>NW_006206032.1:929369-946883 GCF_000334495.1 Tupaia belangeri chinensis | reverse complement strand
ACCAGCCAAGAAGCCACGGGGTGCGGCGTGGAGAGGCAGGTGTTTCTGACTCCGGCGCAGGGGATGTTCCCGGGGGGCTGGCAGTGTGGGGTTTGGGAGTCCCATGCCGTGGCAGTCTTACCCTAGATCCTCCAACGACTCCAAGATGTCAGTCTCCATGAGGTCACACTCCATGCTACTGTGGTATTCAAATTTCCGAGTCGTCAGGCTCCCCTCTTCGCCGGCAACGCGTACACTGGCGCATGCGCTGCCTCCCCGGAACTTCCAAATCGACAGCTGGCGCCTCAGCTTTTGCACTGCGCATGTCCGGAGCGTGCGCAAGAGCATAGGTCCCGCCTCCGGCCCCAGCCCTACTAGCCAAAGGATTGCTGAGCCGCACAGGACTGCGCATGCGTATTACTGAACCGTGAAGTCCGTCGCCCAAAGAAGGGCAGGTGGACTGGCGGCGTGGCAGCTGGGCGTGGGGAACCCGCGAAGGGGCTGTGCTCTGTGCTTTCTTTATTGGGTGTACGCATGTGCGAATCTTGGGGAGCTGGGCTGGGGAAGAGCCTGGAATGGGTGGGTCTCGGGACTTGGGTGGGTGTCGGCTGTGAAACCAAGTGTGCATCCCGAAGAGTAGGTGGAGTGGTCCTCCGAAACCTGCTGGAGTGTTCTAATCTCAGCTGCGGGTCATGGCCACGGGGAGAATTCGTGAGCTTCAAGTCTCATTGCCCTGGGCAGAGGAAGGCGGGCCCAAGTGCAGATAACGTGCCATTTGAGCTTCTTGTGTCTGCAGTGTGGTGAAACCGTATTGCAGGACTAGGGAGGAGTCAGCTTTCTTTTGACACGGATGCATTGGGAATATTGTGTCTTTTAACCCATGTGCATTTTCTGCCTGATTTCTTAAGTCCTTTCCAAACATTAAGCGTTTTATTTTAAAGGAGAAAGAGACTTCTCTCCATATTCAATAGAATATATTTAAATCACGCAGTTTAGACTATGAATAAACTTTAAGACTGTAATGGCATTGCGTTGGAAATTGTCTATAGGAATTGTTGAAAAATGAGAAAAATTGTCTTCAAAGTGATGGCATACTCAGGAAATTATATTTATCCGTAAATTGGCATACTGTTAAATCGTGTGGGTATTTAAAGAGTTTTCACATAGGTGCCAGTAGATTTTAACTTGTAGTTCTCAAAGATTTTCATTTCTATGGATAATGCTCCTTATCCTTAATAATCCCTTTGTGAGTTTCTCATTTTGCATCATCTGTAGTAAGGGAAGGTTACCTACTGTGTGCTTGCCTGGTCTTAACTCCTTGACCTGTATTATGATGTAATCATACAGCTATGCAAATATTCATGGTTTACAACTGAAGATGCTAAGGATCATTGACTTAATAACCTGTCAAAGATCTTAGGGCCCAGAATATAGAACTGGATTTTGAGTCTGAGGCATATCTCAATTCATAATTCTTATTATTTCATTAGTCAAATAAGAATTTATAAGCAGGATGTGAACAGAAAGGAAATTTTAGCTAGTTGAATTTGTTTAAGTTTGTGTACATTGTACATAGTTATTAGAGGAATGGAATACTTATTTTTCTTTCTTCAGGGATGCTGAAGTTTCTAAACAAAAAATAATGCTTAATATAAAATCAAGTTTGAAAGAAAAAATGTTTCATTCTTAACTCACTTTTTTGATGTAAATATTAATACATAATATTGAGTTGTCAGGAAAGTCATGACGCATTGGGAACCAGCAGTTAGCATAATGGCTATGTCGCTGGACTCCCATGTAGTCGACCGCGGTTCGCATCCTGTACCCGGTGGCTTAAAACTCACGCCTGGCGCGTGTGCGTGCATGCCCAAGATCCCAGGAGGAGAATGGAGGAGAAGGGATTGCGGCGTGACCATCCCCCCTGGGGGTGATTTCTCGCTTTCTGTCTCTATGTCTCTGTCTGTCTGGCGAGCGCATGCGCCCTATAGCGAAAACCTCTCCAAAAAAAAAGTCATGACACATTTTGCATAGAAAAACAAAAATATATGTCATGAGTTTCCCAACAACCTAATATTAGTGCATGAATAAGTTACAACTTCCCTAAATTTATTACTTTTCTCTTTCTGCTACAAATCATTAGCCTAAATCGAAGGTTGCTGATAGACTTTGTGTGTGTGTGTGTATGTTTTATTATTTAAAATAATTCTATAATGATTTTTGAATACTACTTTTGTTCAATTGTCATTTCTACAGGAGCTACTAGGAATCTTTTGCTTTTTTTTTCAGAAATTGTTTATATTTGAACCTGGATATCTGAAGACCTCATTCAAGCTGAGTTTAATAACAATAAAGGAATAGTGATCTGGGAGTTAAGGAGTCTTGATTTTTGCCTCAAAAAACAGCATTAGAAAGAATTTGCTCACACTCCCAGTTGTCTTACAGTTAGTTAGGTATCTTTGGGAGTTGGTGAACTTCTTGTCTAGAAGGTGATCACCTAACATTATAAAAATACCATAATTAGTATTATTATAAAGGAGGTTTTGAATTATATAGTAGTAAAGAAATGTATACAGTTGATATTTTTAAGAAAACTGCTTCTAAAATCCTTAATTTAATGACACTGGTATGTATAAACTCAGACACGAGGTTTTGTTATAGAACGGTTTCTAACAGTTGATTAGAAGTATCTAAAATACATATTTTTTTCTTTCTCAAAAGAGCACTGCCTGAAAAAAGTCATATATATTTTTTTCATTTTTAATGAATTTTCCTTTAGAATAACCTTCCAACAGGGAGGAAAGAAAGACCATAGCTTTGTTCATGTTGCTTAAGAAATGCAAGTTTATATATGCTACTAAATAAGTAATTTTCAGCTTGCACAGTGAAAACACAACTTTTTTTTTTCTTAACCATTAGCACATAGAATTGAATTTTGTACAATCTCAAGTACTTTTATGTTACTGGAAAACACTATTTCCAAATCATTCCTCTGGCTATTTTACTGTATTTCCTGAGCTCTGGCAATTTTTAGAGAATGTTACAAAGTTTAGAAACATCTTGCCTGCATTTAAACTAAGGAAGGGGTATATAAACTAACAGGACTATGCACATCTTTCCAGAATAAAAGCTCAAAACTTGGTTTCTGTTGTTTTCCCAACAAGGTTTCAACCCAGTGATTATGTTCTGTCAACCCAACCCATGGATCAGGCCCATAGTGAACCAGGTAGACCTACATTGTACTTGGACTCAACAAGAGTTAGACTCTGGCCCAGAGGTGGTAAACTCATATCCTTTTCCAGCTAATGGTTATATTTTTATTTGGCCTGACTAATCATTTAAATTTATTGATTCAACATTTAAAAGTTTGGAGATTTGATGTAAAAATTTGGATTTCTTGGGCTGGCCTTGTGGGGCAGCAGTAATGTGCTGCTTAAGAATGTCAGATCTAGGGCCAGCCAGGTGACGTGCTAGTTAAGGCAATTGGATCTCATATGACTGACTGCCGTTCAAGTCTCAGACCAGCGACTTAAAAACATAGGGAATGTGTGCATGTGTGCCCAAAATCCCAAGAACCAATCATGGTGCAATCATCCCTCCTGTGGGTGCTTTCTCTCCCCTGCTTGTCTCTGTCCATGGAGCACAGGCCCTATAGCCAAAAAAACCCAAAAAACAAAAAAAACAAAAAATAACACCAAAAAACAAAAAGATAAAAATCCTAGAAAAACAAGCAGACTTCATGGCCTAGTGTTTGAGGCTTGAGAAGCATGCTGGCTGTGTGCATGTATGCCCAAAGTCACAAAGGAGGGAGAGATGGAGGAGAAGGAATTGCAGTGTGACCATGCCTCATGGTGGAGCAGGGGTTCATTCTCCTCTCCCTCTTTCTCTGGTGAGCACACACACCCTCTAGAAGAAAAGAAAAGAAAAAAGGAGAGGAGAGAAAAGAAAAGAAAAGAAAAGAAAAGAAGAAAAAAGAAAAGGAAAAAAGAAAGCAATATTCCACATAGCTACTGCGATTCAAATCTCAGCTTGAAAGACACTGGGTACACATGTAAGCACCCAAGATCCTATAGGCTGGAAGCCTGGAGGAAAGGGATTGTAGCATGATCAGACTCTGTAAGGGGTTTTCATCTCTCTCTTTCTCTCCTTTTTACTCTCATGTATATGACTCTTTCATGAATAAATAAAAAATAAATTAAAAATAAATCTGGCTTTGTGGGTTTTGTTTGTTTGTTTGTTTTAAAATCAGCTGACAGGCCCTCATTGCCTGTAAAGGCAGTGCTTGGCGTGAGTTGAGTAGGACACCCCTTTTAGATTGGCCATGAACCATTTGATTTTCTTTTTTTTCAAGAAAGATTTTTGCTACAGGGTGAGTGAGGTTGCTGGAGAGACAAACAGAGATAGAGAGACAGAAAGTGAGAAATCACTCCTGTTCCCAACAGGGAAAGATGGCCACACTGCAGTCCCTTCTCCTTCATTCTCCTTTTGGGATTTTGTGCATGCATGCATACTTGCCCACCCTGAGTTTCAAGCCTCTGGGTCCAGGACTCAAAACAAGGTCAGCCATGTGGGAGTCCAGTGACATAACCATTATGCCCTCTGCTGGTCCCAAGCCATTTGATTTTTATATTATTAAAAAAAAAAAAATACAGGTCTGGCTGGTGGCTTATTGGTTAAGGCGCTGAACTGCCACATGGCTACCATGGTTCAAGTCCCAGCCCTGGCAGCTTGCTTTCTCATTGCCCCCGCCCATCTCTCTGGACAAATTAAAAATACATTAATAATTATACAAGTAAATAAATGATTCCTTAAAAATTACAATTCATTTAAAAGATTTTAATGACTTCATTTGCTATTCTAGAATTGCATATACTTTGTTCCATAAAATAGAATAAATGTTCTAGTAACCCACATGCAGGGAAGCTGGTTTAATAGATAGAGAAGGGATAAGAAAGCAGAAATCAAAGAACAAAAAAACGGTTTCAAAGTGACTTTCCTTGTGAAATGGAGACTGGGAGACAGAACAGAAAAATAACCTAGCAGTTAATACCTGATTACTTCTGATTACTTCTTTTGTGTGAAGATTATAACAGAGGAAAATTTATTATGCACTTTAAAATTGACGTGTTTGTGAAAGTAGGCTGTTCTCTCTCTGGATTTCACAGGTTGTATGAAAACTGCTTTGGTTTGGTGACCTGGAGACATGAGTGACTCTGTTTTGATCCTTAGTCTGGTCTGTGGGGCCTACTACACAAGCTTAGTCCAAAGTAATGGCCTCTTGAGATTTCATTTAACAGGATTCTGTGGCTCATGAAATGTAGCATATGGATGCACATCCAGCAATTTACTTGCCCCTGCAGAGTTTGCGATTTTTAATCCCTCTTGGTCTTTTACATCTTAAGCATGTTCATCACTTCTACCCTATTCCTCATAGGCCTACTTTGTCTATAGCCTATTTTAATCACATGGAGCTTAGCACACTTTGTACTTTCTTGTTTCTGTATTTTTTTTGGTGTGTATATATAAGAACATACGTTTATTCAGCACATAGTTTGGACCTCCAAAGTCTGGGGGTCACGTGGGGCCTTCTTGCTGGTAGGGACTGTCTACAGAGTCCTGAGATGGTGCAGGGAATCACATCTGCCTGTATAATTTTGTATAGAATTGTTTTCCTTTACCTGGAATCCCCTTTGCTTCATTCTCTACCTGCTCAATCTTAACAATGATTTGTTTTAACTAACTTCCTTTATTTTTTCCTTTCTGTCCTCCTTTCCTTCTGTGAGTGAGAAAGTCACAGCGACAGAGAGAGTCCAAGAAAGAAAGACAAAGAGACAGATAACTTCAACAGGATCCTCACACAACAGTCCATCCCAGCTTCAGCCAGCCCAGGATCATGGACATGCACATGCCCAGCATGGTCAGAGTGATCTCTGCACACTGGAAACCTCTCCAGGGGCTCTGGGTTAATCTTGCAGAGCATCACATTATTGCTGTGCCACTGGCCAGCCCTCTCTGACCACCTTGGGCACTCATTCTCTACCTCCCAAAGCTTCTTGGGCACTATCACAGAAAGATACCCTCTTCTGTGTCTTTGTGGCTTTGCTTCTATTCAACCTTATCCTCAAAGCCCAGCTCAGCCTCACTGTTCCATGAAAGAGGATGCCTGACAATACTGGGTAAAACTCATTTTCATGGAGCCAGGTGGTGGCTCCACAGTAGCATGACTACATGGGCGAGGTCCTGGGTTCCTGTTCCAGGACCTCCCTGAACATGTATATGATCCAGGCTGGGTGGGACTGGGGGAGGCCTGTGGTATGAGGATCCTGTTGTGGATGCCTGTCTCTGCCTCCTTCTCTATTACGAGAGGAAGAAATAAGTCAACTTAAAAAACAAAAGCACAAATAACTAAGTTTCCTCCTTCTGGATTTCTAAGGTAGTGGTGGCCCAACTTGCCTCATGATTTGAACCATCCTGGAGCTTAAATGCAGATTTTTGGGTCGTGCCTCTAATGAGTGTGCCAGCATTTCTGGGAGTGAATTGAGGAACCCAGTTTTTTCTTCAAATCACTTTAGATATTTTCATAATTGGTCCTTCATAATAGATCGTGTATTCATGTTTTATTGTTACTTACTTGTTATGTTCTAATCTTTTCTCTCCAGTTGTTGTGAAGCCATGCACGTCCTATATATTATAGCCTGATACATTGATGCATACACAATAGGCATAAAAAATGTTGATTAGTTGATTGACAAGAAAATTTTCTCTATCTCATAATCAGATTTTGCTTTCTTCTGAAAGAATAAAGTGATTCTTTGTAGAGAATAAGTAAGTATATAGTAATGAATTATGCTCAGAGCTTTTGGATCATCCTGGAACTCAGTCAATACCTATTTAAAACTTGGTTATTATGGTAGGATGATATGTTCTCTGCTGACTTAGATTGTTATTAGCAACTTTTTTTTTCCGTCCTGGTTCAGTGATTCTTTATGGTGTATGGAGGCGGGGGTTTAGAATCCTCAAGGAGACTTTTCAAATTCTACACCCCCAGCTCGTCCCCATGAGAATCACAGCATTGTGATGAGAGATGTTACTGATTAGGAGTGTACTTTGAACAAGACAAGGTTAAAGCAGAATAAAAGCTGAGAATTCCCTGTTCTAGGGAGACTTGTAAATATGACCATTATGATTACATAATTGAACAAGAGGCTGTCTTCAAATGCCATCAGCAAATGTTAGTTTTCAATACTTATTAACAGTTATATAATTGATTCTTCATGGACACAATAGGATCATTGCTGGCAAACACAAAAGATACAGCAAAAATATTTTAAACAGAAACAAATATATTCGACTCTTTGTGTGAGATTACTTTGTGTTTGGAAAACTTGGGTTAAGTCACATAAGTTTAACTCTGAAGGGAATCTTGAAGAGATCATTCTAGATCATCCCTTTTCCACCGCTTCTGAGAGAGAACTAAGCCCTCTTGTGCTAAGGTGTCTGTTGTATGTACCATAGTCCCCCCTTGACCACAGTTTGGCTTTTTGTCTTTACCCACAGTACAACACAAGAAGATATTTTGAGAGAGACCACATTCACACAACTTTGATTGAAGTATGTTTTTATGGCTCCACCCATGGACTAGTGGCTAAGGGAGCTAGATTCCACATGTCCAACTGCAGTTTGAATCCCAGACCTCACAGCCTGAAAAACATGTTTGGCACATGTTCATGCATGCTCCAAATTCTGATCGGATGGAGAAATGGGAGGAGAAGAGATTGAGGCATGACCATACTCTGTTTCTTGCAAGCACGTGTGCCCTCTGACAATTAAAAAAAAAGATACAATCTTTGAAGTGCTATTAATGGTTCTTGGCATATAAAAAGTGGTCATTAAATATTAGCAATAAAAAAGTGTATTGTTCTCATTATTTTATTATTAGTTATTGCTGTTAATGTCTTACTCTGCATACTTTATAAATTAAACTTTATTATAGGTTTGTATGCATGTATAGGAAAAAATATAGTATGTATGGGGTTCAGTATTATCTGTAGTTTCAGACATCCCTTGGGGTTGTTGGAATGTATCCCACATAGATAAAGGTGGACTATTACAATACCAAATTTTTATTGTGTCTCCTAGAATACCAACTACTTGTGAGAGAAGACAAAAGAGTCTGACATGATTTTCTAGGGCTCAGATCTCTCCTGCAATTGAGAAATGTTAATCATCTAGAGCCCAGTAGTTTTCAAACTTTTGTGTGCATCAGAAAAATCACATCAGACCCTGGACTGACCCTGGTTGCCATAGCCAGGCTGTGAAGATATTCCTCTCTCTCTCACTCTCATATGTGCTTGCACATACTTTGTCATGAATGAAGGGGGAAAAATGATTCCCAGGTCCCAGTTAATAGCTGGTACTGCTGGCCAAGGAAGAATATTTTGAGAACCATGATCTTGACCAACTCTTAAAATGGTTTGAGAAAACTCATGTCAACCAATAAGAAACCAATTTTACATAGTGACCTAATACACTTAAGTATACATGCACGCACACAGACATAGCTGAACATTCATGAAACAATTCATGCCCTTCCTGTGTGTTGTGATTTTTTTTCCTACTTTATTCCATTTGTTAAAAATTTCTGGGGGCCAGCAGGTAGTATGGTGGTTAAGGTGCTAGATTTTCACATGACTGACCACAGTTTGAGTTCCAGACCTGGAGGCTTGAAAAACACACTGGGCACATATTTATGGTGTGTATCCAAAATTCTGAGAGGAGAAAGGAGAAAGGTAGAGAAGGCATTGTAGCATGGCCATTGCCTCTGGGATGATTTCTTACTTTCCTTCTCTCTTTCTCTCTCTGGCAAGCATCCATGCCCTATGGCAAATAAGAAACCTAAAAAAAAATTGGGGGGGTTTGCAATCTACTATATTGACTTCTAGCAGCTTGAGAAACAGTCAATGAAGCATTATCAGTCTTTCTCAGCTTTTGCATTTTACCTTATGGTCCTCATTTAACAGATAAGGTACAAGGGGACCCCAGCATGGCAACCCACTGAAGATTCAGATACATCTAGGGAGGCCAGTGGGCAGGTGGTTGGTACCCAGTGAACAAATATCTGAAGCTGAAGACTTGCTTCAGTGTTCTCTAGTGTTAAACAACAACTGTCAGGCCAGCAAGTTGCATGGAGGTTAAAGCAAATGACCCCACACGGCCAACAGCATAGTTCAAGACCCAGACTTGGTGGTTTGAAAACCACACTGGGCACATGTACATGTCTAAAATCCCAAGAGGAGAATGGAAGAGAAGGGATTGTGGCATGGCCATTCTCTCCCCTCCCCTCCTCAGGTGTGCTTTCTTGTTTTCCCTCTCTTTCTCTCAGTCCCTCTAGCAGGAAAAAAAAAAAAAAGTCTAGGTTTGAGCAAAGAACTATTTTGCTGTATTACCTATTAGTTGTATAATTTTAGCAAAGTTTTTTTTAAGACGTTTTAGTTCTTCAATCTCCTCATAACAGATGTTTTAAAATAATCTAAAATAATAAATTTTTAAAAAGAGAATAAAATAGGGATCAGCAGATGGCATAATGGCTAAGTCACTGAACTCCCACATAGTCGACCCCGGTTCGAGTCTCGGACCTGGTGGCTTAAATTTACACCGGGCATGTGTGGGTGTGTGCCCAAGAGCCCGAGAGGAAATGGAGGAGAAGCGATTGAGGTGTGGCCACCCCCCCGGGGGGTGTGATTTCTCGCTTTCTGTCTCTCTATGTCTTTCTGGTGAGAGTACACGTCCTATACCAAAAACCTTTTAAAAAAAAAAAAAAGAGAGAGAATAAAATAATCTACTTCACAGTGTTGAGAGTGAAATGAGGCAGTCTATGCAATGTATCTAGAACAGTGCCTTTGCATATAGTAAGCTCTCAGTAAATGTTAGTTTTTATTATTATTTTGCAGATATGTAAGAAATAAATAAAAAACTAGGCTGGCCCACATGGCCAAGTGGTAAAAGGAGCTGGATCCCACTTGGCCAACTGCAGTCCAAATATGGACCCCAGTGACTTGAAAAACACACAGGGAATGTGTACAAAACCCCACAGGTGGATAATGGAGAAGGGATTGGGATGTGACCACCTCATAGTAAGAGTGCTTTCTCCTTCTCCCTTTCCTTCCTTCCTTCCTTCCTTCCTTCCTTCCTTCCTTCCTTCCTTCCTTCCTTCTTTCTCTTTCTTTCTTTCTCTCTCCCTTTCTCTCTCTCTCTCTCCCTTTCTTTCTTTATTTCTTTCTTTCTTTCTTTCTTTCTTTCTTTCTTTCTTTCTTTTTCTTTCTCTTTCTTTCTCTCTTCTCCATTTGTGTGTGGTGAGTGCACACACTCTCAGGCAATTAAAAAAGACACTGATGCCAAGTGCTGGTGAGAATGTGGAAAACCGATATTACTCATTCATTGTTGGTTGCAATGTAAGTGATATACCTGGGGTCAGATGGTAGCACAATGGTTAAAAAAAATTCTTTTCAATAAACTGTGCATTTGAATTAGAAAAGAAACAGCATTTTTGTATGGGCAAGAAACTAAAGCTCAAAGAGTTTTTGTTCTGTATTTACACAGTGGGCCATTGGTGAGCCTTCCCAATTTATTTTTATTTATTTTTATTTTTTTGTAGAGGTTTTTGTCTTAGGGTGTGTGCGCTCACTGGAGAGAGAGAGGGAGAGAGAAGGAAAGTGAAGAAGCCTACCTCCCCTCCCCCACGAGATGGATGGCCATGCCACAATTCCTCCTTCTACATTCTCCCCTCGGGATTTTGCGTACGCACATGCATGCACCCTACATGAGTTTCAAGCCACCAGGTCCAGGACTCAAACCACAGTGACTATGCCATCTACTGGTCCCAACCAAATTAGAAATTTATAGTAAGAGTTATTCCTCTTGAATGGCATGGCGAATTCACCTAGCTAATCACTTGTTAGAGAAATTTGTCAATAACAGTTCATTGAGTAATCATTGATGAAATATATATATGTACCATTATGGTGGGGGATTTTGATAATGGGAGGCCATATATGTGTAGGGGCAGGGAGTATATGGGAAATCTCTTTACCTTCCTCTCAATTTTGCCATGAACCTTAAATACTGTTCTAAAGAAAAAAGTCTTAGAAAAGTGCATTGATGAGTTAGCTCACTGGATTACATTTATACATAAAAATGCTATTTGAAATGAAGCCAGAAAAAAATAATAGCCCTGTGGAGGGAGAGTTGAATATACAAGCTTGGTCTTCAAGATGGCAGTTTATTTTATGGATAAAGACGCAGCCTTCTTAGTCTAAGAGTCACTGAGTTCAGACCTGCCTTCCAGCCTTTCAATAGCCACAAAGCGAACTGTCTGATATGGTAAAACTGCTAAACCATTGAGTTAGAACTCTTAGGTCAGGCCAGCAGGTGACGTAGCAGTTAAGGTGCAGGACTCCCACATGGCAAACCACAGTTCAAGTCCTGGACCTGGTGGCTTGTTTTCTCATTATCCTTCTCTGTTTCTCTCTCTGGTGAGTGTACGTGCCTGTGATAATTTAGAAAATAACAATAATAAATAAAATTAATAAATAATTCTTAAAAATAAAAGAACTCTTAGGCTATAAGGCCACTCATAGTTTGGTCTCTAGTTTGAGAGACCAAAACAGAGATGAACCCATGAATGTTTCAGGCACTGTCCTTAGAGCCTCACAAATATGATCTCACTCATGACCTTAACGACAATAAGAAATTGGTACAGTTAGTATCACATTTTACCAATGAAAATATCAAGGCATAGGGAGGATAAGTAACCTCTCACATAGCCAGCTAAGCAAGTGTGCCAAGTAGGAATCAAGGCAAAATAACTTCAGAAGCATGCTGCTGCGCTCTCTCCTGGCAGAAAGGTCCTACAGAGAATTGGGAGAAAGGAGGAAGACAGGATTGAGTAAGGAGAACTGTAAAAAATGGAGGGATGGAAATGCAGTGTCTACTCAAAACTCCAGCTCTAGTCCTTCAGAGAAGACTGCTTCCCGGTGGTTGTCTGAGCTGGTTATGCATAGATTCTCTGAGTTGTGCTCTAGTTTTAGAAACTACCTTACTAAGGAACTGAGGCATATCCTTTCCTAGGAAGTAGCTTGCTTGCTTGCTAGCTAGCCAGCTATCTTTCTTTCTTTTTTGGTTTGCTATAGGGTATATACACTTATTGGAGAGAGACAAAGCAGGGCAGGGGAAGACGTCCCTCAGGGAGAATGGCCATGCTGCAATCCCTTCTACTCCATTTTCCTCTCAGGATTTTGAGCACCGACACACACATACCCAGCGTGTTTTTCAAGCCACTAGGTCTGGGATGTAAATTGTGCAGTTGGCCATTTGGGATCCAGCCACCTTAACCACCATGCTCCTGGCTAGTTTGGAAATAGGCAAAATTTTTTAGGTAGGATTATTCATGCTAAGAAAAATCCAGCACTATTCACAATATTTAAGATATCAAATCAACCTAAATGCCCAAGAATTAATAAATGGGTAAAAAAAATATGGTATATATCCACTATTGGATATTATTCAGTCATAAGAAAGGATAAGACCTTGTCATCTGAGGCAATGTGGATAAATCTGGAGGAAGTAATGCTAATTGCAATTAGTCAGGCACTGAAAGGTAAATACCATATGTTCTCACTCATTGCTGGAAGCTAAAAGATTTGATTGCATGAAGCAGAGAGAGAAATGCGGCACCAGAAACTGAAAAAGGAGAAAGTTGGGGGAGTGGATAGGGAGAATTTAGTTAATAGGTAGAAGAGCCCAAATAGGTAGGTGAGATGAATTTTAGAACACAGTAACACAGTAGAGTAACTATAGTTGTTGACAATTCAATGTATATTTCAAAGTAACTTGAAGAGAGGATTTTGAATATTCACAACACAAAGTAATAATAAATGCTCGAGATGGCAGATGCCTCTTATTGCTCTGATTTGATCATTACGCACTGTATACATGTGTTGAAAAAACTATGCTATACCCCACAAATATATACAAGTGGTATATGTTAATTAAAAATTATGATAAAAAATATTTGGTCAGCCTGTGGCCTGATAATTAAAGTGGCTGGATCCTACATGGCTGACTGTGTGGTTCAAGTCCCGGACACAGCTTATTGAGAAACATGTTCATGAATGCCCAAAATCCTAAAAGGAGAAAGAAATGAAGAAGGGACTGTGGCATGACCATGTTCCATGGTGGGTGCTTTCTCACTCTCCCTCTCTCTGGTGAGCACACATGCCTTGTAGCAAACAAATAAAAGAGAAGAAAAAGAAAAAGGGAAGGAAAGGAAAGGAAAGAAAAGAAAAGAGAAGGGAAGAAAATGTGGTGGGCTGCTGAGATAGAGCATGGCAGAATGCCTGAAGTGAGGAAGGAGTTGAAGAAGCCATTCAGCACCCCTGAAGAGTGGAGCAGAGCGTAACTTATCCCCAAATGCCAAGGAATAAAGGTAAACCATATTCTTTCTCTTTTTATCGTCTTTCCCTTCAAATAAAACTTAAAATAAAAAAAAGATCTTAGGTTGCACCAATGAAAAAAGTTTCAAGAGAGTAGCCTCCATCTCCATCTCTCTTTGCCTATAATCTGTCTCTCCCCAAATACTTTGAGGCCATGTACAAATATTTTTATGGGTTATCTAATTTGCATATCACCCAGAGTGATCTTAAACTTTCCAAGCCAATTAAATTAAAAAAAAAATTTTTTTAAGAGAGTGTTTTACTATAGGGCATATGCACTTGCCAGAGAGATGGAGAGAGACAGAGACAGAAAGAGAGAAATCACTCCCTGAGGGAATGACAGTGCCACAATCCCCTCTCCTCTATTCATCCTCCTCTTGGAATCTTGAGCATGTATGCACAGGTGCCCAACATTAGTTTTTTTTGTTTGTTTTTTAAACAGAGAATTTTCCTATAGGACCCAAGGTTTGTTTTGTTTTTCAAACAGAGAATTTTCCTATAGGACCCAAGCACTAGCTGGAGAGACAGAAAGAAAGAAAAGGAGAAATTATCCCTCAGAGGGAGAGGGGGTGGTCACACAACAATCCCCTCTCTTCCATTCATTCTTCTCTCGGGAGGAGAGGTACCTTGCATGAGTTTTAAGCCACCAGGTCCAGGACTTGAACTGTGATCGAATATGTGGAAGTCTAGCTACATACTCATTATGCCATCTGCTAGTCCCAAAATTAAAGATTAATACTACGAAGGTATAAGGATATACTACCTAAAAATATGTCATTTTGGCATATCCATTATTTGGAGTTGGAAGCAATTCAAAAACGCAGACATGAGAAGAGTCCTCTGCCCTGCCTCCTTCTGCTTAAAAGCAGGGCATAAATTCTTCCCTATCTCCTGCACCAGAATGAGGAGAGTGAACCCTTTCACTGGAGATGGAAGAGCTAACACTGAGATGAGTCTGCAAAAGCATACCTTACTAAAGTAACCCTTATCGTCTGTTAGTTCCTTCATATATTGCCTAGTCACTTTCATGCAATTTATTGTCCTTAGAAGCCTAAACCCCCTCTCCTTTGTCTAGTCATGTCTCCATAATTTACTGCCTTTTGTTAAAATGAAATATAAACCTCCGAGTCTAACTGCTTCTTTGGCTTTTCACTTCTTTTCTGTGAAGTGCTTGTGTATATAAAAATATCAATAAAATCTGTCTTTCCTCCTGTTGATCTGTATTTCGTCAGTTCAATTTATAGGCCTCAGTTACTAAACTTAAGAGGTAGAGGAAAAGTCCCTCCCCCCCACACACACACACTATATTCTATTTATTTCACTGTTACTAAATAAAACTATACATTTCTCATTGCTTTTCTACCAATAAAATTGATTTCTCTCTCTCTATTTTTTTCTTACAACTCTAGTGAGTACAAATCTATTTCATGAAAGAAGCTCAGGGGCCAGAAAGTGGCATGGCAGTTAAGGCACTGGATTTCCACATGGCCAACAGTGGTTCAAGCTCTGGACCTGACAGCTCAGAAATCATGCCAAGCGTGTGTAAATGCATGCCCCAAATCCTGAGAGAAGAATGGAGGAGAAAGAATTGCAGTGTGGCTATACTCCCTGAGAAAGGATTTCTCACTTTCCCTCTTGCTCTACAGCAAACACATGTGCCCTATGGCAAAAACCTAAAAAAAAAAAAAAAAAAAAAAAAAAGGCTCAGAAAGAAGAAAGAGATCTCTCCTGCCCCATTAGCTTCTGAAGGAGAGCTTTTGTATTATCAAAGGTATTCAAATAATCTAATTCAATAAGCTATCAGACATACATATTAGACTTCTTATTTTGCTCTTCTGTTCAATAAAGTGATATCTGTGGATATTCACTAATTGTTGCTAAAAGATGTTATTTTCTGCTAATATATATCTGCCCTTGGAAGCAAAATTTAAACAAATGGAATTTGTATGATTGTAAAGGCCTGAGAAAATTGTGCTGTGTCCTGTGAAACTAACATCTAAAGAGAAGCATGTAATCTTGATTGTTTTCTGACTTTTCTCCCCCTCCATAATGATGTTGAAATTGAATGACATATTCCTAAAATGGAAAAATACTTATCAGCTATTTATCTGAAATCAGTGGCCTTTGTTTTCTTCCTTCATGTGATAGGGAGTGAGTACTATTGCTAATTTCCATTATTTAAATTTGATTAGCAGTTTTATTTAAATAGTTATTAGATTACATTTATTTAAAAAATTTTTTAAATTTTATTATTATTTTAAAAGAGATTTTGCTATAGGGCATGTGCACTTGCTGGAAAGACAGAGAAAAAGCAAGAAATCACCCCCACCTGGGGGAATGGTCATGCCACAATCCCTTCTCCTCCAGGGATTTTGGGCACACAGTACATGTGTTTGGTGTGAATTTCAAGTCTTCGAGTCTAGAACTCAAACCACGGTTGGTATGTAAGAGTATAGTGCCTTAGCCATGATGACACCTGCTGGCCCCTACATTTATTATTTTTAAAAAATATTTTTTCTCTTATTGTCAGAGAACATGTGCACTCATGAGACGGACACACCCACACACAGGGAAAGCACCCCCGAGTGCTGCATTGTCATACTACAATCCCTTTTCCTCCATATTCTCATCCTATCAAATACAGACATGCATGTACATCCAACATATTTTTCAAGCTGCAAGAGTTGGGATTTGAACTGTGATCAGCCATGTGGGATTTGACTCCCTTAACATTATGCTATGGGGCTGGCCCTGGATATACAATTATTAACTCAAATAACTCAAATTATTCTTTCTGTAATTAATATGACCTTTTTTACCCCTAGCTTATGAGAAAGCCACTTTGTACTCTTTATCCTCACATGTCTTAGAATGGTAAACTTTATGGAAAAAACGAAGTACAAGTTTATTTTCATGCAAAATATTGAAAATCATGCATAGCTTTTTCATAACAGACGTTTCCCAAGAGCTTTTTGAAGACATCTTGTATTTGGCAAGAAATCAATTACCCACTTCCGTAGAGCGGAGGGCATGCCTGTCTGACAGAGATAGGGTGTGTCTCTGGCTTGGGGGTCCCGGGGCTATATCTGGGGCAGGGAGCCCTGCCTCAGTGTCCCTTGGGCCAGGGGTCTGAAGATGGAAGGCACGTGGCTGCAGAGCTGAGGGCATTCCTATCTGGCAGAGATAGGGGGTCTCTGGCTTGGGGTTCCTGTGTGTGAAAGAGGAGGATATGAAGAAGGACATTTAGATGAAAAATAAGGAGGCAAGGCATTAATGGAACAAAGAAATGTGGTATCTGTTGAAGATATTTTGTAGTTTTATCAACTGTACTAGGGGGAAATATTCACCTGTTGAAATATCCATTTTGTAAGACTAATAATGTGATTAAATGTATAAAAGAAAATGAAATAAAAAAGAAAAAAACAAATATTACCCACTTTAGTTTTTTCTGCCCTTCTCAATTATCCAAGAACCCTTGGACCAAAGCGTCAGTGTTTCAATCTCCCAGGCAGAGAGCAAGGTGGAAAATCCAGCCAGCCCATTGGCTGACAGTTGGTTCACATGTTTAGTTATGATGCTGGATACATCAGCTTGATGGACTCTTGTCTGCTCCTTCAGCGATGCTCTTCCTGTCAGAGATCCATTCAAAAGCTGCTTTTGATGTCATAGGCTGAGGCTCCAAAGTTATGTTCACATGCTTGACACTGTGCAGCAGTGGACCTAGAGGGGCTCCACACCCAGCTCCATTCTATACTAGGAGCAGCTTTTCTATCATGCCTTTCTTCTGAGCCTGGACCACTCATCTTCCTGTTCCCTTGTTGTTGTTCCACTTTGGGGATCTTGACATGTTTTTCTAATGCATGGACTACTGTCTAGCCACCTGATTGCCCTGGGTCAGGTGGGGCCTTCAGTATCCCCCAGCCCCCTGCTCCCTTCAGGGCTTTGGGATCCTTAAGCAAAGGGCTCAACCCTTTCTCCTAAGTGCTGCACACAAAAGGGCCTTGGGTGGGAGCAATTTTATCAAGCCTCGTATGATTCTGTTGCGTCT
>NW_006206032.1:910733-929338 GCF_000334495.1 Tupaia belangeri chinensis | reverse complement strand
CCTAGTATAGTGGCTGATAGTTCCCCTAACAAGACAATCTACTCCTAGGCAAATGGGGATTTGAAGCACACCAAAGGAATATGAGTTTTTAAATCCGTTAGTTCATATAGTCAAGTTGAAAGCTCTGTGTGTAACCTAAAACAAACTGAGCCTCTGTTCCAAAAATGTAGGGGAGGAAACAATTATTTCTCTACCCACTCATGTTTAGTAATTTGGGGCCTGTGAATTAAACTAATAGAGTAGCAAGATGAAGAACAGAGTTTATTCATGCTTATTAAAGTACTGACACACTAGGCCATCAGGTGGTGTGTGGTTTAAGGCACTGGATCCCACATTGCCAACTGTGTGGTTCGAGTCCCAGACCCAGTGGCTTATGCTGGGTACCATGTGCATATGTGCCCAAAACCCCAGGAGGAGACTGGAGGAGAAGGGTTTATGGCATGGTGATCCCCTCTGGGGGGTGCTTTCCCATTCCTCCGCACCCCCTCTGTTTCTCCCTGACAAGTATGCACAGTCTATAGCAACAAGAACAACAAAGAGGTAAATACACACACACACAGGAGAGTATTTAGTGTCGGTAATTCAAAGGGATAGTTTGAATTTAGGGCTTATATATCATCTTAATAGATGAAAGGAGTAGGCTGGCCCCAAGGTCTATTGGTTAAGGGAGTTGGATCCTACATGGCCAACTACAGTTCAAATTTTGGCTTGAAAAATATACCAGTGCATGTGCATGCCCACAGATAACTTTTAGGAAGATAAATGAGCTTTCAGGATGATAGATGGGAGATCTGACAGTCTTGTAGCAGTGTCTATTTGGATATGGTACTCAACTCATTCTAGTTTCTGAGAAGATTACAGTTACTCCTGGGAAGGCTGTTTATGAAATTAAGTTATTTGGGGCTACTGTACTTTCAGACAGATAAAGATTTTGGAAACTCAAATGCCTTCATTCCAAAATAACTTTTATTCATTGTGGCATACTTTGGGGTAGCATAATCTGACCCTCTTCAAAAAGGACCAAATCATTTGGACCAAAAAAGACCAAATGTAACAAACTCTTAAAACACATAGAGAATGGTTTATCTCCTATTCTTTTTTTTTTTTTTTTGGAGAGATTTTCACTGTAGGGCGCGTGCGCTCGCCAGACAGACAGAGAGAGACATAGAGACAGAAAGCGAGAAATCACCCCCCAGGGGGGATGGTCATGCTGCAATCCCTTCTCCTCCATTCTCCTCTCGGGATCTTGGGCACGCACGCACACGCACCCGGCGTGAGTTTTAAGGCACCGGGTCCGGGACATGAACCGCGGTCAACTACGTGGGAGTCCAGCGACATAGCCATTACGCTAACTGCTGGGTCCCTATCTCCTATTCTTTTTGAGGAAAAGTGTAATTCACTGTAAGACAGTTCAATTAAAAAATAACCCAAATACTCTTTAATCTCTTGGATAGTTAGCTACAGTTAATTTTAACTCTAAATACATTTTTATTCTGGTGGATTTTAGACAAAGAAATTGTGATAAAATTTCCCTTAGTATGAACCTCAGTCATAAACAGGGGTTAATTCTGGTGTCAACAGATCTCACCTGGGATTAATTGTATGGTGCAAAATATTGAAAATATGGTGCCTTCTGGCACAGGATGAGAGAGGAGGCTGGTAGCCCATTGGTAGCACATTGGCAAAGGAAGTAAGTGAAAATGCATTTAGCTCACATGATGAAAACTTGGTTTCTTGCTTTTAATTTTTCTCCTCTTTGCTTTCTAGTTTGTACTTACTAAAATCTTAACATTTTTCTTCCTTCCTTCCTTCTTTTCTTTCTTTCTTTTAGGGTTTTGTCAGAGGGCATTCTCACCGGCTGAGAGAGACAGAGAGAGGGAAAGTAAGAAATCATTTCCCCAGGGAGGATGGCCATACCACAATCGCTTTTCCTCCATTCTCTTCCCAGGATTGTGGGAATCTGGTGTCTCTACTACCATGCCATCTGCTAGCCCAACACTTTTCTTTCTTATTTGACCTGTTTTTATCTACATGATAGCTTACCAGAGTGGCTTATTCTAGTATCTACTGAACACTGGATATATCTTATTATTTTTTTTAAATCGGAAAGATAACATTTAGAGGAAGTATTATTTTCAAGTCAGCTTCTCCTGTGGATCAGGAGAAGATCAACGATGATTTGATTACACCTTAATGAAATGGAAAGTATTTGTATTTGGTGTACATACCTATGAACCCCTAGTTTGTGGGGACACTGTTTTCATTCTCCACTGCAGCAGGTCCTCAGCAATGGCCACAGAATAGTGCCTTTGTTCTGTGACCAGTGAAGTTTTCCTACCAGTGGCAGATGGCAATTTATTTTTAAGTTGGCTGGGTAAGAATATTTTTTTTCTTTCTTTCTTGGCTATGGTGATGATTTCAAGAAGACAAGCCCCCATAGAATGTTAAAGTTGGCAGGTTAGATATTCTTCATGTAGTCTTAATTGGAAGAATAGGGAATAATGACTGTGAGTTAACCAATAAATACTTTCCACAAGGGAAAGATCTAACCAGAGTTGTTGCTAATGACGTCAAGGTCTTCAGTTTCTTCCACAGCTGATGACTGTTGTAAATTCAGACTTCTCTCCCGTGTCTTATCTTGGTAGATATGCTGTGAAGACCCATTCTCCCTCTGCTACCACCAGGCCTCTGAACATTCTGGCACAACTGCTCTTTCATATTTATGTTTCTTGATGACTCTCCAGAGCCAATAACAGCATCTGCTCCCTCGTTTCCAGGGCATTAAAGCGAGAGCTACTCTCAGCATTATATGATCTATGACGGGTGCTTCTTAACTACTGCATTTTAATCAGCATCTCTGTTCTCTGCTTCTAAGGAAAAGTGTTTGAGTGTGTGCGTGCGCGTGCGTGTGTTATGGCATTGACAGAGTGAGGCTCTCACCACTCTGTTCATAAATTCATAAGAAAATTAGTATATAGTTATGAAATAATACATTGCATTTTCCTTACCCAGATTAGTTTCATCAAACCAGAAGGATTTGCTATTTGCCTAGGAAGGGTGGGCTGCATCCTTCTGTTCTTGGTCAGAACCTTCGATAACACTTTGGGAGTGCCTCTGTGCACGTGTGCATTCCTTTTGATCAGAAGACATTGATCTGTTATGTAGCTTATGACATATCACAGAGTTTTAGCTACAACAATTTAATAGACCCATGCTGTGCTTTGACACTATAGTTTGTTTAAAATTCCTATTTTATTTCTGAAATGACATTCATAACCTCATGTTAAATGACTGCTTATGAAATTATTTCACAGTACTGGAGAAATAAATCCTGAAAATAAATTATTTAAGAATATGCATTTTGGGGCTAACAGGTGGTATGATAGTTAAAGTGCTAGACTCCAACAGTGGTTTGAGTCCCAGAGCTGGTGGCTTGCTTTCTCATTCCCCCCCCCTCCCCTCTTGCTCTCAGTATCTCTCTCTGGTAAGCACACATGCCCTATAGCAAATTAGGAAACTAATAATAAATAAGATTAAGTAAATAATTCTTAAAAAGAAAAAGAATATGAATTTTCCCAGGGCTAGCCAGTGGCATGGTGGTTTAGGTGGCTAGATCACACATGGCTAACCATGAGGTTCAAGTCCCTGATATGGCAGCTTCAAGAATACCCTGGGTACATATGTGTTCATATCCCAAAACCGTAAGGCTTGTGTTGTGACCATTCCCCATGGAGGATGCTAAAAAAAAAAAAAAAAAAAAAAAAAAAAAAAAAAAAAAAAAAAAAAAAAAAAAAGGAAACCACCCAGGGGGGAGTAAAAAAAAAAAAAAAAAAAAAAAAAAAAAAAAGAAAAGAAAAGAAAAAAAAGAAAGGAAAGGTAAAAAAAAAATGGTGAGGAAAGCACAGGTGTAAAAGATTTATGAAGTAAGTTAAACAAATATAAAGTTTTCTCTATTATAAGATTTTATAGGGACCAGCAGTTGGAGTAATGGCTATGTCACTGGACTCCCATGTAGTCCACCGCAGTTTGAGTCCCGGACCTTGTGGATTAAAACTCACGCTGGGTGCGTGTGCATTTGTACCCAAGATCTCGAGAGGAGAATGGAGGAGGAAGGATTGCGGCATGGCCATCCCCACTGGGGGTGGGGGGTGATTTCTCACTTTCTGTCTCTCTGTCTTTCTGGTGAGCTCACACGCCCTATAGCAAAAACCTCTAAAAAACAAACAAAAAAAATATTTCACATACATTTTAAAATGCTAGTGTGGATTGGAGTCTCTAAGGGGCAATTACTGTTGGCCCTTTGTATCAGTGGGTTTTGCATCTGCAGGTTCTGCCTCCACGAAGTCTGCATCCATGAATTCAACCAAGTTCAGATGGGGAATATTTAGGGAAAAAAAATAAAAACAACAAAAATAATACTAATTTAAAAAATACAACATAACAACTATTTACACAGTATTTACATAGTATTAGGTCTTGCAAGTCGAATATCCTGTATCTAATATGCTTGGGGCCAGAAGATTTTTTTGGATTTAGGATTTTTTTTCCCCTAAGTTGTGGCACTGACACAATATTTGAAATAGTTATATACACACAGTGAGATATCTTAGGAATGGGGCCCAAATCTAAACATGAAATTCATTTATATTTTATCTATACCTTATACACATGGACTAAGACACAATTTCCCACTCATGGTATCATGTTGGTGCTCAAAAAGGTAATATTATGTAATATTTTTAAAAGAATTGTTTATTCAGTTTTATTTATTATTATTATTGTCATTATTATTATTTTTTAATTTGAACAGAGAGAAAAGGAGAGAGAAGAAAAGTGAGAAAGCAAGACGCCAGGCCTGGGACTCATACCATAATTGACCATGTGGGAATCCAGCACCTCAACCACCATGTCACCTGCCAGCCCCTAATCTTATATAATATTTTAATTGACTTTGCATGAAACAAAGTTTGTGTATAGTGAACCATCAAAGGCAAAGGTGTCACTAAAGTCAGTTGCAAGTACATAAGCTGTGGTTCTGTGTCATCACCATCATTCTTGATTCTGAATGTATATGCTATTGATAAGCCATAATTCCTCATACTGATTCATACCTAAGTAGTAATAAGTGTGGCATACTATTAGTACAGTGAAAAGATACATTGCAGCCGAAGGGGGCTGAGAGGGTTGATTTCCCCTTGAGGATATTGAATAAACTATATGCTGTACATTTGTGTTTTGACTGTATCCACATGAAGTCAGGTGTGGAATTTTCCACTTGTGGTGTCATATTGACACTTCAAATATTTCAGATTATGGAGCATTTTTAATTTTTAATTTTCAGATTATATGTTTAACCAATATAAGTAATTTAGTGATACAGGAGAATGTGTTTAGCTTATATGTAAAAACTGGGTCGTTTTTATTTTTATTTAATTTTATTTACTTGCTTATTATTTTTTTGAGATATTTTTGCTATAGGGTATGGGCACTCACCAGAGACACAGAGACAGAAAGCAAGAACTCACCCCAACCCTGCGGGGGATGGTTAAGCCTCAATCCCTTATCTAATCTCCTCTTGGGATCTTGGGCATGCACACATGTATTCCTAGCATAAGTTTTAAGCCATCGCGTCTGGGACTTGAACCACAGTCAACTACATGGGAGTCTAGCGATGTAACCATTACACCATTTGTTGGTCTCTCTTTTTTTTTTTTAAAGTGAGATTTTTGCTATAGAGAAAGTGCTGACCAGAGAGATAGAGACACACAAAGCAAGAAATCACCACCACCCCCTCCACCCTGCCCCTCCCGGCGGGGGGTGGGGGGGGAGGTGGGCGATGGCCATGTGGCAATCCCTTCTCCATTCTCCTCTTAGGATTTTGGGCCGTCATGTACACGCACCTGATGTGATTTTATTTATTAAAGAGGTATTTGTTCAATTTAATTAATTATTATTATTCAATTTGACCAGAGAGAGAAGTAAAGTGAGAAAGCAAGCTGCCAAGTCCAGGACTCGAATCAGGGTCAGCCATGTGGAACTCCAGCACTCTAACCACCAAACCATCTGCTGGCACCCTCAATATGAATTTTAAGCCACTAGATCCAGGACACAAGCCATGGTTGACAATGTGGGAGTCCAGTGATGTAACCATTATGTCATCTGTGGGTCCTAATTTATTTAATTTAATTTAATTAAGTTTTTTATTTTAGTTTTGCTATAGGGCATGTGTGTTCACTGAGAAGAGGCAGAGAGGAGAGAGAGAGAGGGAGAGAGAAAGTGAGAAATCACCCCGTAGGGGGTTGGCGACACTGAAATCCCTTCTCTTTCATTCTTCTCTTGGGACTTTCGGCATGCCCACACACACGCCCAGGTGATTTTCAAGCCGCTGAGTCTAGGACTTGAGTTGTGCAGGTAACCATGATGGATCTGGCATCCCAACTTCCATGCCACCTGCTGGCCCAATACCATGCCATTTTATATAAAGGACTGAGCCTCTGTGGAGTTCTGGTATCCACAGTGGGTCCTAGGACCAATTTTTTGAGGATGACTGAACATTGTATTATGCTTCCCAAGGTGATTTGGCCACAGATTCATTTTTTCCAATGTATCATTCTGTGAAGTTCATGTTTTCTTTCCTTTCCTTTCCTTTCCTTTCCTTTCCTTTCCTTTCCTTTCCTTTCCTTTCCTTTCCTTTCCTTTCCTTTCCTTTCCTTTTCTTTTCTTTTCCTTTCTTTTCTTTCTTGCTTTTTTTTTCTTTTTTTTGAGAGAGATTTTTGCTATAGGGTGCATGTGCTCCCTGGAGAGACAGAAAGACAGAAAGCAAGAAATCACATCCCAGGGTGGATGGCCACACTATAACCCCTTCTCCTGCATTTTCCTGTTGGGATTTGGGGTATGTATGTACACACACTCGGCATGAGTTTAAAGCCACCTGGTCTGGGACTCAGACTGTGGTCTACTAAGTGGGAGTCCATTTATATAACCATTATGCCATCTGCTGGTCCCACTAGGTTCATGTTTTGACAAACGGTCTTGGGCAAGTGCTCATCTAGAATGACATCTTAGTGCTTCAGTGGAAGAAAATGGGATACTGAAGAGGATATCAACATGCCCAGTATCACCCAAATATAGACTCAAAGCTCTGTATCTCAAAGATCCCCATGTTTATATTCTTTTCACAATTCCATACTAACTCTATTTGGTTATGCTCCCCTACATGAAAAACACTATTAAAGTAGTTCCTATATATTTTATTTTTATGACATGGTTTTTAAAAATAAAATTGTTCGTGTCTCTGTGTGAAGGGAGAGAGAGAGAATGAGTAAGAAGGAAAGCCTACCCAATGGACCCCATTATGCCGTAATTCCTTTTTCCCCCAATTCTCTATCCCATCAGGATCATGTGCTTGTGTGCACCTGTGTGTTTTTCAAGCCACCAAGACCAACACTTGAATCCTGCCTGGTTATGTGGGATCCAGCCAACTCTGAGCAGTGATCACCACTATGCTAGAGGACCAGACCTAAAAATTCAATTGTTTATGTCCCTATACTGAAACGGTAATCTGTATCTGTGCATATTTTCTTATTGCATTCTTTATTATGGAGAAAAAGATATTAAATAAAATTTACCATCTTAATCTTTTTTTTCTTTTTTTGTGATTTTTTTGCCTTAGGGCACTTGTACTCACTGGAAAAAAGAGAAACAGAGATAATGAGAGTGAAAGTGAGAAGTCACTCCCCAGGGGGAATAGCCATGCCACAATCCTTTGTCTTCCATTTTCCTCCCAGGATCTTGAGTACACATGCACACATGCTGGGAATGAGTTTTAAGCCACCAGGTCGGGGACTTGAACCACAGTCACCCATGTGGGAATCCAACGACATAACTGCTATGCCATCTGCTGCCCCCCATCTTAGCCATTATATTAAGTATATAGTTCAGTTATGTTAAGTAAATTCACATTGTAGTGAAACAAGTTCCCAGAACTTTGTACAAAAAATTTTTAAAAATAGACTATTTTTTGAGCAGTTTTAGGTGCACTACAAAATTCCTCTACTGTTTCCATCTCCATAGTTTTGCCTTTTCCAGAATAATGTCATTTAGTTGGAATCAGGCAGCATGTAGCCTTTTCAGATTGGTTTCTTTTATTCAATAATATGTATTTAAAGTTCCTTCCTGTCTTTTCATGGCTTAAT
The DNA here is from genome assembly GCF_000334495.1 of Tupaia belangeri chinensis. Lineage (NCBI taxonomy): Eukaryota > Metazoa > Chordata > Mammalia > Scandentia > Tupaiidae > Tupaia > Tupaia belangeri. Next base: position 921,143 of record NW_006206032.1, on the reverse strand, counting down.
AGCTTATTTTTGTAATAGCTAATTTTTTTAAAGCACTGAATAATATTCCATTGTCTGACTGTACCACAGATTATTTATAATTCATTTACTAAAGGACATCTTGTTTGCTTCTAACTTTTGGCAAATATGAATAAAGCTGCTATAACCATTTTCATGCCATTCCCCCTCCCCCCCCAAACTTTACTTACTTATTTTTTCTATGAATGAGAGAGACAGAAAAAGACAAAAAGATAGATAGAGACAGAGAAACAAGTACCTTTAACAGCATCCTCATGCCATGATCCACCCCAGTTCTAGCAGCCCTAGATCACGGGTATGCTATAGCAGATGAATGTCTGAAGTTAAGAAAGGCAGAGTATAGTCTATTTCTTTACTGCTTGTTACCTAGCACCTTTTTTTTAAAAAGAATTATTTTATTAACTTTATTTATTTGACTTATTTTAATTTGAGCAGAGAGAGAAAGAGAGAGAGAGAGAGAGAGAGAGAGAGAGAGAGAGAGAGAAAGTGAGAAAGCAAGCTGCCAGGTCCAAGACTCAAACTGCAGTCTGTCATGTGGGAGTCTAGTGCTCTTAACCACCACATCACCTGCCAGCTACCTGGCACTTTATATTTTGATGTGGGAACATCATTTAAAAAATGATTTAATTAATAATGAATATGAATACACTGTATATTAACCCAGTCAAAGATGATACTATAGGGCTAACAGATGTCATGGTGGTTGGAGCACTGGATTCCCACATGGCAAACTACAGTTCAAGTCCTGGGCCTGGTGGCTTACTTCCTCATTCTCCCTCTCTCTCTCCTCTCTTTGTCTCTCTGTCTCTCTGGTGAGTGTGCATGCCCTGTGGCAATTTTTTTCAAAAAATGATAAATAAAATTAAATAAATATTTAAAAAAAGATATTACCATATACATTATCAACAAATAGTTTTCCATTTTGTGTCCCTTAAATATTTTATTTCTTTTTTTCCCCTTGATTTCCTCCTTTTCATGCCCCCCATATTTCCCACCCTCCTCCCACATTGTTTCTAGTATCCACAGTTGTTCTCCATGGTTTTATATCTTCTGCTTTTTCACTTTATGCCATAGAGAGCAGATATTTAGTCTGGGTCGTTGGAAAAGTCATGACTTTTTTCCTGTTTTTCTATATAAAAATGTGTCATGGCTTTCCCGATGATCTAATATTAAGTAGGGACATTCAATGCTTTTCTCTCATAGCCTAGCTTGCTTCATTTAGCATTAAATATTCCATATCCATCCACTTTCTATCAAATGTCAAGATCTTGTTTTATTATGGTTGAGAAATATTCCATAGTGTATATGTGCCACACTTTTTCAATCCGTTTATCTTTTCTTGGACATTTGGGTTTATTTCATGTGTTAGCAATTGTGAATAATGCCACAATAAACATTGATGTATAAGTGTTTTTCTGACTAAGTGCATTCCTGTCCTTTGGGTAGATACCCAGGAGTGGAATTGCTGGTTCACCTGGGAGCTTTATTTGTAGGTTTTTAAGGAACCTCCATATTGTTGTTCATAGTAGCTGTACTAATTTACATTCCCACCCATGGTGTAGGAGGGTTCCCTTTTCACCATAGCCTCATCAGCACTTATCTTTACTTTTTAATCTTAGCCACTCTGAATGGAGTTAGGTGGCATCTCATTGTGGTTTTAATTTGCACCTCCCTTATGGTGAGCAATGTTGAACATTTTTTCATATGCTTTCTGGTTGTTGGTGTATTTCTTTTGGACAATTGTCTGTTTGGCTCATTTGCCCATTTTTTTAATTGGATTGATTTTTCTTTCTTTCTTTTTCTTTTTTTTGTGGGTAAGCTACTTGAATTCCCTGTATAGTTTGGTTATCAGTCCCTTGTCTGAGGGAGAGTTTGCAAATACATTCTTCCATTAGAAGGGTTGTCTCTTCACCCTAATTATTATTAATTTTTTTGTTGTGCAGAGCTTTTTAACTTGATGTAATCCCACTTGTCTATTTTTGAGATTATTGCCTGTGCTTTGGGAGTCTTATTTAAGAAATCTTTGGCTATTCCTATGTTTTTAAGAGTTTCCTGTGTTTTCTACCAGAAGTTTTACGGTTTGAAGTATTTATGTTAGATCTGAAACAGAGCAAGAACCCCCTAATGTATTTTCTAGGGTTCCTGAAATATAAAGTCCATTTGCATTGTAATGGCCCAGAGTAAGGAGTAAGCCTTCAGACTTTGGTTATGATAATGACCAGCATGGACCATGGGTGAGGGCTATTTGACCTCTAAAACTCTCACTTAAAGGAAAGAAGGTTTTCATTTCAATGTTTAAGATGTTTTGTAGACTGGAAACTGCTGGTTGTGAGCTCACCAGGCTGAATGGTTCCAGACACCTGAAGAGGAATTTGATTATCTAAGGCCTCACCAATCAAGAATGCCCACGAGCTGATCACGCTCTCTTGAACCAATCACTGAACTGATCATGCGCCTGGGATCTCTGCCCCTAATTTGGCCCTTAAAAACGCATGTGGGGAACATCTCGGGGAGACTGGGTCTTTTCAGCATGAGCTGCCCGCTCTCCTTGCTTTGCGCTTTGCAATAAAGCTGTACTTTCCTTCATCACACCATGTGCCTATGGCTTGGTTTTATAGCGCTTGGGCGAGCGAACCCAATTTGAGTTCTGTAACAGATCTATGATCCATTTTGAGTTGATTTTTGTTAATGGTGAGAGCTAGGGGTCCAGTTTCATTTTTCTGCATGTATATATCTGGGTTTTTTTTTTCAGTATCACTTTTTTTTCCCTCCTGCATTGTCTTAATTACGTTTTCTTATACCCCTCTCCTTCAGGGTGGAAGGATGGAAGGGATGAAAGGAGAAGGAACCAGAGACTGGTTCATTGTGACAATGAGGTCAAGATATGTGGCTTCTTGTAGGTAGTAATTTCCTATATGGTTTTATGAGAAGACATCGGCATTAATTTGTTTATGATAGCATGTGCTCACTCATAAATTCATATGTTTGAGAAAGAGAGAGAGAGAAAAATAAAGGTAGAGCAAGCACCCTCGACAAGGTCTCTTCATTCATTCATCATGTGATTCCCTTTCTCCAGCCCTCTAGCATCTCAGGATCGTGGGAACCCATGTGAACACCCAGTATCTTTCCAAGCCTACTAAGGGATCCAAATCTACAGTTGCCATATGGCTTTAACCTTGCAGGGAACTTATCTTACCACGGTGCTACAGTGGTTGTGCAGGCATTACTATTTATGTTAAGTAGTTTATATGTTTTATAACCTCAGTGACAAATATGAAATGTTAGTATTTAATATAATCATATACATCATTTCGATTATGTTGAAGCCTCAGTTTTTCTGAGAGCCCTTCCAGAGTATCTCCACAAACCCATCACTTTCCAGAGTATCTCCACAACCCCATCACTTTCCCGCAGTTAAGGTCACACATGTCTTCTGCCACAGCTTACGCCTGTTTTAATTTTCTTGCAATAGACGACATTGGAGTCATCTCTTGGCTTGTCTATTTCTTTCCCAGACAATAAGCTCTTTGTAGTTCCCCACTATTTCTCCAAGGCTTGGGTTTATATTGTTGTTAAATAAATTTCCATCAAATTAAAGTTTAGAGACCTGAAGATCAAAGATTTAGCAAAAGATACCCGCCAAATGAGTGCTAATTCCATGAAAGAGGCTGCTCAGGAAGAAACATATCCCATCCCTTCATTATGACTCTGGTCCCATCCTCTTCTCTTTAGCTTCAGTGAGTAGAGAAAGAGAGTGACAATTTTATCTATTGTCAGCTAATAGCTGCTTCTACTTAGCAGACATTAGACACCAGTGCCGGCAACATGTTCCTCCTAATAAGGAAATTGGGTTCACTATGATCATGCTCAGATATCTAAAGAGTTGCTAGAATCTGACCTCCAGATAGCTGGGGATTTGCCATACTGTGAAAAAAAAAAATCAGTATAAAAAGTAACGAGATAGACTTGTTTGTAAATATTTGTTTCACCTTTCTGAGAGACATATCTTTAAGCTATAAAAGTGTATAGTAGGTTTTATGGGTTTTGTCTTCCTTCATAGCTCTATAAAATCATGGTTTTATTGGTGTGAGCCCTCTGTGTGAAGTAATGATAGACAAGCAGATGATCATTTTATTTCATGGTTGGGACAAGATGTGCTGGGCTTTATTGCACCTAATCTCCAGTGAAAGAAAAGTTTTAAAGTATACAGTTATTAATTCTCTTTGGCAGATATGAGCTGTAAATATGTTTTCATCACTTTCTCTCCTTATTAACTTAGAAGTTTTCAATGGTTATAGGTTTTTATTTCTCTTGTGGGAAACTTGGATATAATAAAAAAAAAATCTATCTTTATGATTTCTGTGATGCAATTGCTAAGTTACCTGGAGTGACTTGGAGTATAGTCATTAGTTCTGGCACATTACTACCATTGGAATAAATGGCATTTTGGCTTTGTCATCCTCACCACAGTTATAACAATGATGATTGATAACCCCAATCAGGAAAGAGGTCTTTCATCTTTCCCTTCTCAATGTCTTTACACCATATTCAATTCCTAAGTAGAAAACATTCAATAGAATAAAATAACATATAAACACACCAAGACACCTTATAGAAAAAAATACTTTGGAAGAAAAAAGGCGCATATATATTGAGTTGTCTTAAGCTTCCACATTATCTCAAACCACTCCATGAAGTGGGCAGTCTGGTAGACCAGAAGACTTGGCCTTGCTTTGCAGGCCTTTGCTGCCTGGAGGACAGGGAAAGAATACGTAATTTTGGTCACTGGATTGATGAAAGGAGGAGATAGATGTTTTAGAAAAACAGTTGGGTTGGTTTAAAGTGATTAGCTAAATTCATGATATTTTCTCTTTTCCATTTCATTTTGGTTGCTTAGGGAAACACTGGCCCTTTGCTGACTACCTCTCTGATAGAACAATCCAAAGAAGGCTTGACCTGTTTCTTCTGGTTTCACTCACAGACAGACAAACCTGGTTTAACTTGCCTGCTCAATGATTCTTTCATCACATTACATGTCAGCAAATAGCGAGTGATTTTCCATTCTCTTCTTAGTCTTTATGCTTTTGCTCATTTTGTTTCCTTTTCCTAGAATGTCTCCTTTTCTCTCTTGCCCATTCTTCAAGGCTCTCCTGCCTGGTTCTACCCAATTTGGCGTATCTGTAGCATGTTAAATTTAACTCAGGTCTGCCTTATCCAAAATCTCTTCCTAGTTTTTTATACTGTGACAGATGTTGGTTGTCTTCCAATATCCTCCCTTCTTTCTACTTAACAACACTGATTTAATTTAATTTTTTTTTTTTTTTTGTGGCTCCATATATCAGCAATGGCTGGGTCTTTTCCTGAATGTAGGGATTGAATCTTGATGGATTCAAGCCAATAATAATAATTCTATTCCCCTTGCCAAGGACCATTTTAGAAATGATCACAAGACACAATTCTGATGCTGTCCTTAGATTTGGTAATTTGCTAGAATGGCTTAGAGAAATGTGTTATTTATTTTCCTGAACACAGGGAAATGTTTTATTTATGTACATTTACTGCTTTATTGTAAAGGATACAACTGAGGAACAGCCAGTTAGGAAAGATACATAGGGCAATGTGTGGGAGGTTTGTGTTGGAGGATGCAGAGCTTCCATGCCCTCTCTGGGCATGTCACCCTTCCAGCATCTCCACATGTTCATCAACTCTGAAACTCATCAAATCTTGTTCAAGAGTTTTAACAGAAGGCCAATCTCATAGCACTAAAGTTAAGTCCTGTACATAGGAAGCTGGATCCCACACGGTCTACTGCAGTTCAAATCCCAGCCCAATAGCTTGGGAAACACATCTGGGTGTGTATGTGTGCCTCAAATTCCAACAGAATGGAGAAATGGAGGAAAAAGGATTGTGCTGTGATCACACCCCACTGGAGGGTGCTTTCTCTCTATGATGAGCCCATACACCTTCCAGCAAAAAACAAAAAAAGTTTTGCAGAGCTTAATCTCTAGGTCCCCACCCCCTTGGGGTGGGGCTGAAAGTTCAAATCCTATAATCACTTGATCTTTCTGGAAATCAGCCCCATCCTGAGGCTATCTAGGAGCCCCACCCTAAGTCAGTTTAAACTTAAGTTTAAATGCAAAAGGGCACTATGGACAATAAAAGACATTTCTGTCTGGAAATTGTAAGGGTTTTAGGAGCTTTGCATTGAGAACTGGGAGATAAACATCAAATACATATGACCAATTGTCTATTTTTTTCTTGAATTCTGTCAGTTTTATCCCATGTATTTTAGGTCTCTGTTGTTTGGCACATACTTATTTATCACTGCCATACTTTTCTGATGTATTAACTCTTGTATTATAATAAAAGACTGGATTTCCTTTTAGTGGTGCTTTATTTTTATTTTATTTATTCATTTTACTATAGGGTGCATGCACTCGTGAAAAGAAAGAGAGAAAGTGAGAAATAACCACCCAGAAAGGACGGCCATGCCGCCGTTATAATCTAATCAGCAAGAAATAAGAGGGCATTCAGACATAGCCAAATTTGTGAGTTTTATTGATTAAGCCGGTGGCATATGGGGGGACTCATGTCTCTCAAAACCTCTCAGCCCCCGTAGAAGGAGAGGGGTGCTTATACAGGCAAAAATTACAATCAATTCTGGGTTGATATGGTGATTACAATGGAAACTCAGGAGTGGGTGAAGAGGAAAGGGAGTGGGGCTCCCATACAAAAGCAATTAGAGAAGCTGAATCAAGTAAGTTAATTATTTCTAAGAGTACTCTCCAAACCTTTGTTCAATGGTCCCCATGGCTCTGGGCAGGGATCTGGTGACTGGTAGTTACATTGCCAAGGAACAGGTACACAAAAAGGTTTTGGGCTACTTAGCAAAGACGGTAAGACTATTATTACTCTATTTACTCTGGGAAAAAGGAGGAAGCAAGTATAACATAAAGTTCAAAGACGGAAATGTTTCTGCTTAACCGCAATCACTTCTCTTTCATTCTGCTCTTGGGATTTTGGGCACTCACACACACACACCTGGTGTGTTTTTCAAGATGCCAGGTCTGAGACTTGAACGATGTAGTCAGCCATGTAGGATCCAGCTGCCTTAACCTCCATGACACGTGTTGGCCTCCCAGTGGTGTTTTTAAAGTTTACATTGTCTGATATCAATATAACCACTCTGCTTATTTTGGCCACTCTTTTTATGATATATCTTTTTTTTTTTATTTTGCTTTCAACCTATCTGTGTCTTTGAATCAAAAAGTTGTATTCTGTATACGACATATAATTGGGGCTTTTATCTTTTTAATCCAGTGTGACAATTTCTGCCTTTTATTTGGATCATTTAATCATTTACACTTAATGTAAATCCCAAGGAAGGAATGGGCCTTATTGACCAAAAATCATGTTTAGCTTATAGTAAACTAACTGAGCTGCAAATGGTTATGTGACCTTAATCTTTCTCCATGGCAATCTTCTGGTGTTCTTGATGTAAAGAATAATGTATAGCCAGTTAGTTGCCTGCATTGTTTTAAATGGACCAGTATGATTTCTTGGCAACAGTTTATAAACTCTCTACTTGCCCTTCTCTGTTATATAAACTAAACTTCTTGGCAATCACATCGATGAATTCTTCTGGTCAACCAGAATCTGTCACCTGGGCACTATCCTCATGCTTGGCTCAAATAAACTTTTACTTTACGTAATTACTGCTACTGTTACTTACTTTTACTTTATTCGCAGCCTTCCTTTTGCTAAAAGAAAAACTTGAGACAGCTTAATTTATTGGAGTTTAATTGAGCAAAAACGATTTGAATTGGGGCCACCAGAATGGCTTCCAAAGAACTCCAAATAGCCATGTGGTGGGATATAATTATCACTATTAATTTTAGTTGACGTACTAATTGTGCAAATTTATGAGGTACATTGTGATTTTTTTTGATACCTACGTACAATGTATGATAATCAAATTGGGGTAATTTAACAATGTGAATGTATTTGGTGGCCAGAGAGTTACTGGTGACTTAACAAATTGAAGGGCAATTGAGGGGATAGAAGATTGCTATAGGTTGAAGAGTAAATTAGAGGTGGTGAAGGCAACATAATGTAATTCTACTGCTTCAAAAACTTGAATGAAAAGGAAAGAAGAGCTAGACCATTAGCTCATTTGCTAGACAATAAGCCCAAAGAGAATAAGTTAATTCCTTCATTTTTTACTTACTTGCAGTCAATATATCTGACCTAATATATAAGCTCAACAAATACTGTTAGAAAAGAAAAGAAAGAATAGTCAAGGGGACAGAGAGTTGAAGGTATAAACAAGAAAGAAGTTTGAATAATCCTGTCTTTTCTGTTCCCATTTTTTTCTTTTTTTTTTAAACTTTTTAAAATTGACATTTAATCACATGTATCTTTACAGTATACAGCATTTCTTTTTCCAGCACGAATACCTTGCATATCAGTCAAGACAAAGATATTACTATATACATTATCATCAGCAAATAGCTTATTTGTTTTTGTCAATTAAACACACTTTTACTTTTTTTCCTTTCCTTTTCTCCTCCTTTCCTTCCATACTAAACTTTTCCCCCTACATTTTATTGATCCACAAAAGATCTTAATTAAACTAAAAATAAGGGCAAAGCTAAAATCTAGTGACAAGTGCACTGTAGTTTTCTTCTGAAACATTTTTTTCCTCTTTCCATTTCCCTTTTCCTAGAGTTATAAACTAACTTATTTGCAAAAAAAATACATAATAATAATAAGTTTAGTCTCAACTTGGTCTGTTGTTTGCACAAAGCCCTGTAAGAATTCAATTTCTGATGCAAGGCAACAGATACTATTGCATTATTGAACTTATACAAATAACCATTCTACCACAAAATAAGAATGCTCACAAATATTTTCCATTTGTAGAAGGGCCAGAAAGGGAGAAAAGTTTGTTTCAATTAAAAAAAAATTAACAAATTGCTGAACCTACCAACAACTCAAAAGAAAATGAAAATCCTTAAATTTGGAAGACAAAGCATGGAAGAAAATCAGTAATGTTTTAGTCAAAAGTCATAGAATTCTACTTTACCAGTTTAGTCTCATATAATTAATTTCTCTTTTGTTGAATTTGCAATGTTACTGTGGTTTGACTTTTCTGTTTAAATCCCGGAAGTTAACATTCAACATCATTGTTGATATTTCCAAACTTGTCCCTACTATTAAGTTGTACAATATCTTGGTCGTTTTTTGTTCTCTTATTTCTGTCTCTCTGTCTTTAGTTTTCCTGGTACAACACTCCCTTCAGAACTTCTTTAAGAACTGGTCTGGGGTTGGTAAATTCTTTAAGGTTTTCTTTTTCTGAGAATATTTTGGACTTTTCTTTTCATATGAAGGATAATTTTGCAGATATAGTGTTATATGCTGAAATTCTTCTTTCTCTTAACAATTTGAATATATTTTCCCATTCTTTCTTCACTCGCATTGTTTCCAATGAGAGATCTGCTGTTAGCCTGATGGGATACCCTTTGAAAGTAACTTGACATTTCTCTCTTGCCAATTTTAGCATTTTGCCTTTGTGTTTTTTTTTGGTCAATCTGGCTATGATGTGATTTGGAGAAGATCTTCTTGGGTTGATTCTACATGGGGTCCTTTGTATTTCTTGGGTCTGGATATTTTAATGCTTCTCTAGGATTAGAAAGTTTACTTCTAGTATTTCATGGAATAGATTATCAATGCCCTGATTAGTTTCTTCACCTTCTGGGATACCAGTTATCTGAACATTTGGACATTTAATGATCTCTAGTATTACTTGTATATTATTCTAATTTGGGGGGGCGTTATTTTCTCAGTCTTTTTGGTGATTTTTTTCTAGGTTAGAGATTCTATCTTCTACATCTGAGATTCGATCTTCTGTAAGATCTAATCTGCTTTTAATACTTTTTTTTCTCTTTAAATTTATTTTTTACATTAATTCACTATACATCATTACAACATACAGATGAATTTTCCATCCAAAATACACGGTGTATTGGCTCAATCAAGCACATCAACATACATGTTATCAGCAAATAATTTTCCAATTTTTATGTCTTGTATACTTTGTTTTATGTTTTGCCATCCTTGATTCCCTATCACTCACCCTCTGCCATGTCCCACCCTCCTCCCACATTGTCTCTGGTATCCATGGTTGCTTTCTATGCCTTCCTCCCCCCATTTAATTGATTTGCTAATGAACTTAATTAGTCTAAATATATCCAATAGCTAGCACAGCTGATATATACCTATACATGAACCCAAGTCTGACTTTAGGCATAAACCTCAGTGAGTAGAATGAACATATTATAAAGTAGTACCCAGCTGCAGTCATCAAATATGCATTTTTTAAAAATTTTGATA
>NW_006206032.1:906200-909871 GCF_000334495.1 Tupaia belangeri chinensis | reverse complement strand
ATCTTAGTATCTTGTCTTTGTCTGTTGTTTTGGTCAATCTGGCTATAATGTGTCTTGGAGAAGATCTTCTTGGGTTGATTCTATTTGGGGTCCTCTGTATTTCCTGGGACTGAATCTTTGAGTGCCTCTCTAGGTTTGGAAAGTTTTCCTGCAGGATCTCATGGAATAGATTATCAATGCCCTTATGAGTCTCTTCGCCTTCTGGGATGCCTATTATCTGGATGTTTGGATGTTTGATGGTATCTAGTATTTCTCGTATATTAGTCTCAAATTCTTGGGCCATTTTCTCAGTCTTCGTTGTGGATTTTCTAGGCTAGCAATTTTCTCTTCTATGTCTGAGATTGTATTTTCTGTACGATCTAGTCTGCTTTTAATACTTTCAAGGGAGATTTTGACTTCCTGTATTATAGCTTTCATCTCTAACAGTTCCATCTGATTCTTTTGTAAAGTGTGAAATTCATCTTTTATATCTTGCATGAATTTCCTCACCTCCTGGAACTCAACAACTTCTTTCTCCTTCCTCTTCAGCAGTTCATTGACTCTCTTCTCTTCCATCTCTGTTAGTTTTGCCATTATGCATGTTCTGAATTCTTTATCAGACATTTCCATGAATTCCCATGAACTGTGTGTGGATGAAGATGAGTTATCCTTTTCCCTTGGAGGAGAGGTATTTTCCTGCTTTCCCATATTTCTTGTGGTCCTGCACCGATTTCTAGTCATCTCGTGGATGGTCAGTTTCTTCCCAAACTTGGAAGTTCAATCGTCATGGACACTGTGTCCAGCAGAGCACGGTCAGCACAGCGGCAGGTTCTCCCCAGCGACCATGCGGAAGGAACTGAGCACCACGGGTGGAGAGAGAATCTGAAACTGCTTTTAATACTTTCAAGGGAGGTTTTGATTTCCTGTATTACAGCCTTCATCTCTAACAATTCTGTTTGATTCTTTTCTACGGTTTATATTTCTTCTTTCAGATTGTGCAAGAACTTCCTCACCTCCTGGAATTTCTTGTCTCTTATCTCCTGCATCTTCTGGGGTTCATTGTCTTTCTTTTCTTGCATCTCTGTTAGTTTCGTCACTATGAATATTCTTCATTCTTTATCTGACATTTCCATGAGTTCAACTGTACTGTCTGTGGAGGATGAGGAATTATTCTTTTCCCTTGGGGTAGAGATATTTTCTTGGCTTCTCAGGTTTCTTGTGCCTCTGTGGTAGTTTCTGGTCATTGGATGAATTATATGTTTCTTCCTACTTTCTCACTAGATGTTGGGCTGGAAGGAGGGGTTTGGAGCAGAGGAGCTTCTGTGAAAGGAGCAGGGCCAGGCCCACCTCAGACACATATAGGTTCTTACTGGGTGTTGGGCTAGAAGCTTTTCTTTTCTTTTCTTTTCTTCTTTTCTTTCTTTTTTCTTTTCTTCTCTTCTCTTTTCTTTTCTTTTCAGAGAGATTTTTGGTATAGGGCACGTGTGCTTGCTTGAGAGAGAGAAACAGAAACAGAAAGCAAGAAATCATCCCCCCTGGCCAGAATGGCCATGTGACAGTTACTTCTCCTCCATTCTCCTCTAGGGATCTCAGGCACTCACATGCACCCAGCATGACTTTAAAGCATTTGGATCCGGGACTCAGACTGCGGTCTACTACATGAGAGTCCAGCAGTGTAACTATTCTGCCATCTGCTGGTCCTGTGTTTCCACTTTTTCTTAATTCTTTGGCCTGAAACATTTGATTGGTTCTACTGTACTTAAGAAAAACCTGGTGAACTGGCCCCATGGCCTAATGGTTAAAGGAGTTAGTAATAGATCCCATATTCTGACTATGGGGTTGGAATCCTAGCCCTGGTGGCTTGAAAAATGCACCAGTCATTGTGCATGCATTCTCTGAATCTCGGCAGGATGGAAAAATCGAAGAGAAGAGATTGTAGCATGACAACACCCTATTGTGGGGAGCTTTTCCCCTATTCTTCTGTCTCTCTCTGGCATGTTCTCTGAAAAACTAAAAAATAAACAGAGCCAGCTGGTGGCCTCGTGGTTAAGGCAGCTGAATCCCACATGATTGACTGTGAAGTTCAAGTCTCAGACCTGGCAGCTTGAAAACAAGTTGGTTGTGTGTGTACACAGGCCCAAAGTCCCAAGAGGAGACTGGAGGAGAAGGGATTCCTTCTTGACCATACCTCCTGGAAGGGTGCTTTCTCATTTTCCTTCTCTCTCCAGCAAATGCATGCACCCTATAGTAAATAAGGAGAGAAAGAAACAGACAAAATAAAACAGCTAGTTAGCAGATCTTCTGGTTGTGGCCAGCCTGTTTTCTCTGCCAGTCTGTGAAAATTTAGAAATCTTCCCAAGTTGCATATTGACAGTACCATGAACCCAACCTTCCAAGATGCAAATGTAGGCTTCTAAGCCTCCTAGAAATGCTCAATGAAATGGTTACTTCCTGATACCTTCTCCCTCGCCTGCTTACCACAAAATAATCCCTCTGTGGCCCCAATAAATTCCTGTTATTTAAACCATTACTTCCACTGCCTTTCTATACACGCATAAATGGTTTCTACTTCAGTCATGCTCAATTGATCTTATTGCAAATGAGAGGCTCTCAGCTTTGACTACATGTTAAAAATCACCTCATGAGATTTAAAATATACTTATGTCAGTGTCCTACCCAAACCCAGTGAAATAAAAACCCCTCAGGCTTGCCCTGTAGTATAGTAATTAGGGGAGCTATGACATGACCAACCACAGTTCAAATCCCAGATCCAGTGACTTGTAAAACATGCTGGGCACGCACGTATGTGCCCCAAATCCTGACAGAATGGAGAAATAGAGAAGAGAACTGCAGTGTGACCATGTCCCATTGTTGGGATGCTTTCTCCCTATTTTTGTTTCTCTGTCTCTTTTTGGCAAGCACACCTGCCTTCTGGCAGTTAAAAAACAAAACGACAAACAACTGGTCAGCGTAGTGGCTGGATAGTGGTATTATTTAAAGCTCTCTTTGAGATTCTTTTTTTGTTTTGTTTAGTTTTTTGCTGTAGAGCGCATGTGCTAGCCATGAGGGGGGGGAGGGAGAAATCGCTCCTCATGGAGGATGGCCATGCTGCAGTCCCTTCTCCTCCTCCACTCTCCTGTTAGGATTTTGGGCATGCATGCATACGTTCCAGCATGTTTTTAAAATTGCCAGGCCTGGGATTTGAACTGCTCAGTTGGCCATGTGGAATCCAACCATTTTAACTACTATGGCACTGGCTATCCCCTCCCTTGGAGATCTGAATGTGTAGTAAAGATTGATAACCAATTTTCTAAATCTTTGCATAAGCAGAGTTTATGATTCTAAACAATGATGCTCTTCTTGCCCAGGTGAAATTCACCAATGGCCTTCATCCTTCAGGCATGGAAATAGGGCATCATATATTCTGGATTTCAGGAAGTGTCCTTCCTACATATGGTCTCTTCCATTTCCCCAGTGCCAGTTAAGTAGATTCCAGTCATGCCAGGGGGGAGCTCATCTTAGTGGGGAGGACGAGCTGGCTGTGTTATTAAGAGCAGAGGCAATAGCCTGTGAATGCAATGAATATTGATGTCTATCTGACTTCTTGGAAGAAACTGAGTTCCTGGGATAAGGTACCCTTGCCTGAATAGATTTTTGGTAACCTGTTGGCTCCTTGGCTTCCTGCTGTCTTC
>NW_006206032.1:842372-905725 GCF_000334495.1 Tupaia belangeri chinensis | reverse complement strand
AGATATCCTTGTATTATTCCATCTCTATTCTACAGTGATGCTATTCAAACTCTAAAACAGTTTTCTCAGAACAGTTTTTAAGTGAAATTCCATGCAGAAGCTGGGTACAGAATCAGATAAAATTGCAGTTCTAATTGAAGCAGAAATGTGAGAAGGTTCCACTCCCGATTCCTGGCACCTCCTGAATTGCTCTGAGGCACCTCTGCTGAACTCTAAGATTTCTAGGAACACAGATTTAAAAACACCAGTTTAGGACGATAGCAATAATATCAAAAGCCAAAGAGCTAGAGGTAGCACTAGAACAGAGTCATGGGTTGTTTTTCAGTGAGACGTGTGGGAGAAGCATCAAGGAAAGGAGGCAAAGCAAGAAAAATAGAGAACAACCAGGATAGTGAGGCTGAAATACAATGTGGGAGAAACAGTAGAAAGAAATGGCAATGTTTAGCCTGGAAAGAAAAAAAACAAGTGATATCTCTCTTCACAGATTTTTATCATTGTCATTTGTAAGTATAAGTGGGTCTATGTGGTTATAGGAAGTAGAACATACACAGTTACGTAAGTGGTAGTTTTTGGAGAACAGTTTTGGCACAATTTAAGAAGTTTCTAATTTTGGGACCAGTAGATGGCATAATAGTTACATCATTGAACTCCCAAATGGCCAACTGTGGTTCAAGACCTGGGTCTGGTGGCTTGAAACTCATGCCGGATGCATGTGCACGTGTGCCTAAAATCCTGAGATGAGAATTGAGGAGAAGGGATTGTGGCATGGCCATTCCCCTGGGGGGTAATTTCTCACTTTCTGTCTCTTTGTCTCTCTGGCAAGTGCATACACCCTATAGAAAAACCTTACAAAAAATTTCTAATTTTATAATGGGCTACGTAAGGAGTTGATAGGGTGGGGTAGCAGGTGGCATAGTGGATAAGGTGCTGGATTCCCACATGGTTGACTGTGGTTTGAGAACGAGATCCAGTGGTTTGATAACCATGCCAGGTGTGAGTGCATGTGTGCTCAAAAATCTCAAGAGAAGAATGGAATGGAGAAGATTATACATATTATATAAAGATATGTTTATATATATATATATATATATATATGTATATACATACATACACACACACATATATAATATATATACACCTATCTATCTATCTATCTATCTATCTATCTATCTATCTATCTATCTATACCAATATATTTTTTTTCTTTCCCTGTGGGACCAGATGATGGTCCAGTGGTAATACAACTGGACCCACATGGAAAAGTCCCTGGTTTGTGTGCCAGGGCCTCCCTCTACACACTGGATGTGTGCGCCTGTGTTCATAACACTGGTTATCTGAGGCTGGGTGTGGATTGTGGCATAACAATCCTTTTGGGAGTGCTTATCTCTCTGTATCTCTCATGGAAGAGATATGCCCATAAGTTTTAAATAAAATATTATTAATGACACTTGTTAAAGAATAGTAAGGCAGACTTAGGATTATTGCAATAGGTATGGGGATCATTTCAATGGAGTTTTGCAGTAGGGTTCAACTCTGAATACAATAAGGAAAGCAGGAATTTAAAGCCAAGAACAGGGTTTTGGTGTGTGTGTGTGAGGGAGGCGGAGGGTCGGTGGATGGAAAATTACTAAGAGAAAATGCTAAGGGTATAGGGGATTCTGCCGAATCGACCTCACAGGATTCTTGTTGAAAGCCAGGGTGATCAGACAGCACTTGGGGGTTGGTGGAAGATGAGGAATTTAATCAGGTATCTAGGGTGCTCATATATGGAGGATGGGGGGCTGACTTAGTAGACTTCTTGCCAGAACTCTACCAGGAAGGACATAGGAGCCCAAGGCTGGGACGAGTCAGAAAGAAAGCTCAGAAGAATCTGAGTAGAGTTCTGTCTAGGAGAGAATCTTTGTCCCTGACACACTGTAATTGAATGCAAATACTCTTCAACTTATAGTTAGGTCAAGTCCCCAAAAGCCCATTATAAATTGAAATTGAATGTAATATACCTAATCTACTAAATATTATAGTGAACCTAGCTTGCCTTCAGCATGCTCAGAACACTTACATTAGTGTACAGTTGAACAAAATCATTTAATGAATAGCCTATTGTATAATAAAGTGTTGACTATCTCATGTGAGTTATTGAATATTGTACTGAAAATATACACAAAATGGTTGTGGAGTACTTGAAGTACAATTTCTACTGAATGTATATTGCTTTCACACTATCATAAAGTTGAAAAAAAATCCTAAGTCAAACTCTTGTAAATTGGCAACAGTCTGTACTCACATTAATTTAATTAAAATATAACTTCTATGGAATAAAATTCAAATTTGAGTACCTATTATATGCCACATGAGTGGTTCCTAACTGCAGTGTTGACAGAGAGATAGATCATAATTAACTATGAAGTATGTCACAAGAAGTGGATTTCTATTAATAAATTACGAGAGCCTCCAAATGATTTGCTTTAGAATTAACGATAAATTAAAATGGATTTGATGTTGTACCTAGACCACAGTCACTTTATTCTTCTGTATCCTGTGATGCATATTTGAGGGAGAGAAATGTACAGATAATTAGCCAAAGTGTTTAAAAACTAATTATTACCTATGTCATATTAACTGTAAGTTACCACACCTAGAGTAAGTAATTGTTAAGCAAAACATTAACAGCAAAAAAAAAAGAGTTGACTATTTTTACATGTATTAATGTGTTTTTTGTTGTTGCTTTTTTTTTTTTTTTTTTTTTTTGCTAAAGGGTGTATGCATTTGCCAGAGACAGAGAGTGGGAGAGAGTGGGAGAGGAAGAAGTAACCCTTTCTCCAGGGGTCATGGTCACACTGTAATCTCTTCTCCTCCATTTCTCTCTCCTTTTGGGATTTTGGGCATGCACATATATGTGCCTGGTGTGTTTCTCAAGCTGCCAGTCTGGGACTTGAACCATGTGATTGGCCAGATGAAATGCGGTTGCCTTATCCACTAGGTCATGGGACTGACTCATAATTTGTTTTCTCTTTTATAAAATTTGCTATGGTATGCATCTATGTGCCAGAGAGAGAGAGAGCAAGAGAAAGAGAGTGAGAGAGGGAAATTAAGAAAGCACTCCCTGGGGAGTGGGATGGCTATGCCGTAATCCTTTCTCCTTCATTATCCTCTTGGGATTTTGGGCACACATGCACATGCACCTGGTATGTTTTCCAAGCTGCAGGGTTCAGGACTTGAACTACAAAGTCAATCATGTGGGATCCAGCAGTCTTAACCCATCATGCCTCCAGCTGGCCCATATTTTTTACATTTCTGTAAAGTATAATTGATGTGAGCCTTACTGGACTGATTATGATTACAACGTGCATAATATGTTAATGTCCACTGTATTACATTTCTGAATTTCATCCGATCCATTAATTAATTAATTAATTTATTGCCAAAGGGTATATGCACTCTCCAGAGAGAAAGAGAAAGATAGAAAGTACCCTCCAAAGGGGTGTGGTCATGCTGCAATCTTTTTCCCCTCCATTTCTTCATCTCAGCAGGATTTTTGGCACACATGCATTCTGTGGCCATTGTGCAAATTATTTATGAATAATAGATAATATTTATAATGCTGCTTTCAGGTCAAAGACATTGATAACCACAGTACTGTAGAAAATTTCCTGAAGAACAGGGTCATTATTCTAGATAAGATTGATTCATTCTTTAATTTAATCATTTGTTTTACAGAATATCAGCCATGCTATGCCACTTTAGTGATTTGCCTCACCTATGTTAAAACTGCTATATAACCAATGCAAATCATGAAAATCAGTAGTGATCAGAAGTTTTTCAATAAAGTGAGATTTGGTGATTGGGACTCATATATGCTCCTATACATTCTTATAGATCTCAGAAATGCATGTACGGGTATAAATCTAGTACTTAAGTTTAATTTGCAGGAAGGTTAAATTATACCTATTTAAAAATAATTATTTATTTAAAATTGTATTTATTATTATTATTATTATTATTTTAATTCACCAGAGTGAGACAGAGAGAGAGGAGGAAAGTAAGAAAACAAACTGTCAGGTCCAGGACTCAAAACACGGTCAGCCATATGGGAGTCCAGTGCCTCAACCACCACACCACCAGGTGGCTCCAATAATTCCTATTTTATGTAGTAGAGTAGGTCTCTGAATTTGGGCCAAATAGAGAGTTAAACTGCTCTCATGGTCTAGTTAGAAAAAACTCAGAAAACTAACATCAAAAGTTAGAGAGTATGGGGTCAGCAGATGGCCTGGAGGTTAAGGCATTTGGATACACATGGCCAACCACACAGCTGGAATCCCAGACCCGGAGGCTTGAAAAAAACATCTGTGTGTGTGTATGTGTGTGTGTGTGTGTGTGTGTGCTCACGCACACACCAAATCCCCTAGAGGAGATGGAGGAGAAGGAATTGTGGTGTGGCAATCTTTCCTGAGGGGTGATCTCTCACTTTCCCTCTCTCTCTCTCTGGTGAGCGCAAATGCCCTATAGCAAATCTGAAAAAAAAAAATTAAAAAGTTAGAGAGTATGTCTAAAGCTGCACACAGGAGAAAATTAATGGCATCAAATCAGAACAACTAAAGTGAAAAAACTAATATTCAAGAAGCTAGGAGAAAGACAAATCTGTTAAAACTGGAATAGTATATTAATAAAGAAAAAGCAAAGATGTATTATTCCCTGAAACACTTCAGGACTTGATTCATGTAACAAATATTTGTTCGTCTCCCACTTACTATTCTCATAGGAAAATTGTATCTAAAGCTATATCTATAGGACTAGCTATTATAAATTTATTAGGTTGTTGGGAAAGTCACAATGCATTTTTCTATTCTTCCGTGCAAAAATGGCATCATGACTTTCCTGATGACCCAATTTATCTGCAGGAGTGCCAAATGACTATTATCTCTAAGTAGAGGATTTGGTTTTTGAAAAGAAATCTGTTTCTTCTCAAGACTTTTGACTAAAAGAGACGATCTGTCTTAACGATCTAGATTACTTTGGCAATGCAGTTTGATTTTAGCAGTTTAGTTGGGAGATAAAGCAGTGTTAGAGGCTGGCCACACTTTC
Source organism: Tupaia belangeri chinensis (assembly GCF_000334495.1). Taxonomy (NCBI): domain Eukaryota; kingdom Metazoa; phylum Chordata; class Mammalia; order Scandentia; family Tupaiidae; genus Tupaia; species Tupaia belangeri. Next base: position 900,643 of record NW_006206032.1, on the reverse strand, counting down.
CTGCTGCTCAGAGGTCAGGACTAGACAAGGAAAGGAGACACACAGGCGTTAATTGAGGTTCCACACTTAGCTCACGTAAACGTGGTTGTTATTGGGTCCTCAGTTTCTAAGGAAGCGGGGCAGTTCTGATGGCTTCTGTCCCTCCTTTCCCAAAGGGGGTACCCTTGTGCCACTGCTAAGCCAGGTGGAAGGTACCTCCTAGCACTCTACTTAGTGACCTCTCTTGGGATACTCCATCCACTCTCCAGTGTACTTTGCCTCACTGGATGACAGAGGACAGCCCAGAAGCCTTTTTCTCTCCTTCAAAGTCAGCACATATCTTAAGACGTGAAACTGCACTCAGATGGTCCTATGCATCTCACCCAATATCTCACATCTTCTGAGGATGGGGAGAGCTCCACACTATCACCTTTTCTCTCTGCAGAGGGATCTGAGGTGCTGGCCCTCCTGGACTTTGGTGTCAGACTAGATCAGCTAGTGGGCAGTGGGTCTGTCAGCTGCCGTGGGAATGGGACGAGTCTAAGGCAGCAGGGGTGGGTGAGTGCAGCTCTCTGATACTTGGCTGGCTCTGTGCTTGGGTCTTGCAATGAATACAGAAGAGGAGTGTAGGGTTCACACCTGCAGGTTTGAACAGGAGTGCACCGTACCGTCAGTCTGCTCCTGTTAGATTGAGAACTCAGATAGCCATGGCGCCAAGCAGAGGTGTCCATGGCTGTCCTCACAGGCTGAGACATAGGGGTTCAAGCAAAAAGCCAGTGCCTAAGAGTTCTCTGGGCTCAGCTGTTTGCTGGAGATAAGATGAGGACCAGAAAACTCTTGGAATGATTTGTCCAAAGTCTTGGCACAAATCCTCTGCACAAGCAGGATTGGCCGCAGGCTTCCATTCTGGCTGCCCCCTTCCTAGTTCTAGGCAGTGGCAGTGTTAGGTCAGGGTTGAGTGGGGCATGTGTTGAAGGAGCCTATGGGACAGCCACTTAGGGGCCCTGGCTCTGCCTATGGTCAGCTTCCTTTGCCTTTTCAATCAGGAGCAGATAGCCCAGACTCCCCAGCATGGAACTTTCTCAGGGTTAGTAAGGAGGGTAGCAGCCTCCACAGGCTTTGAAGAGGACTGAGTTAGGACCTAATGGTGGGGGGAGGATGTTAGGCCACATTCCTTACACAGCTAGGAAGAGACCAGCAGGATGGAATCAAGGAAGGGTTAAGCCTGGGGTGTAGTACAGTTTAGAGAGAAGAGAAAGAAGGGATATCATTCTTTTATTTCCTGCTTCACCACCAATGGCCTGGCTAGGGCAAGCCTCCCTCCAGGGGCCTCAGAGGCCTGGTCCACAGGAGCCGTGGAGACAGACAGACATGCACACACACTTGCACTGCAACCATACGCACACACCACACTCAGACTTCATGTTGAAAACACAAATGCATGTAAACTTAGTAAACAGATCTGCACAGCAGGAATTTTTGCAGGATGTCCCTTTTCTATCAGGCCAGATCACATTCTTTCCATCCCCTCCGCAGCCCTCATTTAGCTCATCACTTCAGAAAATGCAGATGGCGAGGTGATTAAGGTGCTGGATCCCTCATGGGTAACTATTGTTCGAGTCCCAGATCTGGCAGCTTACTTTCTCACTTTCTCTCTCTGGTGAGCACATGTACCCTATAGCAAATTGAAAATAAATAATTCTTTTTTTTTTTTTTTTTTTAAGTTCTAAAGAAAAAAAAATTTTTTTTAAAAGGAAGAACCAAATCTGAAATTCTCAGAAGCCTCACCCTGGGGAGCTGTTGGTCCAGCAGGTGTGTTCCATCTATGTAGCCTGGAGTCCATCCTGGGCTCCGTGGCTATTGGGAGGACGCCCTGGTGGCCAGGGAGGTCAAGCAATGCTCCTGGAAGTTGGATGACACGACGGCGGGGCAGCCGCGTCCCTGGTGCAAAAGTTTGGCAGTGCTGCCCGTGCCAGTCGCCCATGTTGGCCTCAGTCATCCAGGGGTGTCCCGGCCTATCCTGCAGCTGGTCCGTCCACTGGCCAAGCTGCCCGCCTGCTCGGCCAGGACCTGCTGTGCAGCATGCCCACCGCTTCCCTCTGGCTCCGCAGGCAGCGGAGATACAGTTCTGGAGGTCTGCGAAGCATTTGCACATCCGGGTAACCTCAGAAGGCGTTGATACCGACGGTGACGCGCTGCAGGGTCTGGTGATTGTTGATGTCAATCTTGGAGCGATTCACCCCGAGTCTGCTGCCTGCCAGGGAGAGCTCTGGGATGGCTCGAACATGCCCTCGATCTTGTCCAGCTCGGTTAGGACTGACGACGACTCCGGCTTCGACTCATCGTGGCTGTTGAAGACGCAGAGCCTGACTCGCGCTGAGCGCCGGCCTCTGGACACTGTCGGGTCCACTGCCGTGAACACTGCACAGGACGGCGCTGTGGGGATGACGTTCCAGATTAGTAGGGTGGCTGGATGGTGCGAAGGCCCTCCCATCGTGAGAGTTGTGCCATGAGGCACTGTGATGTTGCAAACGAAGGGGAGAGCCAGGCTGTGCTCCTCCAGAGCCTTGTGGTGTTGCCTCGGCACCGGCCCGTGGGCCCCAGTAAGGGCGGCCAGCAGATCCTGCCATCTTTCCAGGAGGCCTAATCTTCCGGATGAGTGAGCTCGTAGGACTTGGAACGGTTGCGCAGGGTCCTAATGGAAGGAAGGGCCCAGGACGATGGTCTCAGGGTGGACATCGATGCATTCCTTGAAACCTGTGCTCCAGCTCCAAGGACTGGCTACGATGCTGGTCGGCTTTGAGTATGACCGCAGTCAGTTTGTGGATGACGACGTCCAGTGGTCCTGCTCCTCCGTGGTCTGGCTGAGGTTCAGCTGCACAGCTTCAATGCCTTGCTTCCTGATAGATCGGCAATGGCCTGGAAATTGAGCTGCTTGATTTTCTTCTCACTTAGCAGTAGCCACCTCTCTTCCCTTTTAGGAAGGCCTGCATCTTGCTTCTCCAGTGGGGGATCCAGAAGAAATCGCCCACAGGCCTAGTCTGGCAGTCCAGCGCAGACCCTGAGTGTGGCAATAACCTCCTCCCTGTTTTAAAAGAGGTGAGACAATGATATTTTGCCTTTACTCAAGCATTGTTGGACTGCTTGCTCTTTGAAATTGTGAAAACAAATAATACTCCACCAAAGGGACCAGATTGTTCTTTGATTGTTCATAGTCATACCTCACTGTTATCTCCCGGATACCCAGTTTCCCTACTAAAAGCTAACAGTATTTTGGATATCTTTTAAAGGGCATTTATAAACATCTGGTAGCACACTATGATGCTATTTTGGCTCTTGCCTTCCCCCCTTAACAATATGTCTTGAATACACAAAACGGTTCTTGCATCTTTTATTATGACTGCATGGTATGTTAGCTTGGTAGAGTAAGTTTATTCTTAATACACTACTTTTTTTATATGTGTTTGCTTTTCAGTGTGATTGGTTAGGGTCCATTCCCTGCAGAACAGTCAGTAATGTAATACACGGCGCTGGAAGCCACATGGTCAGTGTCAGTTTGGATTCCCAGCCCGGCTGACCTGAAATATGCTGGGTGCACACATGTGTGCTAAACATACTGAAGAGGTGGAGGGCTGGCGGAAGGGTATCCTGGTGTGAAAAGACCCTGTTGAGGGTGCTTCTCTCTCATGCACAGGCATACACCCTCTGAATTAAAAAAGAAATCTGCTTTGTAAATTAAAATTTTATTTTGAAATTGGGAGTATATTAAATTTAGATTCATTTATAAAGACTTGACATCTTTGTGATCTTGTCTTCTAAGCCAAGCACATGATGTGTCTTCCCATTTGTTCAAGTCTTTTGAACCTCAGTGAACGTTTTACAGTTTTTTAATACTTGATACATTTGTTCCTACATATGCAATATCTTCTGTTATTATTATTTTTTTAATGCCAGAGAGCACATGTGCTAGCCAGAAAGAGGGATTGCCATAAGGCATGATAGTGCCACAATTAATTTTCCACCATTTTTCCATGTTATCAAGATTTGGGCCATGCACATACACACCCCACACATTTTTTCAAGCTTCTAGGCCTGGGATTTGTATTGCTGATGGCCATATGGGAAGCCAACTTTCTATGCACAGTATTAATCACAGCACTATGGGGGCAGTCCTCTTCTATCTTAATTTAAGTGAAGTCTTTCTTTTCACTATATCTCTCTGTTGGTCATTTGACCATGTGAAGACTATTGAGAAATGTACGTTATTTTTGAAACTAACCATCTTAAAGAAAGAATTTTTTGTTTGTGATAGTTTTCTTATCCTTTTTGGTGCACAGTGGTATCATTTATAACTGATGATTGTTTCATTTTCTCCTTTTCAATTTTTGTGCTATTTCCCTCTCCTGTCTAATTGAATCAGCTATTATCTATTAGCACAATGTTAAAAAGTACTGATCATAGCGGATATCCTTGTCTTATTCTTTTTTTTTTTTTTTTTTGTGGGAGGAATCATTTCAAGTATATGTGAATCTTTTCTTGATGATAGGGAATGTTCCCAATGGAGAAATGCCATGATTAGAACACTGATAATGGACAAGTGAACAACTAGGAGCTCACCAGGCTTCTCCAGACAACCATGAAGTATCAGTATAGCTCTGCAGGATACCGGGTTGGGATCAGGGGACACAAGGGGACCTGTACATGAATTAAAGAGTAAATGGAGGCAGATAGGCTTAATGAGACTCTATCACCTCATGGTACCACTAGGTGGCTGATGAAAAAGCTAGTGGTATTTACCTCACTGTTGGTTGCCTGCAGTTTAATTCAGCATTCTGTTTCCCTTGCCCCTGCACTTCCAGATGTCATGTGGTCACAGGATCCTTTGGGCAGACCAGGGATCCTGGCTCATGCATTTCTGGATTAAACTTTATTTGGTTTTCATGCAGCTACATATAAAGATATATACAGTCACTCTTTAAATGACCTCCACAGAATAATGATAGCAGACAGTTTATTTTATTTATTTGTATACCTATCACTCAATCCTCACCTCCCTCCCCCCCCACACACACACTAAGTCTCAGTTTGTGGGATGTTATAAACATTGCCCCATATGGCCATTGTTTCAATAAACCATTATCAGTCATTTTTCTTGACAAGTAATTAGGTTTGGAATGGCTATAGGGTGCTTAAGGCTGCTAATGATGTCCAGTGCCCTTGGAGGCAGTCTTCCTAGCTCATCTCATGTAGTCACGAGCACAATGCATAAGGATATAATCTCAGAGGGTAAAACCAATGGCCCAGGAGGACAAAGGACAAGAGGGATCCTTCTAGGGAACAGACCAATAGAATGGCAGTTGACTCACCGAAGGACTCTCTGTTACTGTGGATAGGATTCCTTGTGTATCTATCCATTAATGTATGTAAAATAAACACTATTAGTGATGGTTGTTTCCATTCTTCTCCTTCCTTGGATTAACAGAAGGATTATATTTATTCATTTTCTTCTTCACTATTAGATACTGGACAATAAAAGTAAAAAGGGACTTCATTGTCTGTAGAGAATTTAAAAACAACAATAAAATTGAATAAAGATTGATCTGTTTTTCATCATTATTACCGTGTGCCAGCCATTCTGAACAATGTCTGTGATGAAAATACATTTCTCCACCAGGATAGATAGCTCCACTATCATCTCCCATCTTACTTCATTTTTGATCAGCTCACCTAATTGGTGAATTACTTGCTGAATTATCCTATTCTGGAACCATAGTGCCTTTGGAATTTCGATTTTGTGAAGAATTATTGTTAAAGTCACTTTGAATCAAGGATTTTTTAATTTTTTATTTATTTTTATTACTACTTGCTATTGTTTGAATATGTCCTCCAGAAATTCATGTGTTGGGACTTGACTGTATTGACTGTATTGATAAAGGTATTAAGTAAAAACTTAATTCCTTTGTGGTGTCCTAGAGTAAGGCCTAGTGGGTAGTTGTTGGTTCACGGTGATCATGTCACAGGGTCAACTGTCTCATGAATAGATTAATGATGTTTTGTGAGACCTACAGAGTTTTAGCTCTCCAGAGAAGGGATTAGTGATGATAAGAGAGAGATCAATCAGAATCTTTCTTTCTGTACATGCCTAGCATCCTCTGTGCTTCCATCGTCCATGTTGTAGGCCTAGGACTTTGACATTTCCAGCCACCAGAATGGTGAGATTGGGAATAAGCTTCTGCCTTCTTTATGAAACCACTCAGGCTCAGGTCTTTCTGTCAACCATGCAGCAATGGACTAAGACACTGCTACAGGGTGAATCTGTACTATCATCCTCTTGTAACACTATGTATACTTTTGGTATACATCTTTGGTTGTACTTATTTATAATTTCTGCTTATTTGGCTTTCAATATTGTGAACTCTTTGAGGCCATGGAATTTATCTTTTTTAAAAATTTTATTTTCTTTGTTCAAGATAGAATGTACGTGTTGTGTGCACATGAGAGATACGCACAGAGAGAGAGCAGTACTCCCTCTAGGGTCTGGCATGTTGTGATCTCCTTCCTGTAGTCCCCCCAGCCTGTTGGAGCTTGGACATTTGTGTATGTACCCAGCATGTTTCAGGCTGATTGGGCCAGGGCTTTGAACTGCAGTAGCTGGGTGGAATTCAGCCTCTCTTGACCAGTGTTTTACTGCTCTGGAATTTATCTTATTAATATTTGTCTCCCTAGGACAATATTTCACTATTATTGAAAAACAGATTGTTCTGTGGACCAGCAGATAGCATGATGGTTATGTGGCTGGACTCCCATGTAATTGACTGTGGCTCAAGTCCTGGACCTGGAAGCTTAAAACTCATGCCAGGTGCCTATGTGTGTGTGCCCAATATTCCAAGAGGAGAATGGAGGAGAAGGGATTGCAGTATGGCCATCCACCCCACCACCCCCAGGGTGATTTCTCACTTTCTGTCTCTCTGCACATGTCCTATAAAAAAAAAAAAAAAAAAAAAAAAAAGAAAGAAAGAAAGAAAAAGAAAAAAAACCTGATTGTTCTGGGGCCAATAGGTGGCTCAATGGTTAAGGCATTGGATTCCCACATGACCTACCACCGTTTAAGTCCCAGACCCGGTAGCTGGAAACTCATCCCGTAGCACGTGTGCCCAAAATCCTGACAGGAGACTGGAGGAGAAGGGATCGTGGCTTGGCCATATCCCCGGTAGGTAATTTCTCACTTCCGCTCTCTCCATCTCTGTTTGCACTATAGCAAAAGAGTTTCTCTCTCGAAACAAACAAACAAACAACTCCTGATTGTTCCATGAATATATCTGTAGGCTTATTTGACCCTTTATACTAGTGTCCTATAAACATTCCTGTTAGGATATTGCATTTTTGGAATGTTCTATGTTGTATCTAGTTTGGACAAAAGGAATTTAAAACTTGATAAAGCAAAATAATATTTGCTTTATATCCCTTAAAGTAGCTGCTTTAGTCTGTTCTGTTACTAATAACATAAAATACCTGGGTTGGGTAGTTTAAGAGAACAGAGGTTTACTTAGTTTAGGCTTGGAATTCCAAGGTCCAGGGGCCTCGGTGAGGGTCTTCTGACTGCCTCATAGTATGGTGCAGTGCACAAGCACATGCATCTGTGTTCTGTGTATCCTTGTTCAGGTCTCATTCTCCTTCCTTAAAAACCTAGCAAAACTCCCTCCCAAAAGTTCCACCTTTCAACACTTGTCAGATTAAATTAAATTTCAACACATGAATTTGGGAGAAGGGACACATTTAAGCTATAGCACTAGCTATTCCAGTACTTTTGATTTTTTAAGTTTTTTTTTTTATCTATGATAGAGTGCACATGTGCATGAGAGGGAGAGAGTGAGAGAGCGAGAGAGCGAGAGAGTGAGAGAGCGAGAGAGAGAGAGAGAGAGCGCACCTTCAATAGGGTCACATCACTTCATAATCCCTGTTTCCCAGCCTGCCAGCTCTTCAGGACCTGGGCACATGCATAGGCACCTGCATGTTTCCAGGCTGACCATGCATCGGAACCCCTGGTTGACCACATGGCCAACTAATGTTGCAGTTCAGTGTGAGTACTGATTATACCACTAGACTGCACCAACCATCCAGTTTTTTAAAAATAAAACTTCACAGTGTAGTAAGCAATGTGCTCTTTAGTTCTTTTCAGGTGTGTTTTGGGGATATGTCTGCCTTGATACTTTTGTTGAGAATGTGAGAAGTCTACTGAGTATAAATACAGTAAAACCATTTTAAAAGAAACTTGAATGTTCCCTGAATGAATCAGAGCTTAGAATTTGTTAGTTTCTGTGTTATGGATGAGAATCCACTAGATGGTACTATTACATAAGTGATCGTACTCAGAACAATACATTTTCTTCTTCATTAAACAACTGCTCACTAAAATATTTTGTTTCTCAACTGAAACTATGCCAGCTTGATTAATAATCAAGACCTAGGGTAAAGAATTAAATTGTCATTATTAAGATTTATGGTAAGCTCCTTGGGAAATAAATGGGTAAGGTAATCAATTAGCAATCTTCTAGTAGTTTGTGTGCATGGAAAATTGTGAACCATGACATGGTGTATTTGAAAACTGAGCTCCTTTCAGAAAAAACATTTTGGTGTTTACAAGAGAACTGCATTTAATATACATTAAAAATTTTCTGCTCTTTGCATGGCAATTTATTAACTATTGGTGTTTACAAAATTTTTCCAGGAAATCAACCACTAATCTAGGAAAGTTTAAACATTACATACTATGCAATTGGAAGCAGATTTGATTTAGTAGGGAAGCTACATGGAAGCCTTCTTTTACTATTTTCTATGAAGTTCTTGCTCCGGAAATACGTTGGAGTTAGGGTCAGTTGTAAGCAAGCTGTTTGATACTTGGGTATCTTGAAAGTAATTCAAGCTGCTTCATATCAAATCCAGTTTATTTACAACAGATCTCCCAATCAGCAAGTAATGAACAAATGGAGAATTCAAAGGTTTTAATGGAGAATTCTACACTTGCATTGAAAGTAGCAATTGCATATTTCAGCACTAAAATTACCACAGCTACTCATCCTAAGTGATGTAGAGTGAATAAGCTAATAATACATTTTTACTCTTGAAACTCCTATATCTGTCTAACTCAGGGTTTCTTAATTTGTTCCATGGATTCCTTGGGTGTTCATGGATAGAAAAAAGGGGTCAGGAACTTTGAATGGGAAAATTACATCTAATGGAAATTCAGCATTTGCTTTAACTATGAAGGTAGACAAAGACTATGTAAATATTATCAGTACTTGTGCTTTTGATAGCAACTAAAATCACAGTTATTTTCATGTCAGATTGCATTAGTTGAAGCATCTTGAAATATCTTCCTTATTTATTACTATTTTAAAGTTGTGATTGTTTCCACTCTTTGCTAAATTTTCTTATTAATAATTTCTTTTTAAAAATATTGCCTGGCTTTATCTAAACAACTAAAATCATTTTAAAATTTACATTTTTTTAGAGTTTTTTTTTTTTTTTGCCATTCTTCGAAGCAGAAACTTTTTTTTCTTTTTTTTTTTTTTTTTTTTTTTGCTATAAGGCACGTGTGCTCGCCAGACAGAAAGAGACAGAGAGAGAGAAAGCGAGAAATCACCCCCAGGGGGATGGCCATGCTTAAATCCCTTCTCCTCCATTCTCCTCTCAGGATCTTGGGCATGCACGCATGCACACGCGCCTGGCATGAGTTTAAGCCACTGGGTCTGGGACTCGAACCACGGTCAACTACATGGGAGTCCAGCAACATAGCCATTATTCCAACTGTTGGTCCCATAGACTTTCACTTTTCTGTAGTAAATGGGAATGAGAGGTGAACTAAATAGGTGAATAAAGTCTTTTTACAAGCAAGATGAGAAATAGTGATTGTTTAAAAAAATAATTGGAATAATAATAATAATGATTGGGAAAAACAATGAAAAGATACTGAATGATGAAGTGGGGAGATTAATGTCTCTGTATTGACTGAAATACATGGCATTCCCTTTTGAAAAAGCAATGTAATACACTGTAAAGTTATATGCAATTCAATGTAAAAAAAACAAGATTATGATGATAATAAAAAATAAACATAAATAAATAAAAGAAGTGAACTAAATAGGTGGAAATCAGATTTCCTATATTCACCTTCTCCAAAGCAAGTCTAAGATGATGAATGGGAACCAGCAGTTAGCGTAATGGCTATGTCGCTGGACTCCCACATAGTCGACCGTGATTCGCGTCACTGACCAGGCAGCTTAAACTCACGTCGGGCGCATGTGTGTGCATGCCCAAGATCCTGAGAGGAGAATGGAGGAGAAGGGATTGCGGCATGGCCATCCCCCCTGGGGGGTGATTTCTCACTTCCTGTCTCTCTCTGTCTTTCTGGCAAGTGCACGCGCCCTATAGTGAAAACCTCTCAAAAAAAAAAAAAAAAAAAGATAATGAATGTTAACTTTTCATTTAACTCACACATCAAAGCATCTTTAAGAAGTTAGGACAGGGAACCAGCAGTTAGTGTAATGGCTATGTCACTGGACTCCCATGTAGTTGACCGTGGTTCGCTTAAAACTCATGCCGGGCGCGTGTGCATGCGTGCCCAAGATCCTGAGAGGAGAATGGAGGAGAAGGGATTGCGGCATGACCATCCCCCCTGGGGGGTGATTTCTCGCTTTCTGTCTCTATGTCTCTCTCTGTCTGTCTGGCAAGCGCACGCACTTTTTTAGCGAAAACCCCAAAAAAAAAAAAAAAAAAAAAAGAAGTTAGGACATATTTAAGAAATACCAAGAAAATTTCTACTAGGAATAGAACCAGAAGTTTGTGGGGACCAAACAGTGGTACAGTGGTAAATACACTGCAAGGCTGGGCCACATGGGAGTGTTCCAAGTTTGTGTTAAGAGGACTCTTTGAGGATGCAGACACAGGTATACCCATGACCCAGAGTTGGCTGGTGCTTGGGGTGATTTGACATCCATATCCTATTGGGGATGCTGTTTGTCTGTCTCTTACTCCCTCATGGAATAAATAAATAAATAAACTAAAAAATCTTTCAGTAAAATATAATATGATGTGCTAAAACCATGAAAGGAAACTAAGAAGAAAATCAAGATATAATCGATTACACTAGTAATTTTAAGTTACTTGAATTTAGTATAATCTTCAGTAAATCTTATATCTGTAGACACACTCCTGATGGACATTATAAGAATTATCTATAACTAATACCTTAAATATGTGTTTCATCATGCATCGCCCACAAGTCATTCCATTCCAATTTAACCATGAATTTGGCACATGTCTATGTGACTAATATGTCCATTGTGTTCTGGTTCTCTCCATTTCTTGCTAAAATGCCAGTTTGGATGAAACAGTGTATTTAAAAGGGCTTTTAAGAACTTAAGAGAGTTGATGAAAGGAAAAAAGGGAGATTTATGATTTGTCTACTTCATAGAAAACACTGCATTGCTTTTCCTTGATCTTGCAAAGGTTTTTGCATTTTATCTATTTGTTAGGTTTGAGTGATGTCTTTGTGTTCAAAGAAAGGTTTATGGTGCTAAGCCCTAAGTACTACTCATTCTGCACAGTTCACTAGAGGTTAGTTAGTGTTTCTGGGTGTGCAGTCAATGCCTTCAACCAGAAGGATTTGTGTATGGAAGAACCTAGGAGTGAATGCTGTAGGTGAGGCTGGAGCTTGTTTTCATATAGGGCCCTCCCATGACCTGAGATTTATTTGCATGTGGAAAATCACCAGATTTGCTGCTAAGGCTCTAAAAACTCTCCTACTCAGCTAATAGCTCACTCTCTGGGCATGCTTCTGCCCCTTCAGGCATTTCCTTCAGTTCTACTAGAAGCTCTTACAAGGCACCCCTACTCCATGTATCTCTTGAGTTACTGGTAACTCTACTTTCTGCTTAGTATTTCAAATACTGACAGGGGGTTTCCATCTCTTACTCTACAGCACATTGACATATTAGTTGATAATATGTCAACTAGTTATAAATGACATCTCTGGTTATTTATAACATATTATGGTATATACAATATGACTGCAGTTTAATAAAACTTGATTTCCCATTGTGGCTTGTAGATTTCAGTCTTACATTAGATTAGAATTAAACCATGCATCATTTTGTCATTAACATCTTTTCCTTTAATTCAGCACAAAATGCAAATTCCAGCCATCTTGATTGTTGAGATGATATCACTGAGATTATGTCATTTTAATCTCGTAAATGCTTAGGTGGCTCCTTGTTTCTCTCTTTGTTATCATGTTAGATGCAGTCAGTATTTTGTCAATATCGCTTTTCTCATATCCTAGGATACACTTTGCTGTTTTCTCTACACCTCCTGGGAGTCTGTCCCTGAATTCATCTGTAAGCCATCCTGAAACTTTCTCCGATATTTCCCTTCCACAATACACTAGAAACATGATCTCATAGTCCAGACTTCAATCCATACCTCTTATAAAACCTTCGTCAATTATTTAGAACTGAATGTAGGCTTTTAAGTTTCCAACCAATGAGCATATCTCCTCTTAGGGTACTTGTGTTAAATACAGATGAGGATTCATAGTTGCAAACATTTCAAGAGAGAATTAAACCACCTATGTGTGTTCATTTTTTTGGTAGTTTCTTTATGTATAACTTGTTCTACCCCATGAAATACTTTATCAAGACTACAAAGGTGGTTTCAGAAGCTAGCGTTAAATATCTCGTGGGGTTAGACTACAGACCTCATCCTTTGGATTGGCCAGTAATGAATTATTCTTTTCATACATCCTTGTTAACCTTTAATAGTTTCTCTACATGCAGTTAGACAAATAATTCAATAAGAAAAATATACTGAATTTTAGAAAAATTTTGAAAACATCTATGTTAAACAAGTAATCAAGGTTGGTTATATAACATGCCAGAACCAAGATGAAAGATGAAATGTAGGGACCTTGTTTAGAAAGGAAAAAACAGTGCCACTGAAGGTACTAAAAATAAAAAACTTTTCCTTTTCTTCCTGTCTCTCCTGACCTGTGAGTGTCTTTTATTTACCACTTAATTCAGTCAATGGGTAACTTGTGGGGTAAGTGCAGCTCCTCACAGGTGCAGACCCTGGGACCTGTCCTGTGGCGTGTGCACTACCCACTGGCTGCCAGGATCTCCCTCCCACCAATGCCAAACCACCAGAGAAATCAATCTCTCTTTTGCTTGCTGCTTCTGCCTAACTACAGTGGACAGTTGATCTCCAGGGTCTTCCACCTCCATACTGGGGTGTGCTGGATACCTGGATCAGAGTGGTGAGAGTCTTGCTTCAGCCACTCCTCCTGCTAAGCTTGCTGTGAAGCTGTCAGCCCAGAAAGGGGATGGTCACTGCCATGTCCCTCTTTGAGGTAGGAGCCTCTACCCCTTGTATGCAAGAATGACAGTTCCTCACGCCTACACTCAGGGCCCCGCCGAAGAGGGAGGGTGACAGCAGTAGTTAGGTGGGGATAGAAATGAGGGAAGGAGATTGGATGGGTCCTGAAGCACCTTGGAGTTAAGAGATGGATAGTCTCAGGAAAACAGTGGGAGGCTGGACTGCTATTGAATCAAGGCTTCAAGAGCCCGGAACATGCTCCATTGTCCCGTTGGATTTCACTTACAAAATGCAAATTCACAGATGAAATTATTAACAATTTTAAGAGGAAGCACAGGCCCTTGTGAGTATGATTCCCCAGGCAGCTGTGCTAGTGACACACTCAAGAAGCTGGCCCTGCATCCAAGTCCTAAGTCTTGGTTGTTATGTAGTATAGCATTTCCGATCAAGATGGTACACTTTGTAAAATCAGGAACGATAGCGTAACATAATACGTTACTCCTCACAAATGGATATGCTGCAGACTCATTGTCCCTCTGAACTGTGCAGCACCTGATATGGTAGCACAGACAAAACAACACGTAATCCAAAATTAAATGTTACATTAACGAGAATTCATTTAGGCAGTGCAATTTGTACACTGAGTAGACCTTTTTTTTTTTTGGTAGAGGTTTTTGCCTTAGGGCACCTGCACTTGCGGTGGGGGTGGGAAGTGGGTGGGGCAGACAGTGAGAGAGAAAGTGAGAAATTACTCCCCCAGGAGGGATGGCCATGCTGGAATCCTTTCTCCTCTATTCTCCTCCTGGAATCTTGGGCATGTGTACGCATGCGCTGGGGTGTTTCAAGCAATGGGTATGGGAATCAAACTGCTGTCGGCCATGTGGGAGTCCAGCGACGTAACTGCTACGCTATCTGTTGTCTCCCCTAAACAGACATTTTAATTTTATCCATATACTTGCCCAAAGTATTTTTTTTTTTTTCTTTTTGTACAAAAGTTGGATTGTTGTTTGTTCTCTAGTGGATTGATTCATGTTTAGGAAACAGCAGCATTTACACAAAGAATCCACAGGGAGGAGCTCTTAACCCATTTAAGCATCAGAATTTGAAGTTTCTATCTCAAGAGCATATCCATGGAGAGCAGGATTGTCTTGAAGTATAATTAGTTCCAAGACAGAATTTTATCAACTGAGTCTTTGGGGAGTGGTAATATGTAAACACTTATTAAAATGTTATGGTGGGAGGAGACAATTCTGCATAAGTCAAATTAGACAGATGCAAATAAAACCAAAGGCTTTCTGCCCAGTGAGATCCTTTGTTCCTCTGAGGAAGATAACACATCGAATGGTGGATTTTCAACCACGTTAAGAGATAGCAAAGAAAGAGTAAGGACAATTTTGCAGTTTACAAATAGCTCTGACAAATAGAGATATAAACAGTGTAGCTCTCAAAATCTATTGTTTTTCCCAGGGCATATCTGGGGGGAAAGCTATTTAGTTATATTTTCATATATAAAGTTTTCATATCAGGAAAGTATGAGCTACAGTGTATCGTGGGATGGCTTATACAAATAAATCAATAAATAAACAGTACACTGTAAATAGATGAGACAACAATAGAAATGAAGGCTTGTAAGAGATATTGAATTGTAGATTGTTTTTCTGCCTCTATTTTATACTTATCTATTTCTTCTATAAGCGAGAGAGAGATAGAGAGAGAGTACTTCCAACGCACTTGCGGTTTTGACATCCCAATCCGCCTCTGTCTTCAGCCAGGCCTGGCTAATGGGCTGTGTATGCCCAGTGTGCTCAGGAAATTCTCTAGATGTGAATCTGGATACTTCCTATGTGGGTAAGCCCCACAGATCATCATGTGTTACGTCTGTGCCACTGTCTATCCCCTGGGTGTAAAATTTTGTCAAATGTTTTTTTCCACATCTATTGAGGCAATCATATGCTCTTTTCCCTTTGTTTTGTTAATGCATTGTAACATTTAAAATTTTACTTTATTTTATGTAATTTGCTATAGGGTACATGTACTCACGAGAGAGAGAGAGAGAGAGAGAGAGAGAGAGAGAGAGAGAGAGAGAGAAGGAAAGTGAAAAAATCACCTCCTAAGGTGAATGGCCAGGCTGCAACCTTTTTTTCCATTCTCCTCTTGGGGTGTGCATGAACATGCACATGCACTCAGCGTGATTTTCAAGCCTCTGGGTCAGGGACTTAAACTGTGGGGTCGGCTATGTGGGATCCAGCTGCCTTAACCTCCATACCACCTGCTGGCCCAACACATTGATTTTTTAAAAAAGCTTATTTCTTCTTCATGAGAGTGAGGACAGACAGACAGAAAGAGAGAAAGAAAGGCAAAACACCTTCTACAGGGTCTCATGCTATGGCCTTTCTCAGCCTTCCTAGCTAGCCAGAATGATGGGGGTGTGTGCCTGATGTGTACGAGGTGACGAGCAAACTGAACTTGTGATCTTCCACAGGAATCCAGCTTCACTTGAACAGTGTGTTACCTCTGTGCCACTGAGCCAGCCCCACATTGACTGCTTTGTGTGTGTTATGTGTGCGTCTCAGAGATTAACCCACCTGGCTAAGATGTGGGTTACATCCCTTTTGGTCTAGGTGTTTGAGCTTAATATGCTGTTGGATTTGGTTTGCTGGTATTTTCTTGAGGGTTTTTGCATCTGACTTCATCAGGGGTGTTGGTCCATAGTTTTCTTGTGGTGTTTTTGCCTTCATTATCAGGATAATACTGTCCTCTCTAAATTTAAAAGTGTTACCTTCTTGTTGG
Source organism: Tupaia belangeri chinensis (assembly GCF_000334495.1). Classification (NCBI taxonomy): domain Eukaryota; kingdom Metazoa; phylum Chordata; class Mammalia; order Scandentia; family Tupaiidae; genus Tupaia; species Tupaia belangeri. The sequence continues at coordinate 884,506 of NW_006206032.1, read as the reverse complement.
TATTTTGGAAGAGTTTCTGGGAGCTTTGCATTATTTATTAAATATTTGATAGGATTCACTTTGTTGGGAGGTTTTTGGTTACTATTTCAATGTCCATGTTAATTATAGCCTGTTGAGATGTTCTGCTTCTTTTGGATTCAGTTTTATTAGGTTGTATGTATTTATTTTGTTCTGGGTTTTCAGTTTGCTGGTATGTAATTGTTGATAGTAGTCTCTTATGGTCCTTTTAATTTTTGTGGCATTAGTTGTAATGTTTCCTTTTTCATTTCAGATTTTATTTCTTTCAGTCTGCTCTCTTTTTCATACTTAGTTTAGCTATGGATTTATTTTGTTTATCGTTTCAAAAAACACAAATCTTCAATTTGATTTTTTTCATTGTTTTTCTGTTTTCTAGTTTGTTTGTTTCTGTTGTAATCTATATCATTTCCTTCCTTCTACTAATTTTGGGGTTAATTTGTTTTTCTTTTTCTAGCCCCTTTATGTGAAAAGTTAGGTCGTTTATCTGAGATCTTTCTTCTTTCTATTGTAGGTGTTTATTGTAATAAATCTCCCTCTTATTACTACATCCTGTATATATATATATATATATATATATAGAGAGAGAGAGAGAGAGAGAGAGATAGGTTTTTTCTTTTTCTTTTTTCTTTTCTTTTTTTTTTTTTTCTATAGCGTGTGTGAGCTTGCCAGAGAAACAGAGAGAGAGAAAGCTTTCTGTCTCTCTCTCTCTCTCCCTCTGGCAAGTGCATATGCTCTATAACAAAAATCTCTCTTAAGAAGAAAAAATGAGTGTACTTTATTTAAATAAGACCTGTTCTAAAGATCTTACCTCTCTATATGTAAACATTTTCTTTCTCTGATTTCTTCAATGTTAGGAAAATGTCCAGGGACCTGCAGATGGAGTAGTGGTTATGTAGCTGGACTCCCACATGGCTGACCTTGGTTTGAATCCTAGACCTGGTGGCTTCAAACTCAAGCTGGTGCGTGTGTGTGAATGCCCAAAATCCCGAGAGGAGAATGGAGCAGAAGGGATTGCGGTGTGACCATCCCCCCCGAGGGGTGATTTCTCGCTTTCTGTCTCTCTCTTCTCTCTCTCTGGTGAGTGCATGCATCATATAACAAAAATTTCTCTTAAAAACAACTAAAAAAAAACAGGAAAAAGTCCATGCTCTAAGTGAAATTCCATTTTTCTGAGCAACATTTACAAAGTACTCTTCATCTTTGGTGCACTGCTTATAGAATTGCCATCCTTGAGGCTGGGGTTCTGTGTCTTTAGTAGCTTTATAAGTACTTCCTAAGAGTGTTGAGTGAAGGTTATGCTCAGAAACTAGGTATGTGTATTTTATTTTTATTTATTTAAATTTGCTATAGGGCATGGAAAGAGAGAGAGAGAGAGAGAGAGAGAGAGAAAGTACCTGCCAGGAGGATGACCATACCACAATCCCTTTTCCTACATTCTACTTTTGGAATTTTGGATGTGTATGCACTTACATTCAGTGTTTTTTTTGTTTTGTTTTGTTTTTTCTTTTTAAATTTTTTTTCCTTTTTAGTTTTGCCATAGGACACATATGCTTGCTGGAAAGAGAGAGAGGGAGAAAGAACGTGAGAAATCACCTGTCCTCCTTGAGGGTGGGGGTTGGTGGCCATACTGTGATCTCTTTGCCATTCTACTGTAGCCATTTTTGGGCACGTATGCACAAACACCTGGTGCTTTTTTTTAAGCCACTGGGTCTGGGACTTGAAATATATAGTTGGTCATGTGGGATTCAATTGTCTTAATCACCATGCCACCTGTCTGGCCCAGTATGTGTATTTTCATACACATTATATGAAAAGATCTACTCAGGAGTGGGCAGCTTGTCATAAATATAATTGACAGTGAGACGGTCTTAGAGACTGTGGAAAGGAAAATGGTCATTTACTATTATTGTTTTTTGGCAACAGATGTCCATAGACCAGTATCCTAAAATTTTTATTTAAGTGTTAAACCAGAATATATTCTTCCTCTCTCTTCTCTGCCATTCTTTCTCCACATTGAAATTTTAGTGTTTTTGGTGAGAAAATCTGTTTTATATTTTGCTATATAGAATGCTTAGCAACGTATTACCCACTTCATAGTGTTCAATATAAATTCATAATTTGACATTTTAAAAAAGAATAAGTTGTAAATGGAAAGAATTGTGTAAGCAGAAGACCTAATAAGACAAATAAGCCGTGTATTGAGCAGATAGAAGTACAGATTGAGAGCGTTTTCTATGAATTCTTTAGGAGACATTTTAAAAGTTGTGAGAATGATTACAATAAATATTAGCAATGTTTTCCATTGTTTGGCCAAGATGTCTTTATTTTTAATATACAGTTAGATTTAACTACAGGACACCCATCTGTTTCCTCTTGGCAGCTGTATTCATGTATGTATGCATCTAGGTAAAAATTCAAAATGCTAAGATAGCAACATTTTACCTCATTCATATTCTCCAGTGATAATCATACCATCTTTGCTCAGCCGAATAACAAACAAACAGGTGCTTTTCTCTGTCTTAAAAGGTGATATGAAATGAACTCAGCCTGTCTTTGTTTGTCCATATTCTATGCTGTGCTAGTCTTGGTGAATAATCTGAAGTCAGGACAAGCTGTCTTTTCTAGCTGTTGGTGGTGCTGACACACAGAACAACAAAATGTTTTATATCTTCTTAGTTTAAGAGGATACTATATAGAATACAGCTTCATAAAAATAAGATTATACAAGTATTCAATAAATTAAACAATGCTGTCATGGATGTGATAAGTTGTAGATAGGCAACATCAAACAGGCTTACTGCTGTAGTTTATTTTTTAACCGATGCAAAATGTAAAGCATCCAATTTTTGTGTCATTGGAATCTATCTTATAATTTCCCCCCTCAATTTCATCATGTCTTTAGGTGTGTTACAATTTAATCTTGCTTTAGCATATTATTTATGTTATGTATAATTATAAATGCAAAGCTTGATTCAATTATACTTTTGGAATGATGAGAGAAAATCAGTGATGTAAATAAAACCATCTTTTGGGCAAGTTTTCATAAAAAACCAAATCCCAAAGCTACAGTAGAGGAAAAGCTGTCTGAATTTAGTTTTTCTTTATCCTTTCTTTATGTTTTTACTTTTTCATTGCAGAGAAAAAAATAAAAATTAAAAATGAGTCTGTTTAGGGACCAGCAGTTAGCGTAATGGCTATGTCGTTGGACTCTCACATAGTCGACCGCGGTTCGCGTCCCGGACCCGGTGGCTTAAAACTCACACCAGGCGCGTGTGTGTACATGCCCAAGATCCCGAGAGGAGAATGGAGGAGAAGGGATTGCAGCGTGGCCATCCCCACTGGAGGGTGCTTTCTTGCTTTCTGTCTCTCTCTGTATGTCTGGTTAGTGCACACGCCCTATAGCAAAACCCTCTCAAAAAAAAAAAAAAGAGTCTGTTTGACTTACTCTTTCCATATTTGCTATAATAAACAAACAACAAAAAAACTTGAAAAACATAAAACCATCTGCACTATCAGGGATCACAAAGGGCCAGCAAGCTTGGTACCATCTTAGCCAAAAAGGACAGGGGAGGGTTTGATGATATAACTTAGGATCGGGAAGGAGACATACGATCTTTTAATACAACATGACCTAAGATAGTACCTCCAGGTGAGTGGAGTAAGAACTCTGGAAAATCTATTCTTTAGCCATGGGAGTGTTGGCAAAAATTGTCAAAACCAACATTTAAAAAAATCTGGACATTGGGAACCAGCAGTTAGCGTAATGGCTATGTAGCTGGAGTTCACATAGTTGACTGCGGTTCACGTCCTGGACCCGGTGGCTTAAAGCTCACGCCGGGCGCGTGTGCGTGTGTGCCCAAGATCCCGAGAGGAAAATGGAAGAGAAGGGATTCTGGCATGACCGTTCCCCCGCTTTCCATCTCTATGTCTCTCTCTGTCTGGTGAGCGTATGCGCCCTATAGCCAAAAAAACCTCTCCAAAAAAAAAAAAAAAATCTGGACATTAACTAAGGCTTGTGATAATTTGAGGAGCATTTATTTAAGACAAATGGTTAAATCTCAATAAGGCTGTCAGCTTTGTAGTTGTTTAAGTTGCTCTATTCTCCTCTCCCTTTCATAAGAAGATAGGCCAATTGGGATTTTCTAGTCTGACAAATGGGGTTGGAGGAGAGTGGAGAAGAAGAGTAATGAGGCTTTGAGGCGTGTAGGACACCATGAAGTCTATCAACAAAGCATAATGGAGTGTGTTAAAAACCTAAGAATGAGAAAGTGATTAAAAGAATTTTTGAGGAAATAATGTCTAAAACTTCCCAAATTGACTGTAAATCATTAATTTATATATCCAAGAAGCTCAACAAACTTCAAGTAAAATAAGCGCAAAGGCATCCACATCTGGACATATCCTAATCAGACTAGAGTAATAAACAACTTATCACATAAAAGGGTGTTTAATGTAGTTAACAGCTAATTTCTCAGCAGAAACCTTGGAGATCAAGAGACAGTGATATAATATATTCAAAGTGCTGGGGCCAGCAGATGGTATAGTGGTGGAGGCACTGGACTCCCACATGGCTGACCATGGTTCAAGTCCCAGACCTGGTGGCTTGCTTTCTTGCTTTCCCTTTATCTCTCTTTCTGTGTCTCTCTAGTAATATTAAAAAATAAGTAATAATAACAAATAAAATAAAAATAAATAAATAATTCTTTAAAATATTAAAAAAAAAACCTAAAGTGCTAAACAATAGACTATCAACCAAGAATAATTTGAAAAATCTATACTTCAAAAATGTTGGAGAAATTCAGATATTTCAAGACTAAATAAAAATAGAGAGAGTTATCAGTAATATAACAGCCCTAAAAAAGATACTAAATGGTGTCCTTCAGCTGAAATGAAAAGTTACTAGAGAGTACTTGAAGCCACATGACAAAATAAGGAGCATTGGTAAATACATTTAGAATAGAAATAAAATAAAGTATTTAAAAAAACACTAGGGAAATTAATGAAACCAAAGTTTTATTTTTTATTTTGAAAGATCAAGAAAATTGACCAACTTTTACCTAGATTGAACAAGAGAAAAATAGACAAGACCCAAATGAAAGAGAAGAAATTACCTTGACTTCAAGGGATTGAAAAAGATCATAAGGGAAAACACAATGATGATAAAGTAACAAATTGGATAACTTAGATGAAATGGACAAATTTTTAAAAAGATGCCATTGAATTGACTCAAAAATAAAATATACAATCTTGGGGCTGGCAAGTGGTGTGGTGGTTAAAGGCATTGAACTCGCACATGGCCAACCACAGTTCAAGTCTCGGCCCTGGTGGCTTCCTTTGTCACTTTCCCTCTCACTCTCTCATGTTTCTCAGGCTGCCAGGTCTAGGATTCAAACTGTAGAGTTGGCCATGTGGGATCCAGGGCTTTAACCACTACACTACCTAATGATACTTTTCTTTTCTTTTTTTTTTTTTGGTGAGATTTTGCTATAGGACACATGTGCTCACTGGAGAGACAGAGAGACAAAAAGCGAGAAATACCACCTGACCATGCGACAATTCCTTCTCTTTTATTCTCCTCTCAGGATTTTGATGAAAATCAAGTCAAGGTAGATTAGATCAGAGATCTAAATCTAAGGCCTCAAACTATGAAATTGCTTCTGGAAACACTGAAGCACTGGGGAAACTCAGAGATATTGGGGTAGGGAAAGACTTCTTAAATAAGACCCCAAAGTATAGTCAATAATCCCCAAAATAGAGGAGTGGGATTACATCAGACTAAGAAGTTTCTGCATGGTAAAAGACACAGTAATAAGTGTGAATCGACAGCCCTCAGAATGGGAAAATATATTTGTAAACTATGCGTCAGATAAGGGACTTATAACCAGAATTCACAAGGAACTCAAGCAGCTTTACCAAAAAAAGATGATTAATCCTATTAAAAGATGTGAAAATGAGTTGGAAAAAACCACTCTCTAAAGATGACATACAAACAGCTAAAAGGCATATGAAAATATGCTCAATATCCCTCATTTTAAGGGAAATGCAGATCAGAACAATGAGATACCACCTAACCCTAGTCAGAATGACTAAGATTAAAACAACAACAACAACAACAAAACGGTAATTGCTGGCGGGGGAGGGTGAAAGGGGAACTCTCTTACACTGTTGGTGGGAATGTAAAATGGTCCAGCCACTGTGGAGAACAATTTGGAGATTCCTCAAAAATCTACAAATAGAACTACCATATGATTCAGCAATCCCACTCTTTGGTATCTACCCAAAGGACAGAAGAATACTTAATCGGAAAAGTGCTTGCGCATTGATGTTTTTTGTGGCACTATTCACAATTCCTAAGTCATGGAAACAACTCAAATGTCTAGGAACAGATGAATGGATAGAAAAATTGTGGCACATATACTCTGTGGAATACTATTCAGCCACAAAAAAACAATAAGACCCTAGCTTTTGACAGGAAGTGGATGAATATGGAAGATTTACTGCTGAGTGAAGCAAGCCGGGCTATGAAGGAGAGGCATTGTTTGTCCCCACTTAATATATACCGAGTGTCTGCACTCTATGACTGAAACTGATTGACTAAAGGATATAGAAACACAGTATATTGATGTGAATACCAGACGTAGTGTGTGTGAAAGAGGAGGGTCTGAGGAAGGACATTTATTAGAAAAAATAGGGAGGCAAAGCATTAATGGGACAAAGAAATGTGGTATTATCTGTTGAAGATGATTTATAGTTTTATCAACTGTACTAGGGAGAAATGTTCACCTGTTGAAATATCCATTTTGTAAGCCAAATAATGTGATTGAATGTATAAAAGAAAATGAAATAAAAAAAGAAAAAAACCTTACTACAAAGCTGTAGTAATCAAGATGTTAAGGCACTGGCATAACAATAGACATAAATTAATGCAGTAGGTATGGAAATTCAGAAGTAAACTTCTGTTTTTATAGTCAACTAATTCTTGACAAGAGTACCAATAAAACTCAGGGATAGAAGAAATAGTTCTTAACAACTGATACTTGTATAACTGAATATCCACATGTAAAGGAATAAAGTTGGATCCCTATATCACACCGTGTAAAAAAACTGACCCAAAATAGATAAAAGACCTAACAGAAGAGGTAAAACTATAACATTTTAGAAGATATCATAGAAGTAGATCTTTGATAATCTTTGTAATAGTTTCTTAGATATGACACCAAGCTCAAGTGATAAAAGAATAGACAAATTCCACTTCATCAAAATTAAAAACTTTTGTGCTTCAAAGCACACTATCAAGAAATTAAGAACAATCTACCGAATGTGGAAAATGTTTGAAAATTATATATTTTATATAGAGTCATATTCTGTAAGGTATTTGCAAATTATATATTTGATGCTAGATTATATATTTAATCCAGAATATAGGGACCAGCATTTGGTGTAATGGCTATATTGTTGGACTCCCATGTAGTTGATTATGGTTTGAGTCCCTGACCAGTTGTGTAAACTCAATGCCAGGCACATGTGCGTGCGTGTCCAAGATCCCGAGAGGAGAGTGGAAGAGAAGGGATTGTGGTGTGGCCATCCCCCCACCCCCGGGGAGGGATTTCTCTTTTTCTGTCTCTGTCTTTCTGGTGAGCACATGTGCCCTATTGCAAAAACCTCTCCAAAGAAAATAAATAAATAAATAAAAGAAACAAAGAAGAAAACCCAGAATATAAAATTATCCATTGCAATTTCAAGTAAAATGACAAATAACTGAAATTAAAAATGGACAAAAAGATCGGATGTTTGTACAATGGTAGTATATGTAATGCTGTGCCAGGCTGACATGAGGAGATTCCAGTTTTATATCCAGAGAGCTTTCTGAACATGCCAGGCACACATGTGCCGATGAGCTGAGGCTGATAAGATTGGGATGAATTGTGGCATGAAGACCTCATTGGGGTTGCCTGTCTCAACCCTCTCTTTGTCTTTCTTGCTCATGGAATAAAGAAACAAAAACAAAAACCAAAACCAGGGCCAGTCCAATGTTACAGTCAGTAGCAAACTGAACCATGGTGCTGAAAGCCACATAGCTGACAGAATGTTTAGGTCCTTGGGTTGACTTGAGAACATACTGGCTGTTTGTGTGTGTGCCCAGTATTCTGATAAACTGGAGGGTCACAGAAAGAGGAGTAACATTATGAGACACTGTTAAGAGTGCTTCTCTCTCTTTCTTATTCTCTTTTATACATGTACATGTGCTCTGTACATGAATAAAATAAATAAACTTTAAAAAATAGACTAAGTTTAGAGAAATTGGGCCAGCTAGTGATGTTTTGGTTAAGGTGGCTGGATCCCACATGATCAACCTCACGGTTCAAGTCCTTGATCCAGTGGCTTGAAAATCACACTGGGTGCATGCACATGATTGCCCAAAATACCGAGAGGAGAGTGGTGAAGGGATGCATGACCATCTACCTTGGGTGGGGAGTTTTCTCAGTTTTTCTCTCTGTCTTCTCTCTGGTAAGTGCATGAGCCCTATAGAAAAACTGAAAAAAAAAAAAAAAAAAAAAAAAAAAGAAAAGGAAGAATTAAGGGGCCAACAAGTGGTGTGGTGATTAAGGCACTAGACTCCCACATGGCTGACCATGGTTTGAGATTCGGACCTGGTGGCTTGAAAATCATGCTGAGCACATGTGCATAGGTACCCAAAATCCCAGGAGAAGAAGGGATTGTGGTGTGGCCATGCCCCATGGGGGTGATTTCTCACTTTCCCTCTCACTGTCTCTCTCTGGCAAGCACATGTGCTCTATAGCAAAAACTTTAAAAAAAAAAAGAAGAGTTTAGAGCAATAGACATTTCTCCAGAGAATAAATGTAGATGTCCAATAAGTGCATGAAAGATATTCAACATGACTATTTGCTAAGGAAGTGCAAATCAAAACCACAAAGAAATACCACTTTCAAACCACTCGGGTATTTATAATAAAAAAAGTAAAATAGTAAATCTTGACAACATTGTGTAGGAATTGTAACCCTCATATACTGCTGGTGAGATTATAAAATGATGCAGCTACTTTTGAAAACAGTTTGGCAGTTCCATAAAATGTTAAACTTTGAGTTAGCATATGATTCAGTAAGCTACTCCTAAATATACAGCCAAGAGAACTGAAAAACATGTCCACACAAAAACTGAGCACTGATGTTCATAGCAGTATTATTCATAAGAACTGAAAAGTGGAAGCAACCGAAATAACCATCGATTGATAAATGGGTAACCAATATATGGTATATCCATACAATGAAATATTATTTGACAAGAACAAGAAATGAAGCACTGATACTTGCTACATCATGGGTGAACCTTGAAAACATGCTAAGTGGAAGAAGCCAGTCATGGGGCCAGTAGGTGGCATGGTGGGTAAGGCACTGGACTCCCACATGGCCAACTGCAGTTTGAGTCCCAGACTTGGCACCTTGCATTCTCACTTTCCCTCCCTCTCTCTCTCTCATGAGTGCTTGTTCCCTATGGCAAATTAAAAAAAATAATTATGATAATAAAGTAAAATTTAAAAAATACTTTTTTTTTTTTAAAAAAAGAGACACCAACCATATAAGGGTACACATTATATATTTATATGAAATGCCCAGAATAGGCAAATCTATTGGAACCGAAGGCAGATTAGATTAGTGGTTGCCAGAGCTAGGAATAAAGTAGAATGAGGAGTGATTGCTAATGGATTTAAAGTTTCTTCTTATGGTGATGAAAATGTTCTGAAATCAAAGAGTGGTGACAAACAAAAAACAACAAAACCAATTCTCGATGGTGAGTAAGAATACTAAAGAGAGAAAAGAAAACTCAAGATGCCATTTTGTTTCTTTGCTCATTGCCAGTACAGCCTTTCCCTTCTTCTATCCAGTAGTAGAAACTTATATGAATGGGCTTGTTTGTGCATTATTTACAAGATGAATCTTTAGCCTCTTACAGTCATACACCCTAACCCCATACTGTAATTCACATTGTTCTTTACAGAAATATAATCCTAAAACTCATGGAAGATAATTCTCTTTTTATTCTGAATATTGTACATTAGCAAATAGTTTGAAAGTTTAAACAATACATCAACATACCTGATAGTCATCTTAATTGAGAAACATAGCTCTAAAATTGTTTTAAATAGGACATTTTCTTTTTTTTAAAAAAGTTTTTATTTATTTGTTTCTTCTGTGAAGGAGAGAGAGAGGAAGAGAGAGAGAAAGAAAACAAGAGAGAGGGGGGCATCACCACTTACAAGGTTATAGTGCCGTGACCCACCAGTGGGATCATGGGCACATATGTGTCTGATGGATGTAGGGAGGTCTCTAGACCTTTAGAAACTTCTCATTTTACCACTGTTCCACCACTTGGCCCCAACAATTTCTCTTTCTTTCTTTCCTTTTTTTTTTCTTTTAAAGGTTTTCGCCATAGGGCACGTGTGCTCACTGGAGAGACAGAGACAGTGAGAGGGAAAGTAAGAAAACATCCTCCAAGGAGGATGGCCACACCACAGTCCCTTTTCCTCCATTCTCCGAATTTTGGGCACACATGTGCTTGGCCTGAGTTTCAGGCTGCCAGGTCCAGGGCTAGAACCACCGTCAGTCATATGCCACCTACTGACTCAATAATTTCCCTTTCTAATTTCTCATTTGTATTTATTAGAGCACAGTGAAAAAAGCTGAAATCATCCTAGATATTGCTAAGAATTTTGAGGAGAAAATAATTTTTTTGTAGAGTGCTTACCAAATTGTAGGAAAGACTGGAGAAAGGAGGAGGTGGAAATCTTCCCAGAAATCAGGAGATTGTGGACAGATACCTCCATTCCAGCTCAAGCCTGACAGTAGGTAATAAAACGCAAGATGAAAGCTGCTGTTGGCATTGCTGCAGAAGTCTGAGCTGCTGTGTGAAGATAAATGGATTCTGTCCTCGTTCTGTCTTGTGACTGCCATACAAGTCTTTCTATTTGGTGGAATCTCAACTGAAATCCTGCTGGCAAGGGATTCTGGGAAATGTAGCCTTCAAGCTTCTAGCCCCTACAGTATGAGAATACAGAAAAATACTGGAATAATACCGAGCTATACTTAATGTAACAGGCCTTCAGAAATCAAAACACAAATTAAAATAAGCTTTATGATTTTTAGCCAAGTACAAATCTGGTAAAATGACATTAGGAATGTTGTATTATTTTCTTACCTCAAGTCATCTACTTGTGGTAAATTTAACTTTGGGTGAATAATGCTTTAGATTTAGAAGTTGAGCTTTGTTCTTTAAAATGCTAGATAATTTATTATTGTGTTTTGCCTATTTTTATATCCTATCTTTTTATCCCTCTAGTTGCCTATTATTAACCTAAACCCAGAACATATTTGTTTTAGTTTCTTATTGAAGCTATAGTGTATGGCCACAAATTTAGTGGCTTAAAGTGATAGAAATTTATTCTCTTACCATTCTGTTTTTTATATATATTTTTTTCTTTTGAGAGGTGTTTGGTATAGGGTATGCGTGCTTGCCAGAAAGAGAGAGAGGAACAGAGAGACAGAAAGCAAGAAATCACCCCCCGGGGGGGGGATGGCCATGCCACAATCCCTTCTCCTCCATTCTCCTCTTGGGATCTTAGTTATGCACGCACATGTGCCTGGTGTGAGTTTAAGCCACTTGGTCCAGGACTCGAATCACTGTCAACTACATGGGAGTCCAGCGACATAGCCATTATGCCAACTGCCATATTCTCTTACCTTTCTGGAGGCCAGGAGTCTGAAATTCACTGGGCTAAAGTAAAAATGTGAGCAAGGTTGTTTTTTTTTCAGGGGGCTATATGGTGGTGAGGATGATGGTGGAATGCACCTTTTCTGGCTTCCTGAGACCATCTGCATTTCTTGACTTTATCTCTCCACATCTCCTCGACCTCTGGCTTCTGTTACCATGTCTCCTTCTCCTGTGTTGTCAAATCTCCCTCTGTTTTTCCCAAGAAGAGAGGATTCCTAGTACATTTTCTAGCTTGCCATTTCTACTTCTGGTTTTTTTTTTGTTTGTTTGTTTGTTTTTAAGAGAGATTTTTGCTATAGGGCATGTCTGCTTGCTGGAGAGACAGAGACAGAAAGCGAGAAATCACCCCCCAGGGGGGATGGCCATGCTGCAATCCCTTTTCCTCCACTCTCCTCTTGGGATTTTGGGCATGCACGCACATGGGCCTGGTGTGAGTTTTGAACTGACAGGTTTGGGACTTGACCTGTGGTTGACTTCTTGGGAATCCAGCAACATAATCATTATGCCATCTGCTGTTCCTAACTTCTGATGTTGTTTTTTAAACTGAGGATAATGGTTCCCTTCTGAGGCCTCAGTCATAAAGACAAAAAAGTAGATAGATCGTCTTGAAGCTTTTTATAAAGTGATGGTTGATTTTACTCAGCTTACATTAGAAGCTGAATTCTGTTATTAAAGCAGACTTTTCCTTCAGAAGAGAGAAGATGGTTTAGATAAAGAACATGCAGTAATTGGAGGTGAACAGTAGCAAACAGCCAGATAATCCCTCAGTTTGGGGATTTGTAGTTGTCTATTTTATCTGAACATAGATCTGATATTCTCGTAATACAAATTGAAGTGTGTAAACATAGTCTGTATATAGACTAAAAATCCCTGTAAAACTAGATGGAATTAATAGGTATTCCTAGCCAATTTCCTGCACCTGATTCTTGCTTTCTTACTATTTTACTATTGGAAACAAACTAATGTAACCTACTCATCTTAGGCAGAATTGCTTATTTTCTAAGATAGTGAAGTAATTAAATAGTTGATTTTATCAACACATTTTATTTTTGCTTTTATCTGGAGTAAACAACGATCTAATTTATGTCAACAAAACACTTTACAAAGCTGAGTAAACGACAATGTCAATAAACACTTGAAAGAAAGATTTGCTTCCAATTCATTGGGAGTAATTGAGGTGACAAAAATCTCTTATCAGTAGTTCCTTCCTGAACCAAAGCCTTGGATGAAGTAAAAATGTATTAGCACATTCTTTTCCCGCTTCTATCTTCTTGCATTCCCAGTTTTCTGTATTTTTTTCTGAAGTAGTGATGTTCAGGCAACACAGAGACTGGCAGCAGTTAGAACAGAGCAGGCCTTCTAAGGGATTCTCAGCGTTTGGTGACATGGTCAGATTACTTGCTGGCACCTAATATTAGGCTACTTGATACAAAAGCTTTCCATCAAACAAATTATCCCAAGCTGGAGGCACAGAGGGGTCACTTAGGTGTAAAGCTTCTTTGCCAAAGTAATTTTTTAAAAGCCAAGAAGGAAAGGCTTCAATTTGGAGTCAGACAGAGGATTTCCTTTGTTCTACAAATAGTCAGATGTTCAGAAATGATCCTTTATTTACACAGGAAGTTTCTAACAATAGATCCTGATTCTACTCTTAGACCTCCTTTTTCTCATTTATTTTAAAAGAATTTGAAATTCAAAAGGAAAAGAGAACTGTGAAGAAAAGCAAGATGTCTTAAATATGCTATTGATGTAAAGATTAACCTTTAGAATAGGGCATCTGATATGCCACAGCCTCTATGCTTAAAGTCTGTTTACAAAAGAAGGTATTAATCAAGACATATGAATCCATTTATAATGTCTTTGCACCATTGCTAACTTCAGAGTGAGCTGGTGAGTGAGATGGCAGAAGCCTGACAGCTAATTTAGAGCCAAGGTCTTCACTGTCCAGAGATTTATCAGAGAGTCAAGCAGCCAGTATCTTTTATGACTTGTACCTTCTCCTTTTTCAGAGGTAGTAAATGAAAAAGACAGAAAAAGGAGGTGCCATCTATTGCAGCTGTGTAAAATCACATAAACACCATGCCCTAGGCTTTCATTAGAACACCTCCTTCTTAGCTAATTACTGTCAGCATTAAATTACAGAGTCAGGTATTGGCCCACTCAATACCAGTTCATTCATTTCAGGTCACAGTTTGGCAGAAAACCTGTAGTGAAAGGCCAAACCTTTATCCACTAAGCCTTTTATTTGTGACTAACAAAAGTCTTGACAAGTAGTATAATTTGCATCAAGCAGGGATACACCAAAGGCCGACTAATAGGTTTTTTTTTTTTTATAAAGATTTGGACTAGCCTTTAGACTCCACGACAGGACTTACCATTTTGCACATCAAAAGACACAAAACTTAGTAGATTACTTCTTTTTCCCCTTAGTTTAAGCATTATATCTTTTAGTATTACCAGTATTGTACCAATAAGTAACATTTATCAAAAATAGGCTCAAGATTTTACACCCATCAGAACTGAGCAGTTGTCCTTCAATTCTGTGCTGGAGAAGAAACATTTTTTTAGTGGTGTTGGTTTTTATAATATGTTGATTGGAGAGATTTACTATCCTAACCCTCTTAAATTCCATTACTGTACAGTTCAGCTGGCAGGTAGTCATAACAAAATGTGCTTTCAAGAAATGCAGAAAGATTTCAATCTGCTTAGGTATTTTCTGAGTTAAAAAGGTACACAAAGACACTAACCTTCCAGAGGATTTGCTTTTCCTTCCTTCCTTTCTTTCTCCCTCACCCCACCTCCCTTTCTCTCGCTTTCTTTCAAAAAATTTTTCTAGCTAGCTGTTGCTTTTCAAATAACTTACTTAGGGAAAAAACATCTGAAGTACTACAGTGTAGTATATAAAGTTTGCAGTTTGATATAGTTTCTTTAAATAAACTAACTTTCTGATCATATGGAAGAAAGATTGAAAGGGGAAATTGAAAATCAGCATATCTTAAACTCATGCGGGGTGGAATGCTATTAATCAATAAGAGTACATTTCTTCTTGTCTTCTATGTTTGGGTTTTAGGACATGAGGGAAATGTTTTGGTGAAAATATTTACTACTTTGAATGAAGAGTTAATGAACTTCATAATGTCATTGTCTGGACTAGGCATCTTCTTACATATGAGACTGTTGATATAACTCTCACAAGGACAGTGAGTTAGAGAATCCCATTTTACATATGAGGAAAGTCAAATTGGGAGAAGGTAAATACCTTGCTGAAGGCCACATGCTGTTAAAAGGTCCAAAAGCACAAGCATTTTGTCTTTTTTTTTGGAGAGGTTTTTCACTATAGGGTGCGTGCGCTCGCCAGACAGACAGAGAGAGACATAGAAACAGAAAGCGAGAAATCACCCCCCAGGGGGGATGGTCACGCCGCAGTCCCTTCTCCTCCATTCTCCTCTCGGGATCTTGGGCACGCACGCACACGCACCCGGCGTGAGTTCTAAGTCACCGGGTCCGGGACGCGAACCGCGGTCAACTACATGGGAGTCCAGCGACATAGCCATTACGCTAACTGCTGGTTCCCAGCATTTTGTCTTGAAGCCCACTGACTTTTATACCATAAAACTGTCCCTTTGTATACTGGAGTTGTCAGGAAGGGAAGATTAGATGTCTGTTGAGCTCATCATTGCCATTATCAATGGTCAATGTTTTAACGCAACACTCCCCAACGATGTTTCTGAAAAGATAGTCCATTCTTTGTGAATTGTGATCCAAGTGTTTTTCTTCCATTCATGCGCCGCTTGGGTAGTGTTTACACTTACGAACATACAAGACAGACAAAGCACTCAGGTGTTGCTATACGTTGCCCATTGTCTTTCATGTCGTCTTATGTAGATGAGAAAGATGAATATATACTCATGACAATGACTATAGAGAGTGGGAACTAGTCAAGTAGAAGGTGTAACTGAAGTGGGTGGATATGAAGATGTAGTAGTCTGTGGAGGTCCTTAGGATTTTAGGTCCCTGATATTTGCAGGGATTGGACCTGGCAGTAGGATGCACAATACAAGTGTCCTATGTAGGTATGTACAGCTTTTAATCCTGCCACTCCTCTAACAGGGCCCTGAGGAAACTCAGATTCATGCCGGGTGCATGTGCACATGTGCCCAAGATCCCAAGAGGAGAATGGAGGAGAAAGGATTGTGGAATGACCCCCCCCCCCCGGGGGTGATTTGTCACTTTCTGTCTCTCTGGTGAACACACACACCCCCTAATGCAAACATCCCTCTAAAAGAAAAAAAAAAAGAAAAGAAAAAAGAAAAGGAGGCTTTAAAGAAGAAACGGGGATTTTCTAAGCAGAGGAAACTGCAAGCTAAAAGACAGGCAAAGGGTGTGAAGCAGCATAACCCAAATGCTATGGGTCCAGGGTGAAAAAAGGTGAATAGAAGGACTAGACAGGAGGGCAGATAGCTGAGTCATGAAGAGACTTGAGGGTGGTATAGTTCAGACACTGTCTTCAAGGCCACCGAGAGTCACTGATGTGCTTTAGCAGGAATCACTGTGGTCAGATTCGTGGTTGAAAGCAACACTCAGCAGTGTGGGGACAGACTTCAGAGTGGCAATACTAGAAGCATGGAGACTAGTCAGGACCTATTTTTTAAGCACATTGACATTAAAAAAGCACTCGCTTTTTTTTTTTTTAAATAAGAATTATTTTATTTTACATTTTATTTTTTATTATTATTTTTAAAATTTGACCAGAAAGAGAAAGTGAGAAAGCAAGCTGGCAGATCTAGCACTCAAACCATGGTTGGCCATGTGGGAGTCTAGCATCTTACTCACCATGTCACCTGCTGACCCTAGCACAAGCACTCTTAAATGATTTCTAATTTTGGTGATGATGATATTGTTATATCTTAATATTATGATAGTTTGAAATGATCAATCTATTGAGTTTTCTATGCAATTTTGCATAGAAAAATACATTATGACATTCCCGACGACCTCATAGATACTCAGCTGGATGCCCTTGAGAAAGAGATGCAGAGAGGGAGAGATCTGCATGTGGCAGGCACATCGGGAATGCACCGTCAGAATCAACAGCTGTAGGTGAGTGAAGGAAGCAGGACTGGGCAGAAGGAGGAGATGGATTTTGATGCAATCACAACAGAAGTCTCAGCCAGTCCCTGGGGTGGTGCCCCCAACCAGGATGCCCTTAGAGGCAAGGGGACTGGGTACACCCTCCCTGTAGGGGGTCAGAAAGACTTTTAGCCAGTGGGCAATTTCTGGCTTGGGACTCAGCCAAGAGCCATCAGATCTCACAGTCTGGCAGCTGCGGGAGTGATTCTCTCAGTCTCTGAGTGTTAGTTGAGTGCTCAGATGCAGTAAGGCATCTGCTCTTACTACCCTCACTATGTTCTACACTCACATTCTCCCAGGAACGTTCTTGTAGAGTAATCACGCTCGCGTAACAGCTCCCTTAGGCCGTTGTACTCACTCTCTCCTCTCCTGGAATAGCCTTTCCCCAGCGCTTGTATGCGGCTAGCTTTTTCTTGACATTTCGTTTTCAATTCTAGTATCTCCACTGAGAAGACTTTTCTGGTCACCCCGTGTAATTAGCTACCCCCAACAGTCTAGAATGCCACTCTTTTTAAATTTTCTTTATGGCAAAACGAGATAAATACGAATCTCATTATTTGCCTTTTCACTCCTAGCATGTGACCACTAGGGATTTTTTTTTTTTCTTTTCTCCCAAGGCATGTGTGTTTGCTGGAGAGAGACAGAAAGAGATAAAGTCAGAAATCACTCCCAGAGGGGATGACCACACTGTAATCCCTTCTCCTCCATTCTCCTCTTGGGTTTTTGGGTATGCACACACATGCACCTGGAGTGATTTTCAAGCTGCTGGGTTCGGGACTCAAACCATGGTCGACCACGTTGAATTCAGTGCCTAAACTACCATGCCACCTACTAGGCTGGGATATATGTATATTTTTAAATGTTTTATTTAATTTTTTTCATGAGCAAGACACATACATAAACACACACACACACACACACACAGGTTCCTGACTCCATAATCTACTCCCAGCCCCAGCCAGCCTCAGATCATGGGCACATGTGTCCACTGTGTTTAAGGAAGTCTCTGAACTTGAACGGGGGTTGTCCCATATAAGATTGCCTCACTGAATGTTGTTTTCTACCTCTGTACTACCGTTGGGGCCTTCTAAGGATCTTTTTTGTCTTGTTTGCTGCTATATTCTTTTCTCCCAGTGTATGTTTTTCTATGAAGAATGCATCATGACTTTTCCGACAACCTTATAGTAGTTTCCCAAGTTTTATTTGATAAGAGAATAAATAAAAATTCAATTAATAGAATGTATATTAGCAGAGTTAGAATTTTTCAAGTAAAGAATCCAGAGGAATTCTTATTTTTTGCTTTTGACAGTGATGAAAATCAGGTTCAGGCAAAGGGTTTGTGCCTCATCACTTTTCTGCAGTTTTCAGTCACCCACAGAGAACAACTGGAGAATATCTCTTGATCACGTAAGATGGATAGGCCTTTGGCAAGAGCTTAGCTCTAAGATCTCATATTGAATATAATTTTTTTTTTTTTGCCTCTAGGAAGTTTGAGGGCTTTTATTATTCTTAAAAAAAAAATCTTAGAGGAACATAAATTATCTATTAAAGAGACTTTTGGAATTTTAACATGAAAATCACGAGTGGAATTTGTGCAGGATTGACGAGCAACTCCTCTATAATCACCTAAACCATTTTCCTTCAAATGGAAACAAACTGAAAAATGTAGTAATTTTCATGTGTAGAGGCAAAAAGGCACTTAGCACAGCTTGAAGATTCAAATTATTCTGGAAACAACACCACTGTACTTGGCTTTAATTTGAACTTGAGCTCTTTGAAACAGATTTACAGTCTAGCCTCATGACAACTGCTGCTTTCAGAGGGGCCTGCAGAATGCAAGACGTGGGACACAGAGCCCTTCTCTTCCTTCCCTTAGCCTCCCCCTGCCTGTTTCATCCCTGTCATTCTACCCTTATGTAGTGATCTCAGTCCAGAAAACACTCATATGTTTGTTCAAGAATGGAAGGAATCTCTCGAAGTCATATATTCAAGCTCTTGTCACTAGCTGAGAACGAATGGACATCATTCCATTTAAATTCACATTTAGTTATATATACATATACACACACATGTATACACACACACACATATATTTGCTAGAGAGTGACTGACCTCTCCAGAGAGAGACAGGGAAACAATGGCCATGCTACAAACTCCTATCTGTTTCTTCCTCCTTTCAGGATTTTGGGCACACACATAAGTGCTCAGCATGTTTCTTTTCTTTCTTTCTTTTTAAAGTCTTTCTTTCTTTCTTTCTTTCTTTCTTTCTTTCTTTCTTTCTTTCTTTCTTTCTTTCTTTCTTTCTTTCTCTCTCTCTCTCTCTCTCTCTCTCTCTCTCTCTCTTTTCTTTCTTTCTTTCTTTCTTTCTTTCTTTCTTTCTTTCTTTCTTTCTTTCTTTCTTTCTTTCTTTCTTTCTTTCTTTCTTTCTGTTTTAGAAAGATTTTTGCTATAAGGCACGTATGCTTACCAAAGAGACAGAGAAAGAGAAAGGAAGAAATCACCTCCCCACTGGGCAGGGGTGATGATGCTGCAATCCCTTCTCTTCCATTCTCCTCTTGGGATTTTGAGCACATATACACACACTCCCGGTGTGAGTTTCAGCCCTCTGATTCAGGAACTCAAACTGCCTTGGCCACGTGTGAGATCAAGTCCTCAACCACTGTGCCATCTGCTGGTCCTGCCCAGTATGTTTCTTTCTTTCTTTCTTTTTCTTTTTTTTAAGAATTATTTTATTTATTTATTATTATTTTCCAGTTTGATCAAAGAGAGACAGAGAAAAAGAGAGATGGAGAGAGAGAGAGAGGAAAGTTTGAAAGCAAGCCACCAGGTCTGGAATTTGAACCACAGTTAGCCTTGTGGGAGTCTAGCACTTTTAACCACCATGCTACCCGCTACCTGGCCTCCCTGCCCCCTGCGTGTTTCTTAAGCCACCAGTTCTGAGACTTGAATTATGTGGTTGGCCAGGTGGGCTCTTGCTCTTTGAACCACTAGCCCAGGAAAGACCATGTGGGAGTCCAGCACCTTTAACTTAACCACCTAGTCATATTTAAATATTTAGATTCAGTTACTAGATTGTTGGGTCTTCAGATTCAATTAGCAAGGTCTAGAGAATACATTCGGTAGTTATTAAACCAAGGATTCTTAGGGCAGGTCCCTACTACCTTCAAGCAACAAAGAGAGAGTAAAGAATTACAGGGTAGGATTTGGGTCCATATGTATGTAGATTTGGCTTTACTTAAGGAAATTCCATTCAGCAATTAAAGAAGCTCAGCCAGGAATGAGGTACTTGAGGATGTGGTGAAAACTCTGTCATTGTAACTGTTCAAATAGTGACAGACAGCCCTTACAAAGGGGAGACTAGAGATTCAAGAAACTGTTGCAAGATGATCTTTAAGGGTCCTTGCAGCTTAAAGTTCTGTAAATACAAAGAGAGTACTCTCCATAATTTTGTGTCATCAGATAGTTGTTTGTTGCCAGGAATGTTGTAGTTTTAAAATTATTATTGTCGTTCTCTTTAAATCTAACCTTTCCTTTGGACTTACCATATTTTTTTTTTTGAGGGGGTTGGGTATTTTGTTGGGGGTTGGGGTTTTTTTGTAGGGCACATGCGCTCGCCAGAAAAACAGAGACAGAGAGATAGAAAGTGAGAAATCACTCTCCAGGGGGGGATGGCCACACTGCAATCCCTTCTTCTCCATTCTCCTCTCGAGATCTTGGGTATGCACGCACACGTGCCTGGCATGAGTTTTAAGCCATCAGGTATGGGACTCGAACTGTGATTGACTACATGGGAATCCAGCGACATAGCCATTACGCCAACTACTGGTCCCAGGACTTCCTATCTTTCTTTTTTTCTAAATTATTTTTATTATTTTAACTTTATTTATTTATTTATTAATTTAAATTTGACCAGAGAAGGGATGGGGAGAGAGAGAGATAACTGTGGAGAGAGTGGATGGGGAGAGAGAGAGAGAGAGAGAGAGAGAGAGAGAGAGAAAGCCGCCAGGACTGGGGCTCAAACCATGATCGGCCACATGGGATTCCAGTATCCTTAACCACCATTCAACCTTCTGGCCCAGGACTTCCTATCTTTCTAATAATTTAAATCTTTGTCATTACACCTTAGAAGTCTCTCTTTTATTTATACTCTCCATCAAGGTCACAGTCAGTATCTTCATTATTTTTGAAATGTTTGATAGTGATAAGTTTAAAAAATAACTTTGTTTTTTTGGGTGATATTAACATAGGCTTTTAACTATTTGATCCTTTTCATCAATGAATGCAGAATATAGCTTAAATTGCTTAAATGTCACTTTATACATGTTACCTCTTGCTTTTAAAATAGCAATGGCTGGCCAGCAGGTGGCATGGAGATTATGGCGCTGGTCTCCCACATGGGCAATGATAGTATGAGTTTTGGAGGCTTGAAAAACATCCTGGGCACATGTGGGTACATGGCCAAAATCCCAAGAGGAGAACGAAGGAGAAGGGATTGCAGTGTGGCCACCCTCCCTCGCCCCCAGGGTGACTTCTCACCTTCCCTTTTTCTGTCTCTCTTTCTAGTGAGTGTACAAGCTATTTGGCAAAAACTGAAAAAAAAAAAAAAGTCAAAAAATAAAAAATTAAAAAAGAGCAATGGCTCCATTTGCAGTTAAGTATACTACTAATCTTTATCCTGTATTCTAGGGTCTTTACTATAGAGTCACATTTTTCTGGGCTTATATTTGATTGTACTCCACACTCAATACAATATGTATGGATTCTTCATGGTCCTTCCTCCCTGCTTTATGACTTCGTACTTCTGTGTCTTTGATTCCCACTGTTCTTGGAGCCTGGATGTTCCTCCCCGTCCTTTTCTGATTATCACAACGTTATTGTCTTTTCAGTGGTCACTTCTTATGTTACCTATTTTATATAATCTTGTTTTTTATTTTTGTGTTTATTTGTATTTAGTCATTTTTTGTTCATTCAGTATATTTGTATTAAGTTCATGCAATGTTCTAGGCTACAAGGATACAAAAGTAAACTAAAAAAGACATTGTTCTTGCCCTCAAAGATCTTACAATACAGTAGGAACAGGGTAGGTGTAGGAGTTAGATGCTAAATAAATAACCACCCAATAAATATATAGTTATACATTGTGAAGGGTGTTATGAGGAACTGATTATATCAAAGAAAACTTCCCTGCCTAAGTGATATTTGAGCTGTGATCTGAGGGTCAGGTGAGGGTGGAGTACAGAGAGGAACAAGGGAAGAAGGTGAGAAGGATTGAGGAATATTCAGGGTCCTGAAGGAAGTGCCACAAGGCAGAGGGAGCATGGACCAACAGTAGATGGCAGGGTAAGAGACGTAGGCAGGGCTAGATCAAGCAAGTCCTGATAGTCCAAATTTAGGAATTTGGGGCTTACCCATAAGCTAATGGAAAGTCTGTGGAGTGATTTGAGTGAGAGAACCTATGACTAGATTTGTATTTTTTTAAATGATTTTTTATTCCATAGGGCGCGTGTATGTCCATGAGAGAGGAGAGGGAGGGAGAGAAAACACCACCCCAGTGGACCTGGTCATGCTATAAGCTTTTTTTTTTCTGATTCTCCATTCTGTAAGGCTCCTGGACACATGTATGCATGACTGACTAGGTTTTCAAGTCTCCAGCGCAGGTACTTGAACCCTGGCCTACCATTTGGGATCTGGCTTCCTCTGCACAATGCTTACTACTGTGCTATGGGGCTGACACAAGATTTGTATTTTAATGAGGTCACTCTACCTGCAGTATGCAGAATACACTGGGTGGGTCCAGATGGAAGAAGAAGGACTATTTAGGAGGTGACTCATACATCCAAGAGATGATGACAGTTTGAACTTAGATGATGGCAATGGGAATGGAGAGAATCTTTGAGAAATACTTGACAGAATTTGATGGACTACAATAGATGCAGCTGGGAGAAGGAAGAATCAAAGAAGTCTTCTGAGTTTCTGGCATTAAAAGATAATAAAAGACAAAGTGTACTCTTGCATGTGTGTTATCTGACTCTCCCCACTAAACAATTTGTTGGTGAGGGAGGGAGTATACCTTAGTTATTTCTGAATTTGCAGCTTCTCCTTTCCCCAAAGTGGCCAACCCACTGTGTGTACCAGTGGAAGAGAGAAATAAACTTGGCTTTGATTTGGGGAGCTGGAATGTGACTGAGAGTTGAAAAAAAAATTTTTTTTTATTGTGTCTTAGGAAACATTTGTATCTCCATCTTTACTTCTAGGATATATATATACACACACACACACACACACATACATACATACATACATACACGTGCATATATATATATATATATATATATATATATATTTCAAATTGTATGATGATCAAATGAAATAGCAAATATAAAACTGTTTGGGAGAGAAAAAGATGTTTCAAAAGGAATTTAGTTCATTATCATAATTAATCAAATAAGGTTCACATATTTCTCTTATTTGTAAGACGTATTAAGACATATTAGCAAAGGATCTAATCAGTGCCAAATATGATGAAATGGACTTAAAAAATTTTTTTTATAATGTGTGATAGAGAGCATGTGCATGTATGGATACATGAGACAGACAGACAGAGAGAGAGAAAGAGAGAGAGAGAGAGAGAGAGAGAGAGAGATGCAGAGAGAGAGAGAGAGAGAGAGAGAGACGCACCCCCTACCCCCATTCAGTCTACTTCCTCATGACCTCCAGTGCATCAGGATCTTGGACATGGCCTTGGCATGGTTCAGGTCAACTGAGCTGGAGATCTGAACTGCAGTTGGCTGTATGGCTTCTAGTACTGCAGTTTGGCACACTGCTAACTGTGCCACAGAGGCTAGGTTGTGATGTATTTGTATTTGCTACACACACCATTTCATTTAATGTTTGCTGGATCACTTCCAGATGTTATCCTCCCTATGTTTGCAGCATGTCCTTTATTTTGTGCATTGCTCTGTGGTAGTCCTTACCAAACCTTAATTGGTCTTAACTTCTTAAGTTTAAGAAATTACTTAATAAAAGTCAAGACTAACTAGTTTTTGGAAGCATACATGATTCACTAAGAAGACCTCTGTAAATTTAAATTTCACAAATGCATAGGACATTTTGAAAGATGAACAAAAGGTCTTTCTGGTTCATTGATTCCAAATACTCTAAGACCTCCTAAAGCAGTGTAATTTGTCACCTAAAAGATTGTCAAATACCTATGAATACTTTCTTAGATGATAAAATGAGTTGGGTCTACTTGTGGAGCAGAGGTAATAAGTTGCTTAAGAGAAACTAGATTCCACATGGTGGCCCTGGTTCGGATCCCTGGCCTTGTCAGCCTGAAACGTACATGTGAGTATCCAAGATCTGATGAGCTGAAGGACTGGAGTAAGCGGACTGCTGCCTGACTAGGTTCTGTGGAGGCTGCTCATATCTTTCTCTCTCACTTTTATGTGTGCATGCATGTGCTCTGTCATAAAAATGTAAAAAAAGAGCTTTTATGTATTAATTTTTCAGGGCAGATAAACTATCTGGGAAGTATCAATAATGAGGGAAAACTATTTAAACATTGATCTGTTTTATTGTTTCATATTACAACTGTACCAACAGGTGGAAAATATTATATCCCAATGTATTTGAATGATATATCTATCCTGAAGTTCAATTTCACCTCTGAAGTGAATATGAATTGTATCTAATGAAACCCTAGGAGCAGTTTGTACAGAGTGAAAAGACCAAACAATTTGGAATCAGATTTATCAAGTAACATTTTATAAAAATGATATATTTTTATTTTTCATTCTTTATCATACTCATAATTCAAAACTGAGTCCAAATGATACATCCTGTGTCTTGATTCTTCTCTTCTGCTGGGCAGAATTAGGCTCTCTCCTCTTGGTTCAAATAGCCCCTTTCCTTTCTTATAAAATAGAACTTAAAACATGATATTGTAAATTTTGAGTTTCCTGGAGGGAAATGATTTTCTATTACTCATCTTTGAACCTCCTAGGCCCATCAGAGTTCTTGGCCCACAGCAAGATCTCAGCATGTTTGTTGAATGAATAATGCAAATCTCCCAAAGCACACAAATTCATTTTATGCTTAAAAATTTCATGTTTAAATGTGTACTAGGTAGTTTCTGTAACAAACTTTGAAATTTTGGAAGCTTAAACAAATGGATTTTTAAAAATTTTTTATTTATATAATAGCAATGTGGTCCTGGTCAATGGGTGGTTGGCTTTTATACTTCTTTCTCAAAGCTCTGCTTTTCTCTAGGGCCTCAGCCAGATTCCTGAATTTATGTTGGTGTACATCTTTGTGATGTGAAAACTCCTGGACATACTCTTTATAATGCAATGCATGTTGCCTTAGGCAATCCACTTATCTCTCATTAATTTATCCACCTAATGTTTATTTGGGATTCTACTGTACAAAAGGGAATGTTCTTGGCATTTAAGATTGTAACAGCGAACAAAACAAAGATCTCTCTCCCCATGGAACTTATAATTTATTGGAGGAAGATAAAAAAATAATATTTTAAGCAAATGAAATTGTATAGTATGTTAGAAAGTAATGAGTGCTATGGAAAATACAATGTTTAGGAAGGTAAAGAAGATCAAGAGTATGTAGTAGGACTTGTCACAAGTTTATTTTACAAGAATTTAAAAGAGGGCTGTTTTGAAATCAGATAAGTACTGTGGAATCATTGCTTACTATAGCCAGTGTACAAAGGTATGAATATTTTACATACACAGAGAGCTCACCAACTAGTTTTCATCATTAGCTCTTTTATAGCTTCCTAGTCACTGGACCAGGCTAATACATTGATGTAGACTCTGTATCCCAAAGTTATCTTCCTTTCCTATCCCTGTTTTCTTTACTCTCAGTAGAGGACACAGAGGAGGGCATCTGCAGCTCAAGTGGCTTGAGAGCAGTATGGTAATAGAACATTTGGGTTCTGGATGAGGCGGTGCTCTCTCCTTCCCCCAGCTTTTATCCTATTCAGAAATCCTGTAGGTTCGAATGTATTCTGGATTTGGGTGCTTATCTGAACTCGAATGATCTTACTGTGTTGAAACTCACGGTGTGTTCTCATTTTGGTGGTTAAAAAGACAGTGAGAGGGACTGGCCAGTGGCATGGTAGTTAAGGAGGCTGAATCCTACATAGCCAACTGTGCAGTTCATGTCCTGGACCTGGTGGCTTGAAAGACATGCTAGGTGCATGTGTATATTCAAAATCCTGAAGGAGACTGGGGGAAAAAGGATTGCAGGATGATCCACCCTGCGGTGGGTGGGGCACTTTCTCACTTTCTTCTCTCTCTCTTTTCAGTGAGGACTCATGCCCTATAGGAAAACTTGAAAAAAAAAAAAAAAAAAGACAGTAGGACCTATACAGTGGTCACTCTTCCTATGCAATAGGCTAACTCTTCCTATGGTTTCACTCAGTTTAGCATTCCTCCAGATCCCATCCTTGACTAGATTATGAATTGCTATTTGCTGCTATAGAACATGTACTTCTCCTGTTATGGCACCTACCACATTTTATTTTTATTTTTTTGACTCTTTCTTTCTTTCTTTCTTTCTTTCTTTCTTTCTTTCTTTCTTTCTTTCTTTCTTTCTTTCTTTCTTTCTTTCTTTCTTTCTTTCCACTGAATTGAAAACACCATTAAGACAGCAATCATACCTTCTTTCTCTTTATTGTATTCCCAATACCCAGAAAGAGTTAAATCAGACATGCTTGCCATGTAGTGGACATTTAATATATATATTTGTTGAAAGAATTAATAATGGAGACTGTGCCTGAGGGGAAAGTGTTCAAATGTAAATTATGCACCCTTTCTGGGTCTTTGTCAAGATTCCAGGAAATCCTTTGCTAATTCAATGAAAGGCAGGGATTTATGTAGAGAGGAGACTTTAATAATATTCACCCAGATATACATTTTTCTCCTTGCATTGTCACAGAACATTTGAATTAGATTATGGCTAGATAAATATAATTGCATTACATTCAAGTGAATTTAGTGACACAAATTATTTGTTAATAAAGTTTCTTATACATATGTAATAGATATCAATTTTTTCCTGATATTCAGGGACTAATTTTATCATTTTTGAGAGGAATTTTATTAGAGCTAGTATTAGCTTCCACATGTCCAAATCATTGAGAAGTCCAATATTAATCATTTTTAGAGAGCTCCAACTTTGCTTTGCGTAGTCACGCTGTGGACTTATGTCTTCCTAAAAGAGGTTCTGTGCAGCCTCCCAAGGCAGGGTACATCCTTGGTCAGGCTAGGGTTACATGTTGGTGGTGATTCCTCGTAGTCACATGATGCTGTGGCTCAGGCGGTGGGTCCATTTGTGGACCTGACACTGCCATTCTCTGTCTGCAGATCCAGATGCTCACCTGAGTCCCGTGGAAACTCTCAGCGAGGCTCCTCAGGCTGGGCAGCTGGTGTCCTGCCCCGTATACCCTTTATGGGCCTACAACCCCAAGGCTCTGCCTGGAGCTGCTCCAGAGCCTGTAAACCTTGTCTTATCCCTGTTCTGCAATATCCAGTAAAGTAATGTCTACTTCTCTCCTTTCAATCTGTCCAATTCAGAAAAATTTATTCTATTTTTTAAAAAAATTATTTTATTAATGACAATAGGACTTGAGGAATACAAGGTGGTACAGAGCTCCTGGCCATAGGCCCTCCGCAAGTGACCTTGTTTTCGGTTCCAGTGAGTGAAAAGGATCTGGCTTTAAGAGACTTGATTCCTTCCTTTCAGATGAATCTATAGCAGCAGAAAACAAAGCACAAAATTAATTTCCCAGCTGATCACCCTGCTATATCATGTTCTCAATAAATCACACTGTAAACACTCAATCCATGTTTGCTAAATGCACTGGATTCCAACATTACAGAAGAAACTCCTTTTAATATACAGATAACATTTTTAATTAGCACTTTGCATAAATGGTTGGGCTAAAGGGCTTAAAAATTTGTGTTCTGGAAATTAAAATGAAACATTATCTTTAATTCCGGTGGTTTTAACATTCTTAATTTGTTCGAAACATTTTCCGTGCAAAAATGACCTATTCCTTTATATCTGACTAAAGATATTAAGCTAATGTAGGATCCAGCTGTTGATATCTTATTTTCTTTAGCTTTGGGGAATATTTACTTTAGTAGCTTGAAACATATACTTATAGTCAGATCTTAGGGCTTGCAAGGATAATGTTTGCAGGCAAAGAATGATCAGGTACCTGTATCTCTCTTTGTCCCTCCCTGGCATTTACTGTCAAAACCCCACACATCCCTGGTCACAACATTGCCTGGTAGGTCTGGCCTCTGTGGAAATGTGCTATTTTCCTTGATTTCTGGGATTAGCATGAGTGGCCAGAAACACATTCTGTCTCCCAGGATACAAGCCTATTGAGGTTGCTGGGAAATGAGCACAATTAGGATCAGCTCATTAACTGCAATGGTTTTCAGTGCATCACACTGAGCATGTGACCCTGTGTGGCCAAAAGCACTGCCCATTAGCTTGCATCTGGACAACCACGTTTTCATGTGATTTCTCTAAAAAATTCTGCACTCTCTATAACTGAAACAAGGAAAACAGAATACCTTTAATTAGCGATTAATACACCGGCTCATTGAAAGATAACTTGTGATATATTTGTGTTAGGTGTTAGTGCATATATTGGTAATCACATTTGATTTTGACTTTAAGTCTTATGGCAGCAGTTTTTGCTTTAAAAGATTTTTTTTTTAATATGCCAGAGGGCATGTGCACTTGCTAAAAAAGATGAGAGAGAGAGAGAAGGAGAAAGCATCCCCTAATGGGCATGCACACTGCCTTCTCTATTTCTTCGCCCTGTTGGCATTTTGGATACCCTTGCACATGTGCCTGACATGTTTCTCAAGCTGCTGGGGCAGGATTTGAATTGCTCCATTAGCAATGTGAGAGCTTTTTCCTTAACCACTAGGTCATAGGCTGACTCTCACTAGCACCTTTTTTCTAAGAGAATTTCTTGTGTACTTAGAAAAAGAAGCCATAGTCCTGATTGAGCGCAGATTCAAGGGATACTAGAACTAAATTGTTGGTGGTGTTTTCCTAGTCCAATTTGCAATTTAAACATTAGGTAGGTAATTTGAAGAAATAAACATCGCAGTTTTACACTTTTGAGATCTCTTAGCCTGAGAGGTGGGCAGTTTTGGTGTTAGCTGGGCTGCCAGTTGATAGGCAGATGAGGAGCAGTTCCTGAACACCTGTCAGTTGCCTGACCAGTGTACCTGTGATCCAAGGGCCTGGATTAATCCTGCAAGAGGTATTTTGCCTCAGCAACAAGATCAGGACCCAGAGTCTTTTGAAAACTATTGCATAGAAGGAGTCCTTTGACAGAAACTGTTGGAAATCATTGAATAGAAATCCAAATATGTAAGATCCAAATATGCTGGGTGGTGTTAATGTGCAGTTGGGTTGAGAAACATTGACTGCAGTGATCTAATATCACTTATAACAGAATGTAAAATATAATTTAGACACCCTATAGTTAATTACCATATGTGTAACACAGGAGTAGCTGTGTAGATTAGGCAAGTTAATTATCTTCTCTAAAACCGAGTTCTGATCTGTTACATGGAGCTAATAATGGTTCCTTTTTTTCTTATAAATTTGCCAAGGACACATGTGATCCCTGGAGAGAGACAGAGGGAGAGAAGGGGAAAGTGAGAAAGCATCCCCCCCACCCCCAGGAGATGGCCCCCAGCCATGGGAGATGGCCAACTTAATGCCTTCTCCTCAATTTCTCCCTCTTTTCAGAATTTTGGGTACACATGTACATGTGCCCGGCATGTTTTTTAAGCCATTGGGTCCAGAACTGGAACTGCCAGTTGGCCATGGGATCCAGCTGCCTTAACCACCATGCGGTTGGCTGGCCTGATGGTTCCTTTTTATTGGATTATAGTGTCACTTGGATGAGACTATTTATGCAGAGTTTTGTTCAGTTCCTGGAACATGGTAAACTCTAAAATTTTTACTTATTATTACTGCAACTACTGCTACATCTATTGTCATTATTTTTAAGCTTATTTAGTTATTTCTTCTATGATGAGAAAGACAAAGAGAAATAAAAAAGACAGTACTTCCAGTAAGGTCTTGATATCTTTTTTTTTTTTTTTTTTAAGGTCTTGATATCTTGATCTTACCCCAGTTTCAGCGAACCCCAGTCACGGGCACCTGTGTGCCTGGTGTACTCAGGGAGTTCTGTGGACAGTTACCGTAACCTTTGCATGTGGGTCATTCTTTCAGAACATTGAGTTTTACCATTGCACCATCATCTGGCCTCTTGTTGCTGTTGTTATTATTAATTTTTAATTTGCCATAGAGCATCTGTGCTCTCTGAGAGAGACAGGGAGGGAGAATGTGAGAAAGTAAGAAAGCATTCCCCATGGAGAATAGTCAAGCTGCAATCCATTCTCTTTCATTTCTCCCTCCTTTTGGGATTTTGGGAACACATGCACACACATCTGGTGCATTTTTCAAGCCACTGGGTTTAGAATTTGAACTGTGTAGTTAGCCATGTGAGATTCAGCACCCTTAACCACCAGGCTACAGAGTTGGCCCAATTATTATTATTGATGTCTGATGAAGATGACTTCAGGGAAATCCCAATCACAAACTTATCCCCTTCTTTGCCATCCTTTAGGTTTCACACTTAAAGCCTGGTCTCTAGTGGACAAAGGTTGTGGGGAGGTTGAGGCCTGAGAAGAACTGCCATGCACTAACCTTTGATCTTTCTTTGCATCTGTTTTGGTCAGCTCTACTCTCTGAGGCCACCTGCTCCTTGGATGAATATTGGCTCTCTTGAAGACTCCATTCTCAAAGTTCTTTACATATTCATTTATTCATTTGTTCTTTCATCCATAAATTAATTCATTTATTTATTTCCTCATTCAAAGCAATACTTAGAAATTAAATAGGTTCAAACGTTTTCTTCCTGAGGCAGATATGATTTGTATTCAAGAATATAAACACAGCTGCTCATTCTTTGCTGCTTTGAGAGTGAGAGCATGTTCCGAAAAGAAGTGGGAAAAGACCTCAAAGAAAACTGCATGTTGCCTCTTTTTAACTTAATTAAATATTTTTTATGATAACGTGTGCACATGCATGAGAGCAAGAGAGAGAAAGAGAAAGAGAGAGAGAAGCACCCTTAACAGGGTCTTCTTACGTCGAAATATTCTTCCCCCAGCCCTTTAGCCCTTCAGGATCTTTGTCAAGATCCTCACACCCAGTGTTTCCAAACCAAGGGTAAGCCAGGTGGCTTCCAGCACTGCAGTTCAGTACCCTACTTGATTATACCACAAAAGCTGGGTCTGAATGTTGCTTCTGAGAGGCCCTGGAAGCTACTTTCTCACACCTGAAACTTTGTGCAGGAGAAATTGCCTTACTGGGATGCTAGGAGAGACTAGCTGGGTCCAGACTCCAGAATCCTTTTACCCAGTGCATGGCAGACACTTGGACTTGGTAAAGCTATTTCTCTTCCCCTTCAATTTTCAATAAATGACCTGTTTCACTGATTACATTATTGGACTGGTAGTATGTGCTCAGTATAAATGGTTTATCTGTTTGGAGATATGAACGATTTGCACATGGTGAGAATTTAGGTTAAGTTATTGGGTTTGAAATCGTGAGTAGAGAATGTTATTTTCATGGAAGCAAAAGGATAAAGAAAGTCTGCCAACTTGAGTTTGTTGCTTTTGCATCACTGAGGCTCTTGCTCACTAAGGGTCCACAAATCTGAGTCAGACTTTGAATGCGGTTCCAGCCTGAATGCTGCAGGAAGTAACAGGCTACTGCTGGTGTTACCCACATTATATGAGCCTGTATTATCAATAATTATAACATGTTCAATTTGGTCAGTTTACCCACTTAAATAAAAGTTTATTATTGAGAGAGAGAGAGAGAGACCCTCTGTAGGGTTTCATACCACAATCCTTTCCCTAGACTTTCCAATGAGCCAGGATCATGGGTATATATGCATGCTCAGTGTGTACAGCTCTCACAGGGAACCAAGGCTGGATCTTCCATATGGCCTCCAGCACAGCAGAGCATTGTGCACCTCTGTGGCTGGGCCAGTTTGCTCACTTTTTCTATGTCTGATAGTCTCCTAAATTGCTGATTGTAATAACTGCTTCCATACATGTTACCTTAATTGACTTGGATGTTATGTTTCTATAGATTTCTCAGGCATATCTTCCATTTATTCATTATGTTGTTTATAGAACATAAATGTTCTATTTATGCGTTATGTTATAAAACCAGGACTTTAGTTACTATCTCTCCCTCGGGGGACTTGAATGGATCTGTAATTTAGCAAGAATGCCAAGACATTGGCAGATTTACTGCATTTAAGAATTTGGTTAGAGGGGCCGGCAGGTGGTGTGGTAGGTTAGGGGCTCTGGGCTCCCACGTGGCCAACCACGGTTCGAGTCCGGACCTGGTGGCTTCACTTTCTCGCTCTCTCTCTCTCTGTATCTTTCTCACTTTCCCGCTATCTCTATGTGTCTCTCTTTGGTCAAATCAGTACTACTACTACTGATAAATAAAGTTAAATAAAATAATTCTAAAAAAATAATTTGGTTGAAGAAAGTCTTGACATGCCCTAAAAAATGATTTTTCTAGTATTTAGTAAATAATACATGTTGATTGCAACAGATTTGAACTGGAGAAAACTACCATAAAGAAAATAAAGTTACATTCAATCTGTGAATAACTATGCATAACTATAGTCTTCTTAATCTCTCTTTCCTGAGTCATTTTAACAAAATTATATTTTGTTCACTCGTTCAACATTGTATCTGACATTTTTATCATGTCGTTGGAGTTTTTGAAATAATTATTTTTAGTAGCTGCCTAATTGTTTTTTTTTAGATTGATAACTCACTTATCTATGTCCATATGACTGGTCAGTTAGGTTGTTCCTGATTTTTCAGCTACCGATAATGTTGTGAATAGAAAATATGTGTAGGTGTGATTTAGAGGTGATCATGATGATATTCCAAGATGTTAATGATAATTTGGATCAGGGCCACATCTGATAGTTGTGTTAGTAGAAGGTTGGAAGTTTATGCTTTGCTATTAACTTTTATCTGATCATTAACATGTAGCTTGATTTGGAGCTTGTTCCTAAGATTACACAATTAGTTTTTCAACAAATGTAGCCATGTTCTTAAGTATTTTACCTCTTTGCCCTGTGAGCCATTCTTTAAGACCCAAATAGCTCCAGATAGTACCACAAAAACCAGTACAAAACCTTTCAACTCAGTTCTCCTATTTTATTGCTTTCTGGAATAAATGCTGAGTATATCACTCCTCATTCCATGAAGTAGTTATTGCAGTTTAAAAGAATCATAGAATAGGAGAGGAAAATATAAAGACATACAAAAATGGAATCAAAAAAATAAATTCTGATTAAGATAAGAATTTAAATCTAAGGGGAAGCTTTAGAACACAGAAATGTGGCCCAAAGGGCCCCAACAATTAATAACATTGAGCTTGAATTAGGCTCTGAATTGCCAAGTCAAAATGAAAGCTACATTCTGTCACATAATTCACAAGGACTTCACACTGAGAATACCCTACATTAGAAGGTGAAGCACTTTGTCGAACACAGAAACAGTTTTATCTTATTTTACTTACTTTATAAATTCTATTAAAGTCATCCTAGAATATTTCATAATTTTAAGAAATGTCCTTCCACTGAGGCATACTGCATGAAAAAAAAAAAGGAAAGTATAACCCCCAACAGGGGCCCCTACATGTTTCAAAATGCCTGTGGCTTATTCATCTGGATTAGCTCTGAGACTTCAAAACTTTCTTTACATTTATTTATTCAGTTTTAACTTGTTAATATATTAACAACTCATGGTTCAAAATACACAAGGTACACAAGGACATACAATAAACATTTTCCTTTTGCCCAGTTCTTCATGCAAAGACAACACATGTTACCCAGTTTTTTATAGGGTCCAGAGGATTAGGTGAAGGAGAAAATGAGATCAAGGAAAAACTGTATACAATTTATCAGATGCTTTCAGCAATTAGCTTGGAGGAGGAGCAATACTAATAACTGCACTTCCCAAATGCTGGCTCAATTTAGTTTCTGTGATTTCTGTGATCAGAGCTGCTGCATGGGGCTGCTGCCTGTCATGAGGAATATCACAGGTTCCTTGTGCTTCATTTTCTCCTCTGCTCTCTCCATTTTGAAATTCTAGATGATTCTTCAACAAGGAACTTTGCATTTTCCTTATGTTGTGGGTCCTGCAAATTATATAGCAGTCCTGTAAGTGATAGAGCACTTCCAATTGAAAAACATAGAATAATTTATGACTCAAGTAGTCTGTGACTGATATGGGGCAATCACTTGCTCTGAATAACATTCAGGTTCTCACCTGTCTTTGAGGTCCACCATGTTGAAACATCTACTGAAAATATAAGAAACCTCCTGGTAGAATAAAATTTCTTAAAGAATGGGAAAATACCAAGCCGAATGGTAATGAGCTGCTTTTAGGTAGTACATTCTAGTTAGATTCATTATGCTTATACAGTTGTATGTTTAATATTTACATTATTCTTAAAGACTAAAGGTTTGGACGGGCAACTGAGTTTTTGTTTTGTTTTGTTTTGTTTTCCTTTGAGAGATTTTTGCTATAGGGCGTGTAAGCTCTCTGGAGAGATGGAAAGATAGAAAGTAAGAGATCACTACCGGGGTGGTGGTGGCCAATCTGCAACCCCTTCTTCTCCATTCTCTTCTTGGGATTTTGGGCATACATGCACAAGTGTCCAGCATGAGTTTCAAGCTGCAGGGTCCATGACTCAAACTGTGTCAACTATATGGGAATCTAGCGTCTTAAACTCTATGCCATCTGCTGACCTGGCAAATGACATTTTAAACATACCTGTTTATTATGCACTCAAACATTATTTTTGCATGTGTTTATATTTTATTTTATTTTATCTATTATTATTTTTTAAAAATAAAACAAAGATACTGGGTATTAAAGTCTAGCCTTGGGTATTGCTGGAGATGGAAGATCGAAATTTCCCGGAAAGGATCTGTGCAAAGGGGGCAGTTCCACTTCTAACAGAAACAACTTTTCCAACTAAAAGAATTTAATATGTCTCACCTGTTGCCATGGTGCAGACAGATGTTGAATCTTTGGGGAACAGTGTTGCAAAGAAAAAAGATCCAGGATGGGGTTGGAGAGAGATGCCAGACTTCAGGAATAAGGTCATAATTTCATAGAGCATTTTGGAGTAAAGGCAAGACTTCGGTAGAAATCTGTTAATAGACATGTAATACCTTGTGGTTGCTCTTTGCATGTGGGCATCTACTCAAGTTTCAGAATGACTATGAGGCCTGAAGGAAGCCTTCCAACTTAGTGCAAGTTGAATAGTAAGATTGCCAGAGCAAATACCGGACATTCAGCCAAATTAGAATTTCAAATGAACAGCAAATACTTTTTTTTTTTTAGTATAAGTGTGTCCCAAATATTGGATAATTTTTTATTATGTATATTTCCAAAGAAACATTTGGGACATGCTTACTAAAAAAAAAAAAAAATCAATAGCTGTTTGTCTAAAGTTCAAATTTAACTGGTTTCCTGTATTTTTTGCCTGTTAAATCTGATCATCACATCTGTAGGGTGAGACAAGCAGGAGAGTTGCAGAAGAAGATGGAGCTTGCACCAGAAATCAGTCCCTCAGTCATACTGCATAAGGTCCATTGCCAGGTCATAGTGGGGGAGATTTGGAGGTCAGATGAGATCCCACTGCATCTTTGTTACAGTTCATTGTAAACTATGAGTGGTGAGATGAGTCAAGTTCTCATAAATAGTTACCATTAATTTGGCACTTGTGTTGGTCACTGTGTTAATGTGCATTACTTATTTTACTTTATTATTACAACAATCCTGTTAGCGAGAAGCTATTAAGTCATTGAGAAAGTCATGATATAGTTTTCTATGCAAAAATACATCATGACTTTCCCAAAGACCCAATATAATGGGCCTGTTTTAAAAGAAGATAAACAGAGGTTTTTTGATTGCAATATAACTAACATACTATGAAATTCACCCTTTCTAAAAAACACGTTTATAATTCAATGATTTTTTGGTGTATTGACAAGGTTGCGCAGTCATTACCACGTTCTAATTTCAGAGCATTTCATTACTCCACGATGAAACCCTCTACCCATTAGCAGTCACTTGTCATTCTCCTCTCCCATCAGCCCTTGACAACCCACTGGTCTTTCTGTCTCTGTGGATTTGCCTATTCTGAACACTATGTATAAATGGAATCATATGCTATTTGATTTTTATGTGTGATTTATTTCATTTAGCATGTTTTCAAGGTTTATTCATATAGCATATGTAAGTATTTGATTCTTTTTTATGACTGAATAATATTTCATTGCATAGCTGCATCATATTTTGCTTATCATTCTCTAGCTGATGGACGTTTGGGTTGTTTGTACTCTTTGGTTGTTAGGAGTAATGCTAGAATGAAGATAAACAAAGGCCTGATGGTAACATCATTTGCTCATTCATGCAATTCATAATAGATAGATCGTAGTGTGAAACCAGATTTTTCTGACTCAGAGCCTGAGCTCGTTATACCGATTTCATGTTGTTTCTGAGACATTCTCATAACCCTGCCTTCATGAAATCTTACATCTTAATGTAAGTTCTTGAATCCAGATTAGCTGGATGGGCTGTTACTGACTAAACTCAGAGTGGGTATAACCAGGTAAATGGCCCTCTTCTTACAGAGTTTTGTTCTCATGACATATATTATTGACTGAAAATGCAGGAATGAAGTGTGTTATGGATTTCCATATTATAGACAAGAGAAAAAGGGTGAGGAGAGATCCCTCTAGCTTTCCTTATTCTCTTTTAAAAAAAGGTTTACTAATTTCCTCAGAGAGAGAGAGAGAGAAGGGAGTGGAGAGAGAGAGAGAGAGAGAATGAGAGAAAACCCCCAACAGGGTCTTGATTCTGTGATTCATCCACCTTCAGCCATCCCTGGATCCTGGGCGCATGCATGCCCGTAATACTCAGGGAGGCCTCCAGAGGCGAAATCTGAACCTTCCCATGTGGGTTATCCTCTCAGAATGTTACACTCTACTGATGTGCCATCGTTGGATTCCCTATTTTCTGTCTTAATTCCCTAACCCTCTAATTCTCAGTGCCTAGGTTAAAAAGATAGCAAATTATCTAAAAGAATATTTTGTAGCTTCTTCTGAAGCTTCACATAGTCTAATACTTCATTATCGGTCTTTCTCTGTCTTGTGCCCAAAACCAGAAAATAAAATTAAAATAAGCACCAACCCACAAACATAAAGCATGAGAGAAATGGTTTAAAGGCCATTGTTTTACTGTTTGTGTCAATTTCTCTGTCTTTACACTGTCCAATTGTGCAGACTCACAACGCAAGCAGGCAATAGCGCAGAGAAGAGCGGATGAGCCGAGAGCATCCCATATCACTCCTTAGTGGCAACACATTGGAGTTCCTCTCTCTGTGAATGAGAATCCCAAAATGCAGAGGATAAATTTTTTTCCCCTTACACCTCGTTAGCCAATATTTAACCATTCCGCTAGAATCCCTACACACTCCAATAAGAGCTCCTTTTATACCGTGCTTTGTTAGGGAGAACAAAAAATGGGGGGATGTTTGAGTCAAGCTGTTCAAAACAAAACCCACTGTACCAGCCATTGGGAGCAAGGGAGACTTTCCCCAGGGCACGGTTTCAAGCGGGGGCAAGAGAAGGTAGTCTTGAGCTCACTTTTCCATTAAAAACAGATGATTTTGATCCTGTTGTTTGATGTTCTCTCTCTCTCTCTCTATCTCTCTCTTTGTTTACAATAGAAAAATTCCCACTCTGTCAGAAATAAAACTTAGGACCGGCAGGTGGTGTGGTGGTTAAAGGTGTTGGACTCCCACATGGCCGACTACAGTTGAGTCCTGGACCTGGCGGCTTGCTTTTGCATTTTCCTTCTCTCTCTTTCTCTCTCTCTCTGTCTCTGGTCAAATTAAAATTAAGTAAGTAAATAAATAAAGTTAAATAAAATAATTCTTTAAAAAGATAAAAAATAGAACTTAAATGAAATCTTTCTAGCTTCCTGTAGCAGAGGCATGTAGCTCAACTGTACATTATGACTCCCGTGGGATGAGACTGCTCACAAGGCCCCCGAATGTGTAGTGTCATCACGGCGATAGGTGCCAGGAATTCTTTGCTTTAATTCCAGAGGATCATGTGATTGTAGGAAACCACCGATATTCCTGTGTATAAATTCAAACTTCTGAAAGTGAACAAAAGACAATTTGTTGACAAATGTTTAAAGAAACTAATTAAGGTGAATAAAGACCTTAAAGACTGACCATAAATAACATGACTACACATTTGTGGACCTGATGTGATGGTGCAGATGTGTGGTGCTGGGGCTGCACAGAAAGCCTGGTTTAGATCTTCAGTTGACCTGAAGGTATAGGGTACACTCATTCACTCATGTGACCCTGGCTGGCTAGGAGGCTAGGGCAGGGTGGGATCCTGTTGGGAGTGTTCCTCTCTTTTTCTCTCTTTCTGTGTTTCTCTTTGCCCTGAAGGAAATAAATAAATAAATTGAAAAATATTTCCATGTCATTTCCTCAAAGCTACCCAAAGTCCTTCACATATAGAGAATTTAAACTGTACAGTTTCCCCATGAGGCAGAGAGAAGGCTGGACACACATCCTACCATAGACACTGAGAACCTCAAAGGTAAACTGAGCTCCTCAGCCTTCTCAGTGCTTAACCCCCTGTGGGATGCATTTTTCACGAATTCATATTGTTCTAGGAAAAATCTTCAAGAAAATGTGATTTGATGACTTAAATAGTTTGTCTCCCAAAGGAACTGTGTGAATATTTTTATTATCGAGTAATGTTTGTGAGAAGAGTGCTTATATAATTGTTCTGTGATGTCATAGCATATGAATAATATAGAAAAAATGAACACTGAAAGAAGAAAAGAGATGACAAAGCATAATTTAACAGAACACTTTTGAAATAACAGATACATTTGTGTCCAATGCAGAGATCAACTCATACACACATGCACACATATATGGCCCTCCTTGGGGAGTAATGGTAAAGAAAATGTACAGGTTCTATCTTTATATATAATAAAAATTACTCTCCTAATTAATGTATCTTGATGGATTATTATCAGTATATTATAAAACTATAAATTACTAAGCTGGCTTTTATAATACTGACCTGTCCTATTTTAAATATCTAGAAAGTTATATTCTGCTTTTAATTGGACTTAATGCAACTGGTTAGAAAAGAATAAATTGCTCACTTTGTGGAAATATAATAACTCTTCTGGGCAATTTGGGTGCCATATAGTATATTGGATGAAGTAATTTTCTAAATGGTATCCTAGAATTAATGGATGTTTGAAAGAGAATAATTCACACCTTTCTTAGTGGTAGGTTCAGGCTCATTCATTTGAATGGAATCCAGTAGCTACTCTAATTAAACAACAGAACAGTCACTTGGTTTTTCATGTTTGACCCATCCTGGTGTTGGACAGAGTAAATCCTCCTCTGTGGATGCTACAAGGTCACAATGACTCTGAGCAGCACCATCTGCAAGGTTTGGATTCAAGATTCTATTTAGTCCTATTTATTTCCTCAGCCAGTTAAGGGATTCTAGAGTGAACAGAATTGTTGCATGTTTTTGGAGGCATATATGAGTCCCCTCTACCTTTTCTTTTCCTCTACTCTGTGGGATCTGGTGACTGACTAGAATGTCCTCAATATATAGCAGATCTCCCAAGGTTGAGTGAAGAGAGGTTGCTGAGAAGGTGGGTTGTATATTTCTCCGATTGCCTTTCTGTGTCAAGGAGAGGACATTGATACAAGGAAGAGTTAGGGTTATTATCCAGGATATGGGGTATCTTGGTAAATGTCCTGTGGGTCTTTGAATAAAGAGTGTATGTGTTCTGTAGTTGGGTGGAGTTTTATCGATGTCTATTAGATACTGTTGGCTGATAGTGTGGTTGAATCCCTTTACGTTCCTACTGAGTTTCTGGGTAGTTTTTCTATCACTTTTTGAGAGATGGCTTTTGACTTCTCCAGCTTTAAATGTAGGCTTGTCTGTTTCTCCTTTCACTTCCATCACTTTTTCTTCAAATATTTTGCAGCTCCATGGTTTGGTGAATTCACATTTAGAACTTCTACAACTACTTGGAGTATCAATCCATTTATCACTATTTAATAATGCTTCTCTGTCTCTGGTAATTTTCTTTGTTCTGAAGTCTAAATTATTTGATAGTCATTTCTTTCTTTTGATTAATGTTTGTATTGCATATCTTTTTCCGACTTTTATTTTCAGCCTGCCTACATTATTCTATTTGACATGAGTTTCTTGCAGGAAGCATGTTATTGGGTCATGTTGTTAATCCACTCAACCATTCTGCATCTTTTTTTGGGGGGAAGGGGGAGAGGTTTTTGCTATAGGGCACGTGCACTCGCTGGAAAGACAGAGAGACAGAAAGCGAGAAATCACCCCCCAGGGGGGATGGCCACACAGCAATCCCTTCTCCTCCACTCTCCCCTCAGGATCTTGGGCACACATGCACACGTGCCCGGCATGAGTTTAAGCTACTGGGTCCAGGACTCGAATTGTGGCCGACTACATGGGAGTCCAGTGACATAGCCATTACACCAACTGCTGGTCCGTCCCCAATCTGCATCTTCTAAATGGTATATTTAAATAATTTACATTAAATGTAGTTATTCATAATACTAGGGCTTAAGTCTGCCATTTTTTTTGTATTTATTTCTTATTTCCTGTATCCCTGTGGGTTACTCAAACATTATTTAGAATTACATTTTGATTTCTCCAGAGTGCTTTTGACTGCATTTTATTCTATAGCTTTTTTAGTAGCTCTATAGGTATTATTTTGTATGTACACGGTTTATCAAAGATTGCTACGAGGGTATTTTACCAGTTTGGATAGAAACCTGAGCACTCTTTATGTTCATATACTTCCCCCCATTTATAACATGAAATATTTCCTCTATGTACATTGAGAATCATATCGTTAAAACTTTTGCTTCATCCATCAGAGATCATTTAGAAACCCCAAGAGAAGAAAATTCTGTTGTTTTAACCCATAGTTTTGCTTCCTATCTTCTTTCTTCTTTCCTTGTTTCAAGTTTTCCTTTTTATTTTATTTTATTTTGCTTTATTTTATTTTTTGATAGAGAACATTAACCATTTGAAAAAATCATGATAGAAATAAGCATGCCTACTTGACAATGAGGATGAGAGAGCGAGAGAGAGAGACAGAGAGAGAGAGAATGCGAGAGAGTAGTATCCTCTACAGCAGGGGTCCCCGAACCTGGGTAGTGGACTGGTGTTTATCTGTGGCCTGTGGACTCTCTTCACTCCCCTGGCTGTACTGTGTAGGTGGGGAGGCGGCTGCTGGAGAGTGAGCAAAGCTTTGTGTGTTTAGCTGCTTCCCAGTGTTGGCATTGTTGCCTGGGCTCTGCTTCCTGTTGGATCAGCCATGGTATTGGATTCTCAAGGGAGTATGATTCCTATTGTCATGAGATTCTTTGCTTTCATAGTGCAGTGTGGTAGAGGTAGAAATGGGCTGCATTCATGATGGATGTGGCATGCTGGGGTCATCCTGGCAACAGCCCCACCCGCACCCCCTGATCTGTGGAGGGATCGATTGTGTTTTGCAAGTCTGTTCCTTGGTGCAGGGAAGGTTCAGGACCACTCCTCTACAGGGTCTGGTCACACCTGGATCCCCTTCCTTAGCCCTCTATCCCACAGGATCTTCAGCACTCATACATGTGCCCAATGTGTTTCAGACTGTCTGGGTCAGGGATTCAAGTTCTGGTTCCTATGTGAGATTGGGTTGCTTTTGAGTAGTGCATTACCTCTATTGCCATGGAGCTGGCCCATCTACTCTTTTAAGATAGGGATACTTCTAACAAATTCTCTTAGTTTTTTTTTGTTTTTTTTTTTGTCTTTTTCTACTTGAGATGATTGTCTTTTCTTTGATTCCTGAAGGGTATTTATTTCTGGAGGTAAGATTCTAGGGTGACAATTCTTTTCATTGAGTATTTGAAAAATATTGTACATTTCCTTCTGGTCTCCATGATGA
>NW_006206032.1:828706-842341 GCF_000334495.1 Tupaia belangeri chinensis | reverse complement strand
TTCCTGCTGTTATTTGAATTATTTTTCTCTTATAAGTGAGGTGTCATTTCTCTCTCATTGTTTCCAAAACTTTTACTTTGTTTTTGATTTTTATAATTTTGACATGATGTGTGTTGGTTTATTTCTTTGGATTATCCTATTTGCAGTTCACTCAGCTATTTAACTGTGTTAGTATTTTTATATGGATGAGGATTATTTGTGTTAATGCTCTGATTACAAAGTCACACAGCTTGTGAATGAACTGTCCAAAACCTATTCCCGCCCCCCCCATAAACTGTCTTATTTTTAGTGCACAATTTAAAGAAAATAAAGGTTATCAGGAACACAAAATCACATTAAATCAGCAATGTCCGTTCCCTCCAAATCTGGGAAGAAACCAAATGAGAGAATTTATTTTTCCTCTCCTCTGACTGGAGATATTGAAATGGAGATGAAATGCAAGGAAAGGAAGGTTCCAAGGTTTCACATGAATTGGAGAGAGAGAGTCTAATATTTGAGCACGTCCAACATGCAGAGGTGGATTTATAGTAAGATAATAAAGCTTAACTTCCTTCGGAGACTTTAACTTGCACAGGTCCTTTCTAATGCCATGGAAGGGCCCTAGAATATCATCATGTGTTTTTGTAAAATTTGCAAAAACAAGCTGTTTTAACATTCATTAGTTAAGAGAGTGGCTTTTTGCATTCCAACTTCCCCTTGTGTCAGGTGGCAATAGAGTGGCCAACAACAGTTTTGGGTAGCTAGCTAAGGGAAAGTTAAGCTAAGCATATAATTCGATTGGATTTTGTTGGATAGTTTAAACGGTTCCAATTCCATCCATGAATATTTAAGTTATTGTTAGCCCTCCCACTGTAGAAATTGCCTCCAGGAATACTTCTACCTTCTGCTGTGCAAGCTCAACAGAAGTCAAAAAAGAAATTGCAAAGCCAGAGGCTACATAATGATGTGAAAGTGTCCTATGGTACCTGGTACAGGAAATTTCTGGGTACTGGCGACGAAACAAGGTTTGAGCCGTTTGGAAACAGAAGCTAGAACATGGAAAAACATTCAAATATGACAGTTGATATATAAGAGAAAATTGGGATAGAACCCTAAATTTAGTTGTAATTCCAAAAATTATGAGGGGTATTCAGAATATTCATGGAAAATGTATATTATGAAAAAAATATGGAGCCAGCCCTATAGCATGGGGATTTAGCACTGTGCATAGGGAGCCATTTCTCTGATGGCTGGCCAAGGTTCAAAATATGGCCCTGGTAGTTAGGACTAAAGACACTCTGGGCACATGAATATGCATGCCCCAAATCCTGATATGATAGAGCAATGGAGAAAAAGGGATTAAAGAATAACTATACCCCATTGGGAAGTGCTTTTTTTTTCTGGTAAGTGTAGATGTCTTTTGACAAAAACAAAAACAAAACAAAACAAAAAAACCCACAAAACAAAAAATGAAACTATGTATGGATTGTCATTTCTTTTTCACCAAAATAAACTCATACTTCCATTTTTCCACAAACTTTTTGAG
Organism: Tupaia belangeri chinensis; assembly: GCF_000334495.1. Classification (NCBI taxonomy): domain Eukaryota; kingdom Metazoa; phylum Chordata; class Mammalia; order Scandentia; family Tupaiidae; genus Tupaia; species Tupaia belangeri. The sequence goes on along the minus strand of NW_006206032.1, from coordinate 840,816 downwards.
ATGTCCTTTTATATAGCCTTACTAAGAACAAATTGTAATGATAAAAGAAATTCTTAATGGGAACCAGCAGTTAGCATAATGGCTATGTGGCTAGATTCCCACGTAGTCTACTGCGGTTTGCGTCCCAGACCCGGTGGCTTAAAACTCACGCTGGGCGCGTGTGCATGCGTGCCCAAGATCCTGAGAGGAGAATGGAGGAGAAGGGATTGTGGCGTGACCATCCCCCCTGGGGGGTGATTTCTCGCTTTCTGTCTCTATGTCTCTCTCTGTCTGTCTGGTGAGCGCACGTGCCCTATAGCAAAAATCTAAACAACAAAAAGAAATTCTTAATAATAAAAGTTTTGATAATAAACTAGAATTTTGATAACTATGTTAGCCGAGATGAAATGATCTCTAGTCTCTCCATTAGAAAGGTAAAATAATTTTCTGGAGAAAAATTACAATATTTTTGTTATAATAAGAAGTGAATGAAATATTGTAGCCAACAGTTAATTATTAACTGGATATTATTCTGGATATTACCTTTTTTTTGGCCTTCCTTTCAATACTTAACAGTGTTTTGGTTCCTTTTCTCATAAATAAAAATTTATGTTCATATCTAATTTTGTACCATAAATTCGTATTCTTTTCCTTAAAGAGAGCCCCTCAAATTATAAACTTTAGGTCACATAAAACTTAAATCTACCCCTGATCCTATGGGATGTGCCCCTCTCTCCCGCACCATCTTTCCCACATAGATGAAGTGAAGACCTTCAGAAGAAAGAATGGAGCCCAGGTATTCTTTAAGATTCTAAACACAGCATTGACTGAGTCTCCCTTTCTTTTACTCACTCTACCTTGCTGTGACCCAGTTTGTGACAGAACATGCGATATCTAGCACTCAAATTGTACCTGAGAATAGAAAACAAATAACACAGTGGTAAAAGCGAAGTAATCCACATTATATCAGAGAAAAATTATAGCCTGAGAAGAAATGACAATGTGATGATGTAAACATACTTGAGCAACAATACAAAGCAAGCATAAACAAAAAGAAAAAGAAATAAACAATGAATCCAGACTGGGAGAAACCACAATCCAGAACAAAAGAAAATTTCTCGTACAACCCAGAACAAAAGAAAAGTTATTTAGCAGCCTCATAAAAAGACAATCATGTTGTATCTCAAGGAAGAGATGATGGATAACATAATGAAGATGCTTCAGAATAAATACAACAAATTACTCTGGACCACAGCAACATATTATGGAGCCAGTAAGGTGATTAGAAACATCAAGGGGCAGAATAACATAGGTGTAAATAAAGCATAGCACAGATATCCAGAAAAGGCCTGAGGTAAGCAGAATGAATGCAGATGTAGAAGAACAAGATATTTAAATAATTAGGGACTGGCAGGTGGCATGGTAGTTAAGGTGCTGGACTCCTGCTTGGCTGACTGTGGTTCAAGTCCATGACCTGGCGTCTTGCCCTCTCACTTCCTTTCTCTCTGTCTCTCTCTGGTCAAATTAAATAAAAATAATGATAATAAATAAAATTAAATAAATGTATTTTTACAAAAATATTTAAATAATTAAACACGAGTAATAGATAATGGAGGCTAGACAAAGACAATCCAGTGTAAAGGTAATTGATGACCCTGAAATTCATAATCTAATAGATGGAAGTGAAAAAGTATTTAGAGTTTGATATAATGGAAGCAAAGTTCTGAAATAAATAAAGAACTGAAAAAGTATGTGGAAAAGGCTTCTGCATCCTAGGAAAATATGTAACAGAAAGCAATTGACATTGAGACATATCCCGATTAGGTTGAACTTGAGGGATAAATGGAGAATTCTTAAGGCATTAAGGTAGAAAACATCTTACATATTGAAATATTCAATTTGTAAGCTAAAAAATGTGATTGAATGTAAAAGAGAAAATGAAATAAAAAATGCTGAATAAATAAATAAATAAATAAATGATTTACTAGGGAAAAAGAGAAAAGAAAAGAAAAAGTCACACATACAAAGAAAAAAAATAACATGTTGCCTTCAGGGTTTCTCAGTATAAAATTAAATGTTGTATTGGAAAAACATGATTCTTTATTCAGATAAGTTGTTTAAATATGAAAGAAATTTGCATTCTCAGGTCTAATAAATACTTCAGGCAATGAAGCCCTCACGAGCCCTTTCCAGAAAATAAAACAAAACACAATGAAATTAAATTAATAGAACAAAACCAAATCACCTGCGAGAGAGGTAGAATACTGTTCCTTTCCCTTCCCCTTGAAATGTCTACATCCTGTTCCCTGGAACCTCTGAACATACTGTGTTACATGGTAAAAGGAGCTTAGCAGATGCAATTAAGTGGAAGATCTGAGGAGATGCTACCCTCAGTTATCTTAGTAGCCCCAATTTCTATTGATGTATTCTTTGAGATATTAGGGTGCTATAAAACAAAACAAAACAAAACAAAAACCTAAAAATGGATTGGTATAAATGAAGTAGAAAGATATTTCATTCTTATGTTAAAGTCTAGGTAGACCATCCAGGCTTTTGATGGCTGAGGCTATTAGATATCCTGGCATCTACTGTTTTGTTTTTCTTTTATCATCAGCATATAGTTTTTGTCTTATACTCTATCATGGATGCTTCAGCTACCACCATCATATCTGTATTCCAGCTATGGAAAGGTGGAAGAGGTATATAGACAAGGGTATGCTTCTTCTTTTTAAAGGCATGATCCAAAAATTGCCTCCATCTCTCCTTGAACATTTCCTTGCTCAGAATTTGGTAATTTGGCGACTCCAATCTGCAAAGAAAGCAGGGACAACCTTTAACAGGGATGCCTTATGCTCAACTAAAACTCATAATTGCAAAGGGGAAAACAGACTGGGGAATAAGAAACTTCTACCACAATTGATAATGTAAAAATAATTGTGTAACTTGAGTCAAGTAGGGAGGGAGAGACAAAGTGATCTGACCTATTTCATCCCTCATATTTAACATTGTTTTAATTTTATTTTTAATTGATAAATTAAAATGATATATTTTTGTACTGTACAGCATGATGTTTTAACATATGTATACTTTGTGAATGGCTAAATTAAGCTAATTAACATATGTATTACCTCTCATAGTTATAATACTTTGTGGAAGGAGCACTTAAATGAACTCCCTTAGCGATTTTCAAGAATTACACTTTTCAATATATTGCTTTTAACTATGTCACTATAATGTACAATAGATTTACTGAATATAGTCCTCCTATCTGACTGAAATTTTGTATTTTACATTTTTATAGCAGGAAGTCAGTCCACTGGAAGCATCTGAGATTGAAACATATAGTTAAAATGATTTCAGCTTATAATTTTTCATAATTACCTTTTGACCCAAGAATGACTTTACAATGGAGAACATTAATATTTAGAAGCAATTTTAATTTTATTTGAGTTTCAGTTTTTGGGTTAAAACAAAAGAAATAAGCTAAAACAGCATACATATTAAGACTTAATTTTAATGAAAGTCATTCTATCTTTTGGGATACATAAGTAGACAACTAGAATAATATTCATATAATGTTAATTAAGGTTATTTTAAGTCAGTAAGGTTTTAGACAGTTTCTTTCTTAGGCTTTTCTATATCATTTTAATTTTTATAATGAGCACACATAATTTTTAAGGAAATGGCAGTCTTTGTTCTTAATGAAGACAGTCATTACTAAAGTGAAGAGGAAGGATTCTAAAAAAATTATCATAAAAAGTATTATGGAGTGTAATTAATGCAACAACATAAGCTTGCATTTCTAAAAATCTCTTTAACAACTCTTTTTACTGTCTTAATTATGTTTGCTGTCTTACATGTCTCTTTTCTGTTTTCCTGTCATGCTTAGCAGTCAACCTCTCAAAGTCGAAAGCGATTATTTTTAGAATGCAGTTATATTGAAAGGATGTTTTCACTCTAAGTTCTTGCACAGGCAAGGATCTCCAAGAAGCATAGGAGGTAGTGATAACTGTGCAGAGAAAAAGGATGTGGACTAAATGCAAAGATTGTGGACAGATCAACCTGTGGACTCTGCCTGGAATGAGAAGAGAATCTTCTGGACAAGGAAAATATGCCACCTCCCAAGAGGCACACCTTTAACCCAGAGCATCTACTGTCCCATCAGTGATGTTCTCTACCTTGCAAACTTATTTTCCTGATGATAGCTTATTGGACCAGAAGTGGTCACTTAGTCTAGGGCAGCCCTAGTTCTGGCTGGTTGGTGATAACTTGTATATAAAGTTTAGCTTGAAGATATGATGTGTGATGTGTGAAACTCTGGTTATGCCCCCGTCGTTGATTAGGTTCCCCCGAGGCATATTTTGGAGCTCAGCACATAGGAAGCATATCAGGAGTGCTGTTAAGACCAACATTTGTGGGAGAGGAGGGAAAGGGAGGAAGTAGGAGTGGATGAAGGAGAAGTTGAATGATGATGCTGTCTCAATGCAAGGCTCAGCAGATAGTCCAGGCAATTCTGAAGCTGGGATGACCCTTCAGAGATGTCCCAAGTTGGGACAAGAATATTGGGACAAGTGAGGATCCTCTCTATGTCAAATAGTGCCAGCTGCTCAGGAAGGGTACCGCACCTTGGGTGAGGCAGCTCTCTTCAGCTGAGACAGTCCCTATAGGAGGAGACAGCTGGGGGCTGGCCTTCAGCAGCACTCCCCATGGCTAGGGAAGAACTCATTTCTGAAGAGGATCTAAGTGGCACATCACCATGACCACCAAAGCACTTTTTACCTTTTGGCTATAGTCCAAATCTCTTTTTCAGGATTTAAAATAGGTAATAGAGTGTGCATTATTGTTGTTCATGGAAGAGAGGCAAAGTCATTGTGGAGATGCAGCCACTGAGGCCATCTTGAAGCACATGGAAGTTAATGTCATAAAACAGAAGCTGTGAGTCCACAAAGCAGCAGCCTAAGGCAAGTCAGAGATCCCAGAGGAGTGTCACCAAGCACACTAATGACACTAGCTGGAGTTAAGTTGTAAACATCCCTGTGACTGAGCCTTAAGAGACACCTGAAGCTCCAGTGCGGTTCTTAATTTTCCATAGATAAAAATTTCCTTATGGTTCCATGTATATTCTTCCCTTAGATAGTAGCCCCAAGATTTGATATTCTATGGTGACCTAAGCAAGCATAATCCCATGCAGCTTGATCAACATAAATGTAAGGAACTCAGATAGGATCAAGATATGCAGAACATCCTGTTTTTTGGGTCATTTACTTATATCTCCATTGTTTTAATACATGGCTCCAGTTGATGCAGGATGATAAAAGGTAAAGTTCTACATTCAGTGGTCTTTTTTTAAAAAGATTTTTTAAAACTTAATTTAATTATTATTACTGCTGTTATTTAATTTGACCAGACAGAGAGACAGAGAAGAAGAGAGAGAAAGAGAGAAAGTGAGAAAGCAAGCCACCAGGTCTGGGACTCAGACCTCAGTTGGCCATGTGGGAGCCCAGTACTGTAACCACCACACTACCCAGCCCCTATTCAACAGTCTTTTATCACTTTGATCCAACTCTACTTCTGTGTTCTTGCCCCATGTCACTCATTTCTTCTTCTTCTTTTTTTCTTTTGTAGATAGATTTTTGAAATAGGGCATGTGTACTTGCTGAAGAGACAGGAAGACAGAGGGACAGAAAGTGAGGAAACCTCTCTCCCCACCCCTCAGAGGGATGACCATGTCACAGTCCCTTCTCCTCCATTCTCCTTTCGGTATCTTGGGCATGTATGCACACATGCCCTGCATGAGTTTTAAGTTGCTGGGTCCAGAACTTGAACCATGGTCGACTATGTGGGAGTCCAGTGACCTAATCATTATGTCATCTGCTGGTGCCTCATTTCCAAATAGTGTACATGTTTACACTGTATGCCAGAACAAAACATTTCTTCATTGGATCTTTTATTTAATAAATATCCTTAGAGTACTTTGCTAAATGACATGGGACATTATTTATATTGGGTTGTCAGAAAAGCCATGATGCATTTTTGCATAGAAAAACATATAAAAATATAGGATCAAGATATGCAGAACATCCTGTTTTTTGGGTCATTTACTTATATCTCCATTGTTTTAATACATGGCTCCAGTTGATGCAGGATGATAAAAGGTAAAGTTCTACATTCAGTGGTCTTTTTTTAAAAAGATTTTTTAAAACTTAATTTAATTATTATTACTGCTGTTATTTAATTTGACCAGACAGAGAGACAGAGAAGAAGAGAGAGAAAGAGAGAAAGTGAGAAAGCAAGCCACCAGGTCTGGGACTCAGACCTCAGTTGGCCATGTGGGAGCCCAGTACTGTAACCACCACACTACCCAGCCCCTATTCAACAGTCTTTTATCACTTTGATCCAACTCTACTTCTGTGTTCTTGCCCCATGTCACTCATTTCTTCTTCTTCTTTTTTTCTTTTGTAGATAGATTTTTGAAATAGGGCATGTGTACTTGCTGAAGAGACAGGAAGACAGAGGGACAGAAAGTGAGGAAACCTCTCTCCCCACCCCTCAGAGGGATGACCATGTCACAGTCCCTTCTCCTCCATTCTCCTTTCGGTATCTTGGGCATGTATGCACACATGCCCTGCATGAGTTTTAAGTTGCTGGGTCCAGAACTTGAACCATGGTCGACTATGTGGGAGTCCAGTGACCTAATCATTATGTCATCTGCTGGTGCCTCATTTCCAAATAGTGTACATGTTTACACTGTATGCCAGAACAAAACATTTCTTCATTGGATCTTTTATTTAATAAATATCCTTAGAGTACTTTGCTAAATGACATGGGACATTATTTATATTGGGTTGTCAGAAAAGCCATGATGCATTTTTGCATAGAAAAACATATAAAAATATATCATGACTTTTCCAACAACCCAATAATTGTCTTTCATAATATTGATAAGTATTAATACTATATACATTTATTGTGCATCTATAACATGTCAGAGATCAAGCAAAAGGCTTTCTAGTAGTTTCCTCTAATCTGAGGGGGATGTGTCCCAAGACCTGCAGTGTTTGCCTGAAGCCAAGGATAGGAATCAGCCCTATATGGCTGCTTTGTCCTGTGTGTCTATACCTGTGACAAAGTTTAATTTATGAATTGGGCACAGTATGAAATAGATAACAATAAATAATGAGATAGAACACTCTAACAATATACTTTAATAAATTATGTGAATGTGGTATCTCTTGTTCTCAAAATATCTTATTATATTTTATTATACTCACCTATTTTCTGACTGCGGTTGATCTCAGGTAATAGAAACCAGGGAGTGTGAAACTTCAGATAAGGGGTGCTACGGTTTGAATGTGATTCCCCAAAATTCATGTGTTGAAATTTGGGTGTGATGTTATTCAGAATGAAAACTTAATACAACCATGGGATTGAGAGGTGGAGCCTTTGGGAGGTGACTGGGATTAGTATAGTCATCAGCAAGGGATCCCTATGATTGAACCCTGGTGGGCTTCTAAGGAGAAGGAGTGAGACCAGAATGGAGATACATGGATACAGAAATGCTCACTCTCTTGTCTTCCTCCGCGTGATGCCCTGCACTACCTTGGGACTCAGCAGAGTCCTCACCAACAAGAAGCCCCTTATCAGATGTGACACTTTTACCTTAGATCTCTTAAAGCATGAACTGAATAAATCTTTATTCATTATTTTTCAAAAATCACCCAGACTTGGGACAAGCAGATGGCATAATGGTTATGTCACTAGACTCCCATGTAGTTGATGGTTCAAGTCCCAGACATAGCGACTTAAAACTCACACTGGGTGTGTGTGCACGTGTGCCCAAAATCCTGGGGAGAATGGAGGAGAATGTGATTGCAGCATGGCCCTCCCTCATGGGGGCTGATTTCTCACTTTCTGTCTCTCTATCTTTCTCTCTGGCAAGTGCACGTGCCCTAAAGCAAAAATTTCTCTCTAAAAAAAACAACTCGCCCAGACTTAGTTATTTCTGTTATTAGCAACAGAGAATGAACAAAAACAAGGGGACTTTACTGTACATACATTATTTCAATAACATGTGAGTGGCATATAATGGCAATTTTTAAAATCTCCTTTTTACAGAAAAGGAAACTGATACTTAAAGAGATTTAAATATCTTGTCAAAGTGGTAGAACTAGCACTTAAACAGGCAGCTTATTCTAGACTATGCACTTATGCACTTAACTGTGCACCGTTCTGTGCCACACATCTAAGGAATTATAATCCTGACACCTGCAATGCTGAGCTTTTAATGGAGTTACAGGTGGTAGTGTGGTGAACTTTGTTCTCCTTACACAGAGATTGCTCTATCTGAAATTCAACCCTTTGAAATTCCCTTTTTAAGCCCCTCTCTCTTTTAAGGGGCAGAAATATTATAGGACACCAGACACTTGAACCAATTCTCACTAAGATGCTGTTATCTTGTTGAAACAGTTTAATTCTATAAAGCCAACCTCAGATATTGGATGTCTGGGAGTCCAGGACACACTGAAGAGAAAAGACAAAATTTAAAGTCACCAAAGGCAAATTCATCTTGGAGTCATTTTCTATGCTATTGACTTTGTTTAAAGAAGATCTTGAGGGTGCCAGCGGGTGGCATAGTAGTTAAGGTGCTGGACTCCCACATGGCTGACCATAGTTCAAATCTTGGACTGGTGGCTTGCTTTCTCACTTTCCCTCTCTCTCTGGTCAATTTAATAATAATAATAATATAAAAAATAATGTTAAATAAATAATTCTTAAAAATATTGGATCTTTTATTTAATAAATATCCTTAGAGTACTTTGCTAAATGACATGGGACATTATTTATATTGGGTTGTCAGAAAAGCCATGATGCATTTTTGCATAGAAAAACATATAAAAATATATCATGACTTTTCCAACAACCCAATAATTGTCTTTCATAATATTGATAAGTATTAATACTATATACATTTATTGTGCATCTATAACATGTCAGAGATCAAGCAAAAGGCTTTCTAGTAGTTTCCTCTAATCTGAGGGGGATGTGTCCCAAGACCTGCAGTGTTTGCCTGAAGCCAAGGATAGGAATCAGCCCTATATGGCTGCTTTGTCCTGTGTGTCTATACCTGTGACAAAGTTTAATTTATGAATTGGGCACAGTATGAAATAGATAACAATAAATAATGAGATAGAACACTCTAACAATATACTTTAATAAATTATGTGAATGTGGTATCTCTTGTTCTCAAAATATCTTATTATATTTTATTATACTCACCTATTTTCTGACTGCGGTTGATCTCAGGTAATAGAAACCAGGGAGTGTGAAACTTCAGATAAGGGGTGCTACGGTTTGAATGTGATTCCCCAAAATTCATGTGTTGAAATTTGGGTGTGATGTTATTCAGAATGAAAACTTAATACAACCATGGGATTGAGAGGTGGAGCCTTTGGGAGGTGACTGGGATTAGTATAGTCATCAGCAAGGGATCCCTATGATTGAACCCTGGTGGGCTTCTAAGGAGAAGGAGTGAGACCAGAATGGAGATACATGGATACAGAAATGCTCACTCTCTTGTCTTCCTCCGCGTGATGCCCTGCACTACCTTGGGACTCAGCAGAGTCCTCACCAACAAGAAGCCCCTTATCAGATGTGACACTTTTACCTTAGATCTCTTAAAGCATGAACTGAATAAATCTTTATTCATTATTTTTCAAAAATCACCCAGACTTGGGACAAGCAGATGGCATAATGGTTATGTCACTAGACTCCCATGTAGTTGATGGTTCAAGTCCCAGACATAGCGACTTAAAACTCACACTGGGTGTGTGTGCACGTGTGCCCAAAATCCTGGGGAGAATGGAGGAGAATGTGATTGCAGCATGGCCCTCCCTCATGGGGGCTGATTTCTCACTTTCTGTCTCTCTATCTTTCTCTCTGGCAAGTGCACGTGCCCTAAAGCAAAAATTTCTCTCTAAAAAAAACAACTCGCCCAGACTTAGTTATTTCTGTTATTAGCAACAGAGAATGAACAAAAACAAGGGGACTTTACTGTACATACATTATTTCAATAACATGTGAGTGGCATATAATGGCAATTTTTAAAATCTCCTTTTTACAGAAAAGGAAACTGATACTTAAAGAGATTTAAATATCTTGTCAAAGTGGTAGAACTAGCACTTAAACAGGCAGCTTATTCTAGACTATGCACTTATGCACTTAACTGTGCACCGTTCTGTGCCACACATCTAAGGAATTATAATCCTGACACCTGCAATGCTGAGCTTTTAATGGAGTTACAGGTGGTAGTGTGGTGAACTTTGTTCTCCTTACACAGAGATTGCTCTATCTGAAATTCAACCCTTTGAAATTCCCTTTTTAAGCCCCTCTCTCTTTTAAGGGGCAGAAATATTATAGGACACCAGACACTTGAACCAATTCTCACTAAGATGCTGTTATCTTGTTGAAACAGTTTAATTCTATAAAGCCAACCTCAGATATTGGATGTCTGGGAGTCCAGGACACACTGAAGAGAAAAGACAAAATTTAAAGTCACCAAAGGCAAATTCATCTTGGAGTCATTTTCTATGCTATTGACTTTGTTTAAAGAAGATCTTGAGGGTGCCAGCGGGTGGCATAGTAGTTAAGGTGCTGGACTCCCACATGGCTGACCATAGTTCAAATCTTGGACTGGTGGCTTGCTTTCTCACTTTCCCTCTCTCTCTGGTCAATTTAATAATAATAATAATATAAAAAATAATGTTAAATAAATAATTCTTAAAAATATAATGAAAAAAAGGAGAGCTTAATTGTACTGTGCTCCTTATAAAGCACAGAGAAAATAATGCCCAGTATCTTGTGTTACGTGCCAGATGAATTTTAAAAGTTGGATACATTCCAGATAAAGCTTAATTTACTCATTCTGTTATCAATATATTAAAAATGATGAAATATGATTGAGTTTGAATACAGTTTGGGGAGAACGGTGGTGTTTTGAGCTATATTTTAGCTTCTCCCTGTCAGTGTTCTTTTGTTGATTTAAGCAAGACCCTACAGGTGGTGGCGGTACTGTAGTCTCTTTGTTGTCTTGAACGCTAAGACTTGTGCTAGGTGGTTGCTTAGCAACCCTTGTCTCTTTTGTACTCTTTTGTAAGAAGGTATTTTTGTATTATACAATACAAAATTTTGTTTTTGTATTTATTTGACGATTTAAAATGAGATTCTTATGCGTGTGTTAGAATACAACAAATTCCATGTGGGTCCATCAAGACTCTGAATAATAATTACCAGACAGTGAAGCCTTCTGTGGCGGAACTACAAGCATTAATGGCTCTACAATCACAAAGCATTTCAAAGTCCTGCTGGAAAGCATAAAGACTCAAAGAATGTGCTATGTCTAATGGAACTGCATGTTTCTTATGGAATGTTACTTTTTTAATACACATGTTATTAGTGCTCTCCTGGGTTAAATGTACTTTTATTGACAATATTACCCCAAGTTGCCCAGTACTCAAAGCTATAAACAATCAGGAAGCTAGAAAACAATATAAGACATGTGTGGAGTATCTTTCATTTTTTGCTCCCAGAACTAATGAACCTGATGAGATAATGATTTGCCTTCCCACCCCCCTTTTAAAAAAAAAAAATGCTGAGCGAGGAAACCTTAGGCATTTATTGATTTTACATTCTAATTTTCATGTTTGAATTTGGCTTTCCTTGGTCTTTCAAGGATTTTCCAGGGTGATATCTAGGAGGCTTGAGAACTGAACCTCTATAAATATCCATGTGGGAAGCCATATCTTTTTTGAAGTCTGGAGAAATAAGATTCTGATCTGCAGAGATAATCTTATGGCAAATATTTAGCTGCCCCCAAATGTAGAAGCTAAGTTTGTGAAAAATGTAAAACCCAAATATAGAGTCAAAGTCAAGTTTAGGGTCTTCACCCAAGCAAACTATCTTCATTAAGTGAAGTTAGGATCAAACTGAAGAGTATTTTTAGAAGTTAATGCAATCCTCTTAGTAACAGGAACTAATGTTAAATAGTGCTCAGAAGCTTTCAAATGTTCTTACATTTGAGGAGTCTTTGGTATGTGACTGACTGTAAAAATAGCCGAGTTAAGCATGTTTCCCTA
>NW_006206032.1:827878-828580 GCF_000334495.1 Tupaia belangeri chinensis | reverse complement strand
GGTCTCCTCCATTATTCTGCACCAAAGGTGGGAAGCAATGGATCATTCCTTTGCTACCAGCTCCTCTCACCTGCAATATGAGAATTTTATTTATTGTACATTCTAAAAATCAGACTTGTATAAAATCATGGAGGGAAGCCCTCCTGCAGTACTGTCCCAGACCTTGTGAGTAGGAGTTTGCCATTTGGAGGCTGTTTTCCTAGGAGCCAGCCAAAGCACAGATTCAAGGAGACCTCAAGCAGCAAGAAGAGGCTAAATAAACTGACATTTAAAAAAAGTTGAGATTGATGTTTATCCCATCATCTCCTAATCCAGTGAGCAACATACTCAGGATTTAGACAAACTGCATGCATGTGTGTGTATGTGTGTGCATGTGCATTTGTGGATATATGCATGGCTTTTTCTTTTTCTTTTCATTCATTCCCTGTTCATAGGTTTCTTAATTTTTAGATGCTTTTTTTTCTGTTAATGCTGCTCTAGGTCATTTTGTCTAAGTTTTGTGCATATGAAAATGTGTGTGTATAGAGACATGGCTGGATATAGGTGAATTTCATTGAATTCTTTTGACAACCAAGAGGTAGCTATTATGATATCCCTCTCCAGTATTTTATAGATGAGAAAATGAGGTTCCATGTGGTTGATTATGGCCACAGAAGTCACTTCTACTTGAATTCTCATCCGTTCAGATGAGAGAGTGCTAGT
>NW_006206032.1:763933-827864 GCF_000334495.1 Tupaia belangeri chinensis | reverse complement strand
CTTATTCAATTGCATTCAAGGCATAATGAGATTTGAAGATGTAAATGGGTTCTATATGATCACTGTTCTTGAACTCACCATTCAGCAGAGGAAAGAACCAGCTTAAACAATCAGCTGTAATACGAGGGCATTATTAGAGGTATGAGCAAAAACTTTGTGGGAGCTCAGGTAATATTAACTTTGTCTTGATTTAGGTCATGAAGGAAGGCTGGCTGAAGGAGGTGACTTCAGAACTGGAATTTGAAGATAAGTAGGAATCTGTTGGGCAGAAGTCCTGTTCATGCTCTGACACCCTATGTTGGGCAGTGTGGACTCCTCTCATCAATGTGATGCATGGGAGGACACCTTGCTTGATATCATCTAAGAACTTTTAGACTGAATAGGCCAAGAAGAAAATGAAATGGATATAATTCAAAAGTAGAGAAAAGAGTGAAAGGGAACTTGAAGTGCAGATTAAGGAGAGAAAAACAAGGGAATGAAAGAGATGAGAAAGGGAAATTAAGAAAGAGAAAGTGAGAAGAGGGTAGGAAGTGAAGAGAAGTAGAAAACTGTATTTGAGCTATTTAGCTGGCACATATTATTCTATTTCATGAAAAACTATATTTTATTTATCCTCTTTTTAAAAAGAATTATTCACTTAATTTTTACTGATTATTATTATTATTTTTAAAATTCGCTTCAGGATACACACACTCACCAGAGAGAGATAGACAAAGAGACAGAGAAAATGAGAAACAAGCCACCAGGTCCGAGACTTGAATCCTGATCAGCCATGTGGGAGTCCAGCAACCCAACCACCATGCAACCTGCTGGCCCTATCTATTCTTCTAATGATAAAGAGTTACAGGTAGTTTCCACATTTTGCTCTTAGATATTTGGATCAGTTTTTAATTCAAGTGTAGTTATAAGAATACCAGACAATAAGTGTCATTACATTTTATTTTGGAACCTGTAGTCCCTCTTGCATATCTTCCATGTGGAAATCTATAGTATGTAATTTTTTGTCTTGCTTGAGAAAGGTCTTGAATTTTAGAGCAAATTCATTACGTTATTGCAGTCATATGTCTATTTTATAATGTTCTTGGAATATCTCCTCATATTACACTATAAGACTAAAACTTTCAATTTTTTTTTGTTTCTTTTTAAGAAAGGGTCTTGGGATGGTCCCATAGTCTATTAGTTAAGGCCGCTTGATCCTATATGGCTGCATATAGTTTGAATCTCAGCCCTAGTGACTTGAAAGAATCATCAGGCACATGTTTGCATGTCTCAAATCCTGCCAGGATGGAGAAATATAGAGGGGATCATGTGTTCTATGCCCCAGTAGGAAGGTGCCCGCCATCTCTGTTTCTCTCTGGCAATTAAATAAAAGGGAGTCTTGTCATGTTATGATCCTCCTACCTCAGCCTCCTGACTAGCTAAGACTTCATGCATGTGCACCTCTGCCCAGCTTTTAGGGTAGGCTGTGAATTGAACTGGCCTTCCATGTGGCCCCAGCATGCTGAGTAATAGTATTAGTCAGCACGTGCTACTGTGGCTGGACCAATCTTGAGTTCTTAAAAAATGATTTTGTATCTATAACTTAGCAACTAAAGCAAAAACTTCTAAATTCTAAGTTTAGATTTTGCTTATGGTTCTAATTCTCACTGGAACTTGTATACTTCATTAAAACTACACAAGACTCTTGGGAGAAATATTTTGAAGGAATGGCTCAGAGTTGGATAAGGGCTGAGAGTGAAATAGCTAAAATTAAACATTCCTGGGGAGGTTTTGTATGTCATCTAAAACTTTTTTCACTTTTAATGAACACTCCCCTCTCCCCTAATAGAATATTTTGAAAGATGCTAAGCTTTTACTTAGAAGCGTATGTTTCATTACAAGGATTTCATATTTTTTCTGGAATTAAGCTAGGTCTTCTCCAGTTTTAACAAAACTTTTAGTGTCCTATATTTTTATTTCTTTATTCTTTCCCTTACTCATCTCTCCTTCAGTTGTTCAACAGTCATTTGTTGATCACCTACTACGTGCTGAACACTAAACAAAAGAGAAAAAATCATTGCACTCCTAGAGCTTATGAGGTACTAGGAGAGAGAGAGCGTAAGAAAGAAAACTGATTAAGATGTATGTGTTAGACTGGTAGGTGCAACGGAATGAAATAAAGCAAGAAAGGGAGTTTGGGACTGTTGGAATATGGCAATGATGGTATTTTCAGAGACAGGGACATGGGGAGAGCATCCTGGGCCAAAGTAGCAAGTGTGAAAGAATGTGAGATATGAATGTGCCTGATGATTTTAAGAAAGAAAAAGGAGATGAGTGTGGCTCAGAGAGTGATAAAAGGAAGGGCAGTAGGATATGAGGTCAGAGTGTTGATGAGGAAGGGAAATGGGACGTGTGGGGACTTGCAGACCACAGTTTTTTTTTTGTAGGGACTTGCAGACCACAGTAAGACTTCACCATTTGCACTGAGGGAAAAAGAAAGCTGTCATCCTAGCTACTTAGTACCTTATCTTACA
Source organism: Tupaia belangeri chinensis (assembly GCF_000334495.1). NCBI lineage: Eukaryota > Metazoa > Chordata > Mammalia > Scandentia > Tupaiidae > Tupaia > Tupaia belangeri. Next base: position 825,351 of record NW_006206032.1, on the reverse strand, counting down.
TTTTATGATTTATGCCATGATTTGAATGTTGTATCCCTCCAAAATCCGTATGTTGGAACTTGAACCCCAAGGGAATGTATTAAAAGTTGGAGCTTTTGTAAGGGAAGTAGACTATGAGGGATGATGCATTTTATAAAATGTCTTTTAGTATCTAACCTGAATATTATATGATTTATCTCCTTAACATTTAGTATGATGAGCATAGTAATACATATTGACTATTTTGTCACTTTAAAAAAAAATTATTAAAGTATGTGTGTACTCACTAGAGAGAGAGAGAAAGAGGGAAAGTAGAAAGCATTCCTTTATGGGAGTGGTCATGCTGCAATCCCTTCTCCTATGTTTCTCCTTTCAGAATTTTGGGCATCAACGCACATTTACCCAAAATGTTTTTTAAGTTCCTGGGTTTGGGACTTGATCCATGCTGTTGACCATGTGGAATCCCAAATGGGATCCATCTTAAACACCACACCACCTGCTGACCCTATTTTGTCATTCTTAAGATGAACCTGTTTGGCTATAATATGTTTTTTTCATCTATTACCTAACTCAGTTAGCTTGCATTTTCTTTTTTTTCTCTTTTGTAAGTAATCTTTTCCGTGAATGACAGATAGAGGAAAAGAAAGAGTGCACCTCCTAATAGGGTCTTGATGCTGCTGTTCACCCTCAGCTTCAGCTAGTCCTGGATCGTGAGTAAATGGATACTTGGCATACTTAAGGAAATCCATGTGAACCTGGAATCTTCCCACATGGGTTAGTCTTGCAGAGCATCATGTCTCATCCCTGAGCCACTGTCTGGCCCTTATTTATTTATCTTATTATAGTTGCTGTGTTCCCACTGTCTGGTGGAATTTGCTTGAAAGTCTTGGGGGTACTTTATTCCCTGTGTTCTTTAATATTAAGCACACTATAATTAATTAGCCTCCTTCCTGGATAGATTCTTGATTTTCACATTCCTTCAGAAGTTTGCATGCATTGTCTGTATTGTCTTCTAGTAGTAAATACTTTCATAGAGAGGTTTAAGGTCAGCCTGTTCTAAAATTTCATTTCTTCATTATTTTTTAATGATACCATGGAGCTTCTGTAAGTAATGAATAGCCCTGCATTTACTTTATTTTTACAAATTACTCTTTTTCCCAGAGCTGTCCCCACTCTGGTCACAGAAGGGAAACAATAATACCAATTCTTTACTTCTGACCCTAATAGAATAGACAGATAAAATACACGATGCCCAGCTAAATTTGAATTTCAGATAAATCATGAGCCCTTTTTAAGTATAAGTATGCCCAAATGCAACTGGAAGACTTGTGGTTTTATTTGGTAAATCTGGCAACCATAGGAGCTCTTCATCGTGAATGACTTTCTGGCCTCCAGTGGGTTGTAGGTAGGCAAAGAAAGCTGTACGTTGGCTTTGGTCTCACAATGTTCCTTCTCTTCCCTGGCTTACTGTTTTCTAGAGTATCGTATTCATTCATTTCTCTCCTGTTTTCAATCCCATCAAGTCCTTGTCCTGGCTGGGGTTAATTAATCAGGTCTGAGTAGAAGTGATAGATGTACCTTCCCTCTCTGCTTTTCTGATGGCCTGTGGAGATAGTAATGGCTCTTCCTCCCACCTCACTGAGAGCCTGTAATAAGTTGGCACAGGCTTCTGCCCCTCTTAGAATTGATTTGTGCACATCTTCCCAGGGAACGTCTTCTCGGCTACTCAGCTGCTTCTCTGTGAAGCCGGGCCGTTAGTGAGACTTCTCAGTATATTTTGCTTCAGTACATCTGTGGAGCCTTTGTGATGTGGATTAAAAGTCACCCTATCCTGTATCACCTGATACCAGAATTTTTGCATCTGTTCTTTTAGACAGTTATGCAGAAATTTGGGCTCCTAATAGTTTAACTTGATGGTGCATTCGTGCACATTTTTTAGTGTTTACTACTTTTCTTCATTTTGTGGGAAGGAGATGATGTATCTGGGATCTAGCTCCAATTTATTATTTTTACTTGGAAAACACTTAAATAAGACAATAATTATTCTAGCCTTAACCTATGAAATATTTATGAAATTACCTGATGTCAATACCTTTGTGAGGATTAGTGTTTTGAAAACTTCATAATTTCTTCCAGTTTTTGCTTTATTATTATTTTTTTTTGTCTTTTGAGGGTTTCAACAGTTTTTTTCTTTAAATGTACACAGTAGTCTTTGAAATTACTTAGTCCTTCTGTTATCAGTGGTCATTTCTCTGTTTTGTTCTTAAATTTGGTGTGTTTATGTTTTCTTCCTTTCAAAAATGTTTAGTGGAGTAGTGCTTAATCTGGTTTATTTAACCTCCCTTCAGAGGATTATCTCTTAGATTTATCAGTCAATTCTAATGTTTTGTTTTCAATTCATTAAGTATTTTTAAATTAAAACTTGTTTTTATTAATTATGGCATTATTTACCAAAATAATGTGCACACATCTTAAGCGTATAGCCTAATGCATTTAAAAATAGTTATTAAAGTTATTAATTCAGTTTTATTTATTATTATTTTTAAATTTGGTATAGGGCATGTGTGCTCACCAGAGAGAGACACAGAGAGAGAAAGTGAGAAAGCAAGCTGCCAGGTCCCGGACTCAAACCATGGTTGGCTGTGGCCTAATAAACTTTCATTTCTGTGTACACTCAAATAATCAATACCTCGGTCAAGTTATAGAACTTCTCATCACCTCCAGAAACTCCCTTTGTGCCTCTTTTGAACCCCACCCTATTATCACCTGAAGGGGTAATCGCTCTGTCAATTTTTATTGCCACACATTAGGATGGACTGTTCTTGAATTTCCAATAAGTGGATGTTACAGTGTGTATGTGGGGTTGACTTCTTGTGCTCAGTATAATTTTTTTTTATCATCATTTGAGTTTTTCTGTTCATTTTTAAGTTGTACTTACATATATTTTGCTATTTTTCCAATTCAAATGCAATGAGTTTTATTCACTTTATTAATTTTTGTTTGGTAATCTGAGTACTTCAGCTCATGGATTTTCCTTATGGCTCAGTATTAGTTTTCCCTTAGGTATTTGTAAGTATTGTCTTTACACTTCTTGTTTCTAATTCTTCTGCTATTGCACTTCGGTTTTCTCTTAGACACACAAGTTGCACAGAAGAATCTGTTGTAAAAATTTTCAGATATAAGACCAACCAAGTGGCATAGTGGTTACGGTAGCTGGATCCCACCTGGCCAACTGAGCAGTTCGAGTCCCAGATCCAGCGGCTTGAAAAATACGCAGAGTGTGCATGCATGTGTGTCCAAAATCCTGAGAGGAGAGTGGAGAAGGGATTGTGGCATGGTAAACTTCCCTAGGGGTTTTCTCACTTTCTCTCTGGCAAACTAACAGGCCCTATAATAAAACTTAAAAACAAACAAACAACAAAAATAAACAACCTTTCAGGTATTGGGGTTAACCCCCACCCCCAACCCCCAGTTTACTATAGGGTATGTGTGCTCACCAGAGAAAGAGAGAAAGTGAGAAATCAACCCCCCAGGAGGAATGGCTATGCCACAGTCCTTTGTCCTTCATTCTCCTGCTGAGATTTTGTGCACATGTACCCAGACCCGGTGGCTTAAAACTCACACTGGGCACGTGTGCGTGCGTGCCCAAGATCCCGAGAGGAGAAGAGGAGAAGGGATTGCGGCGTGACCATCCCCCCTGGGGGGTGATTTCTCGCTTTCTGTCTCTATGTCTCTGTCTGTCTGGCTGGCGAGCGCACGAGCCCTATAGCGAAAATCTCTCCAAAAAAAAAAAAAAAAGTTCCATGGATATCTAGAGAGAATACTTACTTTTTTTTTTTTAAGCACTCTTGAAATATTTACAAAGATTAATTACAGGATAGACCACAAAAGCTGAGTGATACAATTAGCAAAGTTAATAACATTTTTCTCTCAATCTGTAGACATTTTTCCATTGTCTCCTGGCATTTAATCATTTAATATTGCTGAAAAGTGTGAGGTTTGCCTGCTTCTTTTTTTTTTTTTTTTTTAGATTTTGTTCCTTCTGCCTAATTACTTATAGAATTCTTTTCTTTGAAGTTTAATAGCTTTACCATGCTTTGTTTCAAAGGCTTGCTAATAATTTTTGCTTGTATAGTGTAAATCCTTTTAATCTGTGTATTCTTATCTTCTTTTATTTCAGAAAATGGTTTTCTATGATTACTCGATATTTTTTCATCCCACTTACACTGCTTTTTTCTTCAGACTACAATTCAGAAGTTGGAAGTTCATTATCTTTATTTTGTACCTATCATTTTTATCTCTAGTCACTTTTATATGGTTCTCTTATCCTTTGCATTTTATATTCTCCCCCTACCCAGTCCTCCATTATTGCTGATTCTGTTTTTAATATTGATTTTACTTCTCACTGGCTACCATTGTGGTTTTCATTATGAAATGATGTTATTGATCCCATTTTTCCTTTTCATTTTCTTCTGTTGTTTTATCTCTTAGTTGGACTCACGAATTTCTTTCTTGATGTCCTTTTTTGTAAAGTTTGTATCTTCTTTGACTTTCTAAGGATTTTGATCTTATCTAAAAATGGTTTCTTTTCTACAAAGAAGTATAATTTGAAGTAACTGTTATTCCAACATATATTCTTCATTTTCCATTTGTTTATTGGAATTAAACATTTTTTTTCCTCTTCTTCCTTTCTTCCCCCCTCCTCTTTTTGCTTTTCTCATTATATGAACTTTTCACAGGGGCCATATTTAAAACTTTGTTTTAATTAATCCTCTCTAAATGGGGGCAGTTCTCTATGGCTTATTATATTCTCAAAAAGTGAGTAATGGGATTGATTTCTCCTTTAATTTGTTCTTCTCTTAGTATATTTGGGAACTTTAAAATTGTGCTACTAGATGCTGAAGTACACAGTTCAACTCTGTTTAGTCCCTTATTTACTTAAGAGACAAAGGTACAAAATAAGGAATCTTAATTTGTGTGTATGGTCTTCATGGCCTTTGCCATTACTTGTAATGAATCTTCTGTTCTGGGGCCCATTGTCTCTCAGCTTCTGTCTACTCCCCAGTTTAGGGTGACTCTGACAAGAGGCATGGGAGGGGAGAGCCCTGAGACTCTCTAGAAAAGCCTTTTGCTTGTTGCCTTAGAGTTCATCTGCTTGGCTAAATGAAATATTTTAGCTTCTTGTTTACTGTGCATCCTTTTCCAGCTTTACAAATGAATAACTGGATGGAAAAAAAATAAGTGTGGGTCAGCCTATGACCTAGCGGTTAAGGGAACAGGATCCCCTAAGGCAGACCATGTGGTTCAAGTCCTGGCTTGAAAAACCATGTTGGGGACCAGCAGTTAGCATAGTGGCTATGGCACTGGACTCCCATGTAGTCGACCACAGTTCATGTCCCAAACCTGATGGCTTAAAACTCACACTGGGTGCGTGTGCGTGCGTGCCCAAGATCCCGAGAGGAGAATGGAGTAGAAGGGATTGTGGCGTGACCATACCCCCTGGGAGGTGATTTCTCACTTTCTGTCTCTCTATCTCTTTCTGTCTGTCTGACGAGCACATGCACCCTATAGCAAAAACCTCTCCCAAAAAAACAAAACAAAACAAAACAGAACGTGCTGTACATGTCCGAAACTCCCCAAAGGAGGGAGAAATGAAGGAGAAGGGAGTGTAGTGACTATGCTCCATAGTGACTGCTTTTTCCTTCTCTGTCTCTCTGTGGTTACCCATGTACCCTCTGGAAAATTAAAAAACAAAAGTGTTCAAGAATCCTGTTCTCGGGAACCAGCAGTTAGCGTAATGGCTGTGTCGCTGGACTCTCACGTAGTCGACTGCGGTTCACGTCCCGGACCCGGTGGCTTAAAACTCACGCCGGGCGCGTGTGCGTGCGTGCCCAAGATCCCGAGAGGAGAATGGAGGAGAAGGGATTGCGGCGTGACCATCCCCCCTGGGGGGTGATTTCTCGCTTTCTGTCTCTATGTCTCTCTCTGTCTGTCTGGCAAGCGCACACGCCCTACAGTGAAAATCTCTCCAAAAAAAAAAAAAAAGAAAAAAGAATCCTGTTCTCAAACCTGCCCCCCTTCTAGCATGTTGAAGTTGCTCAATCAATATTTGTTTAATTGAACATTGTAGTTTCTCCTTTTAGTTTCTTACTATTTGTACCATTTTTATAAATATGTGGTTTTTGTAGGGCACTCAAGGACTCTCTTTATAAGAGAAATTAGCATTCCTCTAAAGGAGTGTGAAGTCAAGGTTGGACTCTGATTCTTCTTTAGTGTGAATTTCCTTACACGGATATTCATTATGACCTTTTTATGTCATTTTCACCAGTCCCTAATTTCACTGTGGGTATGATTTTCTATTTTTGGTTGTTGTTACCATTCATTTCAGTGAGTTTCTGGGAGAGGAACTAAGTAAATATGCATTCATTCTGTCACCTTTTAGCAAACATTCTCAAGTTGTTATTTTAAAATAAGATATAAATAATGAGACAGCTGTTCTTGTAGGACATGTTTAAGAAACTTTTTGAGATATCTGTCACCTCCATTTTTAAGTCTCTTTATTGCTGGTACTAGGGTCTGCTTGCTGGTATTCCAGAATTCATGAGATCTTCAACTTAGAACTAATTAGTGGAGTTTTGATTTATGTTCTTTAATTTGTCAGAGGGCAAATGTGCAAGCCAGAGAGACAGAGAAGAGGGAGAGGAAGAAGGCACCCACTATGGGGAATGATCACACTGCAATCCTTTCTTATTTTGACTTTTGAGATCTGTGTTTCTGTGGACAGATGGTGATTCTTTTAGTATTTCCACACAAGCTTCTAAACACCTTGAATTTAACTTATTTCCTAGTTGTCACCTTTCTTGATTTTAATTTCTCATCCTCAGTTTTCTGCTTTGCATTCTCAAGTTTACCACCCTAATGGTCTAGGTATAGAGCTTGTCTGTAAAACTAAACAATATTCCCTGAGCTGGCCCCAAGACCTAGTGGTTAAGGGAGCTGGATTTCCACATAGCTGACTGTGGTTCAAATATTGGTGTTGGTTGCTTGAAAAATACTCCAGGTGCATGTGTGCACGTGCCAAAATCCTGACAGGGTGCAGACAAAGAGAAGAGATTGTAATGTGACCATGACCCATTGGGGGGGGGGTGCTTTCTCCCTCTCCCTGTCTCTTTCTCTCTCTTTTTTTTTTGTCTCTCTCTAGCAAGTGTACATGCCCTCTGGCAATTAAAAACTGATTAGTATTCTGCACTTACCATTTCAAGTTCCTTCAAAGTTATTCTGTCCTGTTTTCCTACAGTTTCAGGAAAATGACTTCTATAGATAGAAGTTGTGAAATACATAATAGCTAAAACTGAGAAACAGGGACTTAGTGGCACCCCCCCCCCATTCTGTTGCATTAAAATATCCAGAATGCTGCAAGAGCAACACAAACCCAGTTCTTGGTTCTCTTCACTACCACATTAGAACAAAGTCTTGCTTAGAACAGAAGAAGGAGTGTATTGGAGTTTCTTGTAAAGCTCATTTGTATTTAGAACAAAAGTGTGGGAACTAAGACAAAAAAAAGGAGGGTTGCAGTTCAGTGGCTAGTTTTTTTTTTTTTTCTCCCCTACATCATTATCAATAATTATCAGTCAAGCATTTTACTTGGCCATTCAGTACCTCTTATTGTCTGTTTATTGAACTGGAAATTTTATCTACTGGGATTTTTGCAGCTTCATAGATGTTGTGTTGATTGATGAGATACTGAAAGCTTACCAGATGTCCTCGTCCATGAAGAAAGCCCAGAGTTCTACATACTTGGCTAGGATTTCTAATTTTTCACTTTAGTTTTAGGTCAGGATTTCTGTAGTCTGTTGGTAACCAGTTCAAAAGGAAGTTTCAAGTGTTTCTAGAGTAGTTGAAGATTGAGAAAGTGGAGAGGGAATGAACATTTAAAGGTATAACTTACGATTTCCATTTGAGATCAACTATTTTGAGCAAACAAGGTTATGTTAAGTAACCTAAAACATTTCTTTACACTTTTTTTTTTAATCTAATTTCAGATTTTTTTCCCAGTTCATATTTTCGTATCACTTAGCAATGAGAGTCTTAATCTGGAATTTTAAATGAAGTCTGAATTTATGACAATCTGAAATTGAAGCAATTTTTACGTGTGTGTCTATGTTTTGGATTGAATTTATACTTTTCATTTTTATTTTAGAAATTACAGTTCTATGCTAGATACTTTCTCCACCTGAAATGCTTTCATCCCATGATCATAGTTGGCTGAGTTCATATTGCCAGTCTGGTCTAGACCCTCTTTCATGATCCATGTAAAAGAGGTAGTGATGAGTCCCCTTCATTTCAGTTCCCTGCATAGTGCTTATGGCTATTGGGTGTTTCCCTCCCATTCCCATCCTTTACCCTTTCCACCCCTACGTTCTCTCTAAGTTTAGATGTTTCCTCTTAGTTGTTCACAGATTACATAAACTCTAAGGTGGCAAGGACCTTGTCTGTCAGAATCACCTCAATTTCCTGCATCTAGAATAGTACCCAAAGTGGGTGCATCATTAAACATTAAATAAATTATCAAAATAATGAATTAGACGTTTCCTGTTAATCCATTGAGCACAAGATTGAAGTAGTTATAGTTAGTGAATGCTCCATAAAATATCACTTAACGTTTGAATGAGTGTCTGAATGAACTGCTACATCCTTAGGGAAGATGTGCGTCTTGGTGCAGTCCTCATATAAGTGTTTAATAAATCTCTTCTCATTGAGAGTGTTTGCTTTTTCCAAACTCATGGTTCTTCTTTGACTCTATACCTGGGTCTATCCTGAGCTCAATGCCTGGCCTCTTTATTCTCATTTTACCTGGGCACATCTAAAATATGATTACTTCAAAAAATTAATGTGATGATGTAACAGGAAGGAGCAACCCAACACAAGGGCTAGCTACTGATTTTTTTTTTTTTTTTTTTAGTTTTGGATTGCATTATATCCTGTTAAAAACTCATTAATTCAGGAAATAAATGAATGCTACTATTGTCTAGGTACTGGGGAGATTTAGATGAAAAGTTGATGTTCTTATTCTTGAGTTCACATGTTATTGGGGATGATAAAAGAAAAATCTGAGGTACAGCACAACTTTAAAAAGTTTATTTGAATATAAAGCAGTTCATGAATTTGGGAATACCAGACAGAAAGAGGTGTAGTGTTCTAATGACAGAATTTCAGAGGCTAGTATTTATTGGGAAAACATGAAAACAAGATAAAGAAATTATCTGATTGGTTTGTAGTTATAATCTTGTCTTTTTTTTGTCAAATTGGATATTTTATGAACATAGTAGTTGTTTTTGTGACATATACACACACACACACACTCCAATACTTAGAATGATGTGCCTAGGGAAAAAAGAATATGTGTAAGGGAAAAATGAAAAACAAAATTATTCCTGTAGGTTTTCATTATTGTAGGTAATTACACACATCACTTATAAAGCTATTGCCAAGTCTGTCCAAGGAAGCAGAGTTGGAAAGGGTTGGGAGTTCTTTGGGAATATGCAACAGCACCATAGCAGTGCTCTCAATAAGGGAAACCTGACATGTGGGTTTTCGCTGTGAATTTTCTCTTTGTACAACATGGGGAAGGGTTTATCAATGGGCAGAAAATAAGAGAAGGCACTGTGAAGTTGGTTTTTACATTCATAAAGTTGCCTTTTTAAAGATACCTTATTAGAAAGTCCCTAGTCACATAATCATATGTTAGTCAGCTGCATATGATTGGCTAGAGTTGTTTTATTTCTATCTAGCGTTAACACTTACGAATGACCGAAGGTGTTTCACTTATATTTGCAGATCTAGAAAGTTTGAGGTCTCTTATGAGGCCTAGTTGGTTTTGTCTGCTCAGGGATTCTTCAGGCTTTTTTCATTTTAATTTACTTTAGCAGGAGGATAGACTTAGAAACATAATTTGATGAGTTTAATGAGGTGTTCTAGGACACATACATTTGTTTTGAAAATTGTAGAGGAGTTTGCCAGAAAGGTAAGAACAGTCTCACACAAGAGTTCAGTGGCCTCTTAGGGACTAGGTTCTACTCAACTTAAGGTCATTTCTATAGTGACACCTATCCTGTACCAAGTACTTCTAGGCAATGAGAAGCTACCTAGCAGTGTCTGGCATATGGTATACGTTTAGCAATATTCCTTGCATAAATGAATAAATTTTGCCTGTTGGGTAATATATCCATCAACATTTTCTAGTAGAAGATACATGAGTAATGATTTCTTGAAAGAAACTCATGCTGTCATCAGAGTGGAAAGACTTAGAGTTGGGGGGAGATCCTAGTGCTTTTGGAGCTTGCTAGGGAGAATTCAGGGAGAAGCAATTGTTCTTAGTGTCCTTAAAGTATCTGCACAAGGCATGTACAACACATATGCATAGCAGGAGATAGTGGGGTCAGAAGGAAGAGTAGGTATGTTTAGAGGAAGGGGCAAGGGCTATTCTATTCATGGACATTTGGGCACTGCAAATACCCTAAGTTACTCAAAAGTGTTCAGAAGCACATACTCTTTGAATTTGAATCATTGGATTGATGCTGTTACCCTCTGAAGTTACGACTTCCGAAATGAAATTTTTTGCTATTTTCCCCTAAGACCCGGTATTTGTCAACCTTGACTCTTGCTTTAGGGCAATTTAGCTTTTTTATTTATTTCTTTTTCTTAAAGAAAGCACTGCCAGGCCTCCTTCAGTAAGATCCTGTCTGTGATGGAAAAGTCTCTCCCCCAGCATTTCTCCTACACTGATGGAGATTGAACTCGGGGTGGAATCCATTTGTCAAGGCAAGTTTTGAGAAGGGTGCCCTGCTCTGCAGGCTGCCACTAAGGTCCCTCTCAATCTAAGATGCTGTGGCGGCACCTAGTACGTGATGTGGTGGTGCTTCCTAAATTTCAGTTGGGCAGAAATGAACACAAATACATATGACTTTTCCTCTTACTTATTTTTTAATTAAATAAACTTTAAATTTACTTAAAAAATAGGCCCATTCTAAGCAATCATAGTCGTGGAATCACAGACTTTGTGTGCTGGTTATTGAGTACCTCTCCCCACCCCAAGACACATTACAGAAATCGATAGCTCATAACATTTATTTATTCTTATATCAAATGAAGGGATCTTGTGTTTCTCCCAGTGGCTTAGGACCTCCACACTGGGAAACTCTGATATGGTGTTTGTAAGCATGTTGTAAGCATGTTGTGATGCAAACCTAACACTGGCTGAAACTCCAGGGTGGGGAAGAAGAAAAATTCACCGACTGCCAGTTCAAGATGCTGGTTCTTTGCGGAGAAGGAAGGAGGTCTCAGCTAATGAGGAGCCAAGACCATACATCTTTTTTTCCCAGAAAGAAGAGGAGATTAAGCCCTCATTTTGGTGTGACCAAAGAAATGATATTAGAGTCTAAGAAATCTCGTTTTTTTTTTTTTTTTTTTTTTGCTCACAAAATGAATGGGTCAGGAAGAGCCACAACCTTGCAGGGCGGGGGTGAGGGGTGTGGGGCAGCGGTGGAATGTAAGAATCTAGGGGGCTCAGGAGGAATTTTTGGTCAGGAGAGACTTGTGTTTTTCTGACCTCTGGGCTCCTTGTCTGATCTTGGTTACTGGGGTGACCAGATCTCTAGATAACCTGGGCTTACTTACTCACATTGGCTGCAAGGCAAGGACGTCTAGGTTTATAGCTCAAATATAGGTTAATAGGTCACGTATAGCTTTATAGCTCATGAGAAATCAGGATTCTCATTGACCAAGACATCACTCTGTAGTATTTATTTGCTGCTAAAGAAACTAAGTGAAGAAAAACTACTGCTGTTAGCAGCAACCACAGGGAGAATTCAGAATGACAGAAATGTAGTTATAGTGGCACTTCGATTAATAAAACTCATGGGAAACATTCCCCTTTACAAGGAAATCATCATGTTTGAGAAAATACAAAACAAAAACAACTATAAATCACAAAGTTGCTTGTACATGCTTTTACTTGATAGAAAAAGGCAACAAATAAAAAAAATCTAAGCAACAACCAAAAACCTGTTTCGCAGCTTGTGTTGTCTCTTCACTGTTTGAAGCAAATAAAGAATTATTCGAACAATATTTCTTTTTAAAATTATTATTATTTCTTGAACAGAGTTTCTTTTGACACACCAGCCTTATCACCAGCATTCTGTCCACTTACTCAGCCTACCCTTTCTCCTGAATGCAGTGGTCACTCCCTGCCTGGTTCTCAGTATTCAGACCTTCTTTCATGTCTTCTTTTCCATCAGAATTGAGAAAAATCTGGGAACTCAGACCGTTTATCTTTACTGATCATTAATTAATCATATCTTATTTCTGCATGTCTTGGAGTATGCTCTCTAGAACACAGTTGATCAATTGTCAGTGGCTTCATCCAAAAGGAATAGGTTCTGTGTCAAGGAAGTTTGTAAAATGCTAGGTTGAATAACTTAAATAGGTTTTATTTCTGCAGAATTCCTTGGAAGCTTTAATGTGTTTGTGTGATTACGAATGATGAGAAAGCATATAGCATTCTGTCCTTCCCAAGCTTATTTGGCCAGGGTAGCATTTTTTTTTTTTTCATTTTTTTAGGACTTTGAGGAACTAATATTTGACATACTCCAGGGAATGCTCCTCAGCTGAAATCACTATGTACCTAAGTAAAGTGTGTCTAAGTAATTTGTTAACATTTTATGCCTGTGGTACATTAAATAAAATAGCAGCTCCAAAATAGATATGTACTATTTTGAATCTCTAGTACTTGTGAAAATGACTGTATTTGAAAATAGTGTCTTTACAGATGTTATTATATGAAGGATATCAAGATGAGATCATCCTGGTTTCTGGGTAGGCTGTAAATCCCCTGAGAGTATCCTTATAAACAATACAGGAGAAGACGCAGAGACATACAGAGAGAGGAAGGTCACGGAAAGAAGGAGGCAGAGGCTGACATTATGCTCCCAGAAGCCAAAGAACACAGGAGCCACCAGAAGTTGGAAAAGGCAAGGGGAGATTTTCCCTTAGAGACTTCGGAGGGGCACAGACCTCCTGATTCTTTGATTTTGGATTTCTGTTCTCCAGAACTATGAGAGAATATTCTCTTGTTTTAAACCACCTCATTTGCGGTAACCTGGTGTGGCAGCTCTAGGAAACTAACACAACTATCTCCAGTTGTGGATTGTAGTGACTTAGCAGTTGGCCTTTTATTATTAAAAAAGCTTAAATGTCTGTGAGCAGGCAGAATACAGCTTTGAGGTCACCATTATTAATATGTTCCATAAAGTCTGCCCTGGTCTGGTCTCCACCAGTTACGCAAACTCACTTCATACCGCGTTTCCCTCTGTTCTCTTCTCCCTTGCCATAACAAACTTCTTTCAGTTCCTCAAAGATATCTTGTTCTATTTGCCACAGGGTCTTTGCACATAATATTTTCTTTGCCTGTAACACCCTTCTCTCTGCCTTGTCACATAGTCAATTTTCACTGTTCCTTCAGATCCCACCTTATTTTTCATTAGTTGCTTGGAGAAGTCTGCTCTGTCCTTAATGATGAAGAATTCTCCTTGTAATATGGCTCTCTCCCATAGCAGTTATCACAGTTGCACTGTTTCATTTATCTGTATAATTGCTGCCTACTAAACTACGTGTTCACGAGAGGAGGGGCTGTATCTATCTTTGCTAATTGGCATAAGTAAGGGTTTAGTAAGTATTTGCTGAATGCATGGATGAAAATGAATGAGTGGGTAAGCAAAAATCGATGAATTAATGGAGAGAATGAATAGAGGATGAAGATGTTGGAAAGTCTGGTTTTTGAAAGCTATAAGGATTATAAAATCATATTTTCTTCAGAAGCTGAAAGTATCAGTCATGGTTTTCAGTCACAAGCAAAGAAACCAACTCTGGCTAATTGAAGCAGAAAAGAGATTTGTTGTAATATAGTGATGACTCAGGATTTCTGGTATGACTGGAATCTCCATGCTTGGAGTCTCTGCGGCCAGTACAACGTTCACAGATTGTGTATTGGAAAGGGATCTGTGGAGAGGTCAGTGCTGCTACCATATACTGCTGACAGAACCACATGCACTATAATCTCCGAAAGCCAATTGTAGTTGCCTTCCCTCGCCAAAATGGCTTCTATGCACTCTCTACTTCTTTGATTTTTTTCCTTTACTTTTTTTTTCATTTAATTGTTGTACACCTTTACAGCATACAAAATGAATTTTCCCAGCTTGAATACACTGTATGTAAGTCCAGTCAAAGATATTACCATATATATTATCATCACTAAATAATTTTCCATTTTTGTATTTGTTAATGTTTTGATTCTTTTCTCCCCCTTGAGTCCATCCCTCCCCCTCCATTGCCACCTTCCTCCCACACTGTGTCTACTATCTACAGTTGCTCTCCATGCCTTTATACCTTCCAATCTTTCAGTTCATGTCACAGAGTTCTACTACACAATGAGACCTCTATGTCTTTGAACCACCAGCTTTCTTTCTAAAGTCTAAGGTGCATCTAGGAAAGTCAAGGTCTTATTTTTTCTGCTTCAGTAGTGGGATATGAGGTCAGTCTTCTAAGCTTGGGGAATTCCCAGCCATTGTTAGAGTGTACAGGTGTTGGAGAACACAAAGAATAATGGTTATTCTGTAGCTCATATGGCTGCATCATGTTAACATACCTTCTTTCCCCCTTATTTACATTAAATACTAAAAAAAAGCACCTGTCTGATGATGTTAGCATACCATAGAGGTGAATGTGTGGTCAAGGCACAACAGTTACTACATCTAGCTCTAAGCCCAGCACCTCTGGTTCCATCATTTCATGACTCAATATTTTGGCCTAAGTTTTTAAATTTCCTACAACTGTCATATCATATGCAAAAGAATATGAGAAAGGAACTGGAAAGAAGAGAAAAATTACATAAGTAACTATGTGAGGCCACAAGGCTACATAGTTATAGTCATATTTCTATATCTAATAATAAGGCTATAGTTAAAATTTTTATCTTTATTTCTCTACTTGCAATTTCATGGTTTTTTTTTTCTTCAGTCATTTCAGTTGTTCAGAATTTTTTAGCACTTTCTTTTCTTCCTTCTTTCCTTCCTTTCTTCTTCTTTTTTTTTTTTTTCTTTCCTTTATTCTCCAGAGAGCACGTGCACTGATGTACTGATGCGGGGAAGGTGGGGAAGAGAGAGAATTAGAAAGTACCCCACCATGTGGCATCATGGTCATGCTGCAATCCCTTCTCCTCCATTCCTCCTTCCTTTTGGGATTCTGGGTACATATGCACATGTGCCTGACCTATTTTTCAAGTTGCTAGATCTGTGACTTGACTTCATGGTTGGCCATATGGGATCCAGCTGCCTTAACCACCATATTATAGGCTGGCCTCTTTACCAGCATTCTATAGCTTCATTCCTGAGGGACCCAAAACCCATCTGGGTAGGGTTGCTGTTGCCTTCTAGTGAATTTTACCACTGAATGTAGAAACATAAGAAGGTTGCTTAGGGAAACTGCTACCATTGTGAAACAGCAACCCAGTGTACCCTTGCTAATCAGGATCATGCTTCCTAATCAGCACCATAACACCCTAACCTTTTTTCCTGAGGAACCTCAAATAGTATCCAATTCAATGATGCCATTGTTCTGTCCCTGCTGGGGGTTATTACTTCTAAATCATCAGAACCCACATAGAGGAGATGAAAAACAGATTTTTTTAGACTTTGTTTTTAAATTGATTTCTTCTAAGAGGGAAGAAGAGAGAAAGGGAGGTAGGGAGAGAGGGAATGAGGGAGGGAGGGAGAGAGTAAAAGAGAGGGAGAAAGAGAAAGAGGTGCCTCCAGTAGAGTCTTTACCTGGATCATGGGCACATGTGCTTGCACCAGGCATGTGTAGGGAGATCCCAGAACATGAACCCAGGACCTTTCCCGTGTGGGTTTAGTTGTATTACTACTATGCTAACTAGGGAAGCAGACATTTTTACATGAGTTGTTGGAAGTAATGAGAAACTACAAGAGGTATTGTGATCAAGGATAGAATATCTAGATACAGAAGAAATGAGAGCAAAGTAACCACAAATACCTTTCCCCTCTATGATGGAAGAGATACAGTGAAGTGAAAGCCATCAGGTGGTCTCTGATGCTAGCAACTAGGACCCACAGGTATGTAACAGTGTCAGCCTTAGTAAAGAGCAGTCCATCTTTTTGCCTAACTTCCATTTCTGTCTCCACGGTCACCTTGTTTATGAAACCAGTGAGCATGCATGGATGGGCAGGAAAAAGAGACTAGAGAATTTCTATTTATAGAAAGCCTTCTTCCCAGTGGGGGCTCAGTGGTCATCATTTATGTGGGACAAAACTGTCCTTACACCATTGCACCGTGAGTCCCTAAGTTTATAGCTATTTCCCAAATTTCTTTTTTCCTGAATCCTCCAGTAGACTTAATCTTTTCAAGTTCCTGACAATCTGACTGAACCATTAATCACTACAAATGAATTGATATAAATGATTACTCTAAGTCTTCTCTCCTTCAAGACAGTGGACCAGAGAGATAGCTATGCAAAAATCCACTTACTGCAGCAGTTCTGGTATCAGCAGTTTGGGAAGAATTATTTGTAAATTGTGCTTAAAATGTCCTCTTGGCCAGCAGATCATGAAGAAATTCTCTCTGAACTTTAAAAGCCTGTCGACAGGTCATAACACAGCATTTAGAAGCAAGGCTTCAGAAGTGGACACATTGGAGTGTGAGCCACCTTCTAATGTCTTCAGGATGCTCTCACATCTTACTTACAAATACTCACTTGATAATGGGGCTGTTGCTGGGTGTACCTGCATTTACGGATTGTAAATGAAGTAACATCTAGTTTTCACATCGGTTTGTCTACAATAAAACATTCGGTCTCTATAGTTGTAATGGCAAGTCAAGGTCTGTTTCTTGAAGTAGGAATAGATATTTAATGAAGGGTGCATAATTTGATACACAATATCTCTCATTGGGCATAGCTATAAGGTCCTTATAATGTGCCATTCTTTTGCAGAAAATCCAATACCATTATATTTTTTTGGGCTAGAACTCCAGTGGGCCCAGGGCTCCACTCACTTGGTCTTTGGGAGTTCCTGGTATGTACCTTGAACCTAGTATAGATTCATGCTTCTTTCCTTTTCCTTCCTTCCCCTTTTGCCTTTGTACTTTCCTTTCTTAGTTTACCTAGTTACTGAATTCTCTCTGTCCCAGTATGTCCTTTCTGAACATAGAAGGACCCTTTCTTATACTTCTTCAACTTAATGCAATCCCTGCCCTTTTCTTCCTATGTTCTGAGACTCAGATATAACTTTTTATAATTCTGGCACTTTTGACATTATAATAGTTAGCACTTAATTCATTTTTTAGTACTGTAACTCTTTCTTATTCTAGAGTCCAGTAACACACCACTAACTCTCCTACATTGCTTGACCTTTGTCAGAAACTTTCTAAGTAGAAGAAATGTGTTGAAGCCACCTGTCTTCTTTGTTAATGGAAGTGTCACATATTAAGTTGAATTTGCCTTGGGATCTGGGTCACTGCTGAAACTGGGTCTTGGGATGCATAATAACTGTTGGGAGCTAAGATTTCTGCTTCATTCTTATTTGAAAGATGTTTTCACTAAGAGCAGGACATGTTTCTATCTAAATCCTTCCTGAGAAAGGGTCTTATAGACAGATTGTTTGGTCCACACATCAACATGGCTGCATCATCAGAGGAAGGACATCATGTGGCATCTTATCCCAGTTAGTTCTAAGGGCTAGAGAGATGGGCTTGTTGTTGCTCCCTGAGCAGATTGATGGCTTCACTGTTCATAGGCTTAGCAGGTTGTAACATTTCATTTCTCTTTCCTAAAATTCCTCCTCTTTCTTAATTTCTATTCAGACAAAATGTCATCCTCCATTACACATCGTTTGCACATATTTATGGACTAATCTCATGTGCTTCCCATATCTTATGAACCACTCTCCCTGGGAATTATTAGCTCCCTTATTATAGCATTTTTACTCCTTGTCACATGTTCCCTTCACTTTAGGCATAACTTTGTGACCTTCTGAAACCTCAAATGTGATGCATCATCCTCAGTGCAATCTCAGTAAATTCATGCCATTTCTTTGCTCAGTGGAATAATAGGATTTTGTACATGTACTCAAACAGTGATGTTCATTCTTCTCTCTGGACAAGCTTGTAATATAAACTTCTTTCTAATCTGCTAGTCTTGTTTGCCCCTTGGTGCCTTTTATCAATATTAGTTCCCTATTTCCTCCAGTCCCTTGGGCATGGGGAACATCTCAGTGTAATGGGTTAGCATATTTTACGTTGAGTTTTATACAGTTCTATCTTGCCTGTGTTTCCAAGCTTATTTCATGTATTTTTTGAACCATTTCATCTTTCTCCCTCATGTTTGCCACATCTCTCAGATAGTAACGTCAGGAAAATTTCATTAACTTGCTGATCACTCTTTTCCCCAGATCTATATTAAGATGTAAAGAGTCAGCACTTCAGCACTCACTAGTCATTTTAGTTTCACACAAGTCTTAAGGGCAAAATGAGAAAAGACCCTGTAGGTGCGTCTGTCAGTTCTATTAATACTTTACCTTGCAAGTCATCTGGACCTGCTAATTTATACGTGCTCCTTAGGCTTCCTAACTCTCCCTTCACTTCTACTTGTCTGTCAGAAGTTCTTTTAATAAGATTATCATCATTTATTAATTTTTTTTGAGAGTTTTTTGCTATAGGGCGCGTGCGTTCGCCAGCCAGCCAGAGGGAGACAGAGAGACAGAAAGTGAGAAATCACCCCAGGGGGCATGGCCACACTGCAATCCCTTCTCCTCCATTCTCCTCTTGGGATCTTGGGTATGCACGCACACGCGCCCGGCATGAGTTTTAAGCCACCAAGTCTGGGACTCAAACCGCGGTTGACTACATGGGAGTCCAGCGACATAGCCATTACGCTAACTGGTGGTCCCTAATTGTTCATATTTAAATCTTCTACATGAAAGATGGGTCTCTCCCCTATATCTCCACAAACTATTGTAGAGGGTGTGAGATTAATCAATATTTATTAAATTCTCACTTTATTTTAATATGTTAATGTTCATTCAGTAGGGAGCACTCTTACATAAGGGGTCTTTATAACTTCTGTTTGGTAAAATTTGAAGCTGAGGTGCAGAGAGTTTAAGTAACTTTATTTTTGGCCCATGGCAGAGAAGTGATCCAACTGAAATTTTAACTCAGGTCCAGGGAGTGTCCACTGTACCAGTTGACTTTGGAGGGTCAGTCATTCAGCCAGGAAGCAACACTGCTCTGTGGCCTCTTGGGTTTTGCCAATGGCTTTGGCACACCTGGTGAAAGCTTCTAAAAAATATCCAGTGAAGAAGGTAGTCAGAATGCCACTGAAGGCGAATCAACCATACAGTACCATGGGAAGAGTTTCAGGAATTTTATGAGGACGGTGATGTCAGAAAGATTGGTTTAAAAGACACTATGTAGTCACCTCTCTTTGTGACCTTGTACCATTCCCTTATAAGTTATCACAGTCCTTCTGACTATGCCTGGTTCTCTGCATCTGCTGTAGGGAACTTTTAGTCTATTTTGAACAGTACCACCATGGGGAGCATGGTAATATTCTTTTTTTTTTTTTTTTTGGAGAGATTTTCACTGTAGGGCACGTGCGCTCACCAGACAGACAGAGAGAGACATAGAGACAGAAAGCGAGAAATCATCCCCCAGGGGGGATGGTCACGCCGCAATCCCTTCTCCTCCATTCTCCTCTCGGGATCTTGGGCACGCACGCACATGCGCCCGGCGTGAGTTTTAAGCCACCGGGTCCGGGACGTGAACCGCGGTCGACTACGTGGGAGTCCAGCGACATAGCCATTATGCTAACTGCTGGTTCCCGGTAATATTCTTTTAAAGATAATAGATCTCTTTTCCCACCACTATCTCTGGCAACACATTAATTTGGAAAGACACAATGATTTTCCTTTCTCAGGAGAAAGCTAACATAAAACAGTATGAAGAAAGGCACAGAGAAAAGTCACAGTAAATGTATAAAAGATTGCTTTAGTGACCTTGAGGGAAGGATTTGTCCAAATGGGCTCAGGGCCTTGGACACCCCCTTCCTGCTGTTGATTTGGCTGCAGCTGCTTTATGAGAGTCTTTCAGTCACACACTCTTGCATTTATATCTCTCCCTTGGCATTTCCTGAACTCTCTCAGTCATGCCTACCCTCCTGCCACAGACGCTTTTCTTCCCGGCTGCACCTGGCCATTGACTGACACCTTGGGGAACTTACCTTGTCTGGAGCCTATAACTTGTTCCCCTGGGTCCTAGCATTGGATCAGTTCTTCTGACGTAACATATTCTACTCCTACTGCATAAAAGTAACACAGCCTAGGTCAGACTCTTGGTTATCCTACTAACTCAGAGGAAAGGTCTGGTGGATTAAAGTTTGGTCCCTTGGAGCAGGAAGGAACCAAAGACAAGTTCTGGGGACGCTGCATCTTGTAATGGTCATCCTTAGGTTGTCTAGATTAAATTGTAGCTCAATTAATTAATGTATATCTTAAACATTCACTATCCTGGTCTCGTACTGGGCAAGTAAAGTGATATAGGTGTCCCTAATAGTGTTAGATTTGGCAAGCAAAAATACACATCACCCAGTTAATTTGAATTTCATTTAAACAATTTTTGTATGCATATGTTCCAAATAATGCATGGACAAAATTTCCAGATTGCATAGAACTTGTGTGGGTATTAAGGGGCACAATTGTAGCTGACAACCTCTAACTTGGATGACATTAAAATATTATATGGGGCACAATTATATTAAAATTATTCATTGTTTATGGGAAATTCAAATTTAACTGGGCATCTTGTACTTTAATTGACAGCCCCAAAGCTAAAGAAAGTGCCTTAAATTTCTCTTTGGCTTGCTTTCTCACTTTCCCTCTCTCTCTCTCTCACTCTGTCTCTTTCTGGTCAAGTTAAAATAAATAAATAAATAAATAAAGTTAAATAAAATAATTCTTAAAAAAAGTGGGGGGGCTTCTAGGTGACTTGGTGGTTGAGGCCACTGGACTCCCACATGACCAACCACAGTTTGAGACCTGGACCTAGCAGCTTACTTTCTCACTTTCCCTCTCTCTTTCTTTCTCTATTACGCTGTCCCTTTTTGGTCAAATTTAAGTGAATAAATAAAGATAAATAAAATAATTCTAAAAAAAGAAAATGCCCTAAATCAATATGTAAACAGCATCCTTGGGAGGATAGAGTCACCTATGAAGAATTAGAGCCATAATGGGCAGGTTATAATAAGGGCCAGATAAATACTGTGAATGACCTTAGATATATGACTTCAACCGGTTTGGAAGAATCCATAAGACTTCAACAAGCAGAGATAAAGTGTACCTGGTGGAGGGGTAGGGAGTGGACTTCAGGTTAGTAAAGGGACCTAGCACAAATATGGCAGTGTGGAAGCTAAGGACTGTCAGGGGACAGTGATTAGACCTGGGGCAGGAGAGCAAACTGCAGATAAACTGAAGCAGATCTATAGTATTTTGGACTCTGTTCTTTTGTTAGTGTGGAGCCATTAAAATTTTTCACCAAGGCGAAGAATAGTGTATTATGGTTTTGAGAGATTATTGTTTCCTATAAGAGGCATAGAGGAACCTTAAGTAGTTTCTCCTTTTCTTAGTGGAGAAAGGAGAAAGGCCTCCTCTCACCTTCCCAACTCAGTGCTCTTTTTTACAGTTCATAAAAACTGGGTGAGAGGCGGAGAAGTACACTCATAGCCTCCACCCTGGATGAACTGCTCTCTTGGTATCTAGTGTTAGTTAGAGGTTAGGGGGCATAAAATTAAGTATCTACTTGAGTTATTTGTCCCTTTGTATTGAGATGGCAGTGAGGGAATATATGTTCACCTGCCCTATGCTGATCCCACCTCTGAGGTTATCATGGAGGGCCACAACCACCCTCACTGTTTACTAAATTTTTGTCATGGCCAACATAGACCCTCTCCTTTCCCATCTGTCTCTCTTTTACAAAGGGACTTGCAGTGCAGAAAGAATGAGGCCTCTTATCTAAGTGCTGCCAACTTTAGAACTGTTTGCAGTCTGTAAATTTTATAGTGATTATGCTATTTCTGTGTAAGCATGATGGCAAGATTTTCAAGAGAGCCCTATCCTGTATGTGTAGTCTAGTGTTTTTAAGTTGTGCCCCTGTGTAGGCAAACCCTAAAATCATGTGTCAAATTAACATCAGGAACACATTAGCAAATCTTCAGGCTTATAATAGTCTAGGTAACTGGAATTGCTTTCACATAAGTGTTTATAATTTAATTTTTCATCTGCAGGTTTATATTTTTTCTTTCTGGGTTGACTAATAAATTCCTATTTTTTGAGTGTGCCAGGTTACAGTGGTGCTATAGTAGAGATTTAGGCATTAGAGTGGATGTTCAACTAAATAACTCCTAAGGTTTTTTCCATTTCTGAGAATTTATTATTCCATTTCTGATACAAAATAAAATTATATACTGAGTTTCTCATAGTACTAAAAACTTGTGGTTGATAGAAAGGTTTATAAATATCAAATGCTCACATATCTTGCCTTTTGTTTAGTTTTAGTCAAGTGGTATACTACTGAAATTTGTCTTTTGCTCATAATGATGTTTAGCAACTGTTTGTATAATATAGACCAGTGAAAAATTCAGATGATTCTTCATGCTTTAGGCTGTGAGAGCAACAAATTGGGCTGAAACATATCAGCATTAGGACTACAAAGAGAATGAGATGGACCACATGGGGAGTCATTCAAAGTGAGTTATGATACAGAAGTCATTCTTAAACAGGAAGCAGGGGTACTCATGACTCAGAATCAGGAAGCATTTAAGGTAAAGGCACGGTGACTCAACAATGGTGTAAAACTCTGCAGTGCTGGAATCTAGATAGAATATTCTACATAGGTACACTATGTGTACCTAGTGCCCATGATCTGGCTGGCCAAAAAGGCTTGTGGGAATGATTGAAATGTGAAGACTCTCTTGAGAGTGCTTCTCTCTTTCTTTCTCTCCCTCATGGGGAAAAAAAGAAAAATGAACTTTAAAAAACCTGAAATACTGGGACCAGCAGTTAGCATAATGGCTATGTTGCTGGACTCCCGTGTAGTTGACTGTGGTTCGAGTCCCAGACCGGTGGCTTAAACTCACGCCGGGTGCATGTGCATGTGTGTGTGTGCCCAAGATTCCGAGAGGAGAGTGAAGAAGGGATTGCGGCGTGGCCATCCCCCTGGGAGGTGATTTCTCGCTTTCTGTCTCTCTGTCTCTCTGGCGAGCACACACACACTATAGCAAAAACCTCTAAAAAAACCCTGAAATATTATTTTAAAAAAATATATAGGTTACTAGACCCCTCCCACCACCTTGGAAAGTTGAAGTATGTCATTGGAATCCTCTCTTCCCTCAGGAAAGCTGGGCTCCAGCCTTCTACCTGCCTAACAAAAGCTAAGCGTGCCCCACACTTACTTGGGGATTTGGGCATGCCTGGGGGCTGGGGTTATTCTGGCAATGATTTCTAAAGGCCCAAACATGATTTGGGACAGTCTGTCTCCTCTGTCAGCCTTCAATTTCTTTCATTATCTAGCACCTCTCTCTCACCACACCAACCAGTAGGTATACACACCTTGCTTTTCCTAACGTCCTTTTCTCCTCATGCATCAGTAAAATCAATCAATCCAGCTATTACCCTCTAACAAGCAGAACTTCCTCCATACCGTACCTTCCTTCTTGAACCTGTTCTCGTCTGTAAGCCTTAAGAAGGTGATATAGTGAATAGGATCCTGAAGAGAAAGATCAGCTCATCATTGGATGATGACACATTGGGAGCTATTTCTAGAGGATCATGTATTTTTCAATAGTTTTTATATATGTAGAATTGTATATCATTCTGTTTTATAGTTTGGCCAATAGGTTGTTTACATTGTTGGCAGATTGAAATGAGTGAGCAAGTGTTTCCTTATAGCATGGACCGTTCCCAAACCACAAAGTCCACACTCCCATCATGCATTCTATTTATAAAGTAAAAGACAATTGTTCAGACTAACTTATTTTAACTTACAAAGGCGCAGGAAGGCTTATGTTGACTTGTTTGTTTTTCTTTGGCGTAGGTTTCATTTCATGCTAGTAATTGCTTTTGGAAAAGACACTCAGAAAAGTAAACGGTTGCACCTGAAGATTGATTATACCTTTTCTTCCATCTCTCTGTCCTTATCAATTTTATGTGACATTTGTGAAAGTCAATATATTGTTCATTTTTCATAACTACATGAAGAAAATGCTTGGCCGTGAGAACCTTTAAAAAAAATCAGCAACTCTCCTCCCCCACCCAATCACTATTAACCACTAACAGTTTCTAATATCTATAGGCATATGTTAAAATAGTTTTCTTTTACTTTGACTGTTATATATGGTTATTTTAGACAATATGGAAATTTTTTAAATGTTTAAGGTGCAGCTTGATGGTGCAGTGGTAACTCACTGCTCTAACAATGTTGGATCCACATAGAAGATGGAGAGTTCTGTTTCTCCGTCCACCTGTGCATGCCAGGCATGTGCACCCATGATCTAGACTGGCTGAGAAGGCAGTGGGTGGGAGAGTTGAGGCCTTAAGAGCCTGTTGGTGGTATTGGCCTTTCTCTTTTTCTGTTTCTTACTTTCATGAAAAACTAAAAATAAAAATAAAAATTTTAAAAAAGGTTTAAGAAAGAAAATTTAAACTGTCACAATCTCATTATCCAGAGAGAGCCATCATTAATTTTTTTTGCAGTCATCAATAAAATATATGATGGTATGCGCATAGAATACATATTGTCTTTCTTTTTAGTATTTTTATGTTTTCCCATATTTTGGCACATTTGATTTATTTTCAGATTTTAACCAATGTAAGTAATAGTTTAAAGATTTATGATAAAAATAAGGTTTATGTTTTCTTGTAAATAATCTTTATCATGCTCCAGTTGGCTTCTTAATAAAAAGGATCCCATATGTGAATTATTGAATAAAAACCAATGAACTTTCTTAAAGAAATGGGTGTTAGTAGTCTACGGCTGTGTAAAAAATAAATAAATAAATAAATAAAATGAAAGACACCAAATTTGGCAGCTTAAAACAAGCACCTGTTTTCTCTGAGTTTCTCTGTGTCCAGATATCTGGACACAGCTTAGCTGGTTTCTTCTGGGGTAGGGTCTCTCATAGGGATTCAATCAAATGCCAGCCAGTGCTGCAGTTTTCTCAAGGCTCACTGAAAGAGGATTTGTGTCTGAGCTCACTCAGATCACTGTTGGTGGACCACAGGTCCTTGTTGGCTCGTGGCCAGAAATATTAGTTCCTTGTCACATTGGCCTTTCATAGAGCAAACTGCAACATGTCAACTGGCTTCTCTCATATGGAAAGAGTGAGAGAGAGAGAACAAAAACTGAGGAAGTCACAATATCTTTTGTAAGTAACTTGGAAATGACTTTTTTACATTTTTTTTCTCTATTCTGCCCATTAGAAGTAAGTTACTAAGTCTAGCCTACAATGAGGGAAGGAGATTACACAAAGCATGACTACAAGGAGTCAGGAATTATTAGGGCAGCTGGGAGGCTAGCTACTACAAAGCTCCAGTTCTACAGCATCATCAGCACTGAGTATTTTTGTGTCCTAAAAATTTTTCACCCTGGTACATAAAAATAATCATATGTTACTGGAATTTTGTTTTTTATTTTTTATTATCAATGAAGAAAAAAATTTTTTGTGTGTGTATTGATTATTTGTAATTTTATTCTTTAATGGGCTATCTTTCCTTTCAGGAAATTTATAATAATACTAATTTGTAATGTTAATATTTACAAGAAAACGTAAGCATTATTTTAAAATAAAATTTCAAATTATGACTCTTCCGTAGAAGAAAGAGTGCTGTTAAGTTTAGAGAGTTGAGAGAAATATGTTTCTCATTTTGCTGGCTCCATGCAAATAATTGTTTCTTATCAAAAAGATTGGGCTATTAACTGTGGCTCTCATTGGTGGTTACTATGTAAACCCTCGAGAAAATAATGAAAAATTTGACATTTATTTCCCCTACTGCCACTGTATTTGTAATAACATATTGACATTTAATGGTTTTAGCACTTGATACAGACAGTCTAGCAATTTGCAGACTAATCATTAGCATCTAACTTTTTCGATGCAAAATTGGCTAAAACTAATTAAAGTGCCATGCCTGAGAATTTGCAGAATGATGCAGAACGATAAAAGCTATATAAAAGGTCCCAAGAAGATCAACTCTCAGATTAAAGAAAAAAATCTGTTTTTCTTGCAAGAGAGAGAATTAAACAGCAATATGTAACCTCACCTGCAGTTATGAGCAGCTTATTATCTTCTAAGACAATAAAGAAATGTTAAATAAGGCTTGTATCAATCAATATGTAACCATGGGCAAATCATTTAAGCCTGTCGCTTTCTTCATCTACAAAAGGAGACCTCCTTTGTTACATATTTCAAAATGCCATGAACATTAATGAAGTAATATCTGTAAGACATAAAATTTATGGGAACATTTCTTTTTTTCTCCAACCTGCTATTGGGCATGTGCACTTGATGAAGAGAGACAGAGACAGAGAAGGGAAGTGAGAAACCACCACCTAGGGAGATGATCACACTGCAATTCCCTCTCCCTGGAATATTTATTTCTTTTCTTTTCTTTCTTTTTTATTTTTTAGAGGTTTTTGCTTTAGGGCATGTGCACTGCCAGAGAGAGACAGACACAGTAAAAGGGAAAATGAGAAATCACTCCCTCCTCCCCACCAGAAGGGATAGCCACATCATAATCCTTTGCTCCATTCTCCTTCCAGGATCTTGGGCATGGATGCACACTGCCCAGTGTGCATAATTTTTAAGCAACTGGGTCTAGTACTTGGACTGCTGTTGGCCATGTGCAAGTCTAGCGACGTAAACACTTCACTACCTACTGATCCCAGGAATATTTCTTTTTATGACCCTTGTTAAATTCTCTGCTTTGGAATTAAGCTCCATATATTGCTGTGCAGTTTTAATTATAGGGTAGTTTCCCCTTATTTTAAACTAAAATTTCCTCTCTGATGACTTATACCTGTGTATTGTAGTTTGATACTCTGAAACCATGCCAATTTTAATTCTCCTATTACATGTTAGTATTTTAAATATTTGAAATATACTTCTTTTTTTTTTTAAATTTATGTTTCATTATTTTAAATCTTGAGGGGTACAGCATCACATGGATTCTGTGTCCAATGGCCTTGGCAAGAAGGTTGCTTTGGGATTTGGCTCAAACCATGCCACTGTTTCCATGGGCACAGGTAACTGTTCCCCAGATTACTCTGGTTTTATTTGGTTTGCCACCAGGAGTCCCTCTGTTGTTTTTCGCTTTGTACATATAAGCACACCTCTTGCCTAAATAGAATTCCGTTTCATCTCAGTATAAACACCTTCAATTTTAAGAAGAGCTGTGTGCTTCCTTTTGGTTCCTGAGACCCCCGCTTATAGCCAGCAAAAAATGGCCTTGGACCACAGCCTTCCAGACATAGTTGCCTTTTAGAAGTCCTGTTCCCAGCAGGCCTCGATTATTTGTTCCCCAAACTATACTTCTTAGTTCCCTGCAAAGACTTTTAAAAAGTCTGCACTAAGCAGTATTCAGATTTGAATACAGTTTGCTTTTTTTTTATTTAGATAAAAATTGAAGAAGAACCTGGGGAAACTAATGTCAAATCATAATCATTAAAATTATTCACAAAACTCAGCTACATGCAGTGCTTTATAATGAAATAACACACATAGATATTTGGTCATTATTCCATGGATGTTTATAATACAGAGGAGGTAAATGATGGAGCTGACAAAGCATTCTGACAGCTGGGCCCACGCTCATAGAGGAGGCCTTGTTCTATAGAAATGAGACTGTTGGCTGGAGGATAATGGGGAGATGGAAGAGGATCTGTTTTACCTTTGGGGTTGGGTATTGGGTTGGATGAGAATGTAAAGAAATTTGTTTTCAAGCACAATCTCCATAATAAACTTCTCAATAGATTTATTTGATATTTGAGCATGGTATTTTGTTTTAGTGTTTTATTTGGGGTTGATGGAAGTCCAGACGCTGTAGTCCTATTTTATTATTACCTTTAATATTTCTTTAACCTTTATCTTTAATCTTTAATTAAGTTATCCTAAATCTTTCTTCACAAAATTAAGTTAATTCTATCAATTCATATTTTTGAACTGTGCCTTATGGACTATGCATTATGCTGGGCACTGGGGGTATTAATGTGAATTAAGCTAGGCCCTTTGCTGAGGAAGCTTGTGTCAAGGATGAGTGGAAAATATGAAAAAAAGAAAGATATTTTCTCTAGAGGTCTAGAGGTCCAGGCCTCCCATGATGATGGATCACAAAGTAGAGAAGAGGTCCCTGGAGGCTTCTCAAGGGAAACTGAGGCCTTGAAGGAAGAGAAGACTGAGTGAAAGAAGGGAGACATTTTATTTTTCATCTCTTTTATTTATTATACACAATAAAGCTAGCTTATATTTTACATTTATATTTATTTAATAACATCTGATCTTTTAGGTTAGATGTTTCTATTTGCTGTTTCCTTGGGTATTTTATAGTTTTGGATGATAAACTCATTTTTCTTGGTACTTTCTTGGCAAATCTCTGTTTTTCTAGGCACAAAAACACTTCTAGGAATAGCCAAGTAAATATTGTACCACTTTGCATTAAATTCTGTGATGAGGTTCTTTCTTTATCTCTTTCCTTCTTTCTTCTGCTCTTTCATTTCTTTCTTCTTTTTTTCAGAGCAAGCGAGAGAGAGAGAGAGAGAGAGAGCGAGCAGACAGGCAGTTTCCAGTAGGGTTCTTATGCTTTAATCCACTCCCAGCTTCAGCCAGCACAGATCATGAGCATATGCATAAGCTTTGCGTGGTCAGGGAGGTCTCCAGACACAAACCTGGGACCTTCCCACATGGATTCAACATCACGGAGCATATGATATTGCTGCACCATGGACGGCCCTCTGATGAGATTTTGTAGATTATTCAGGAAGTGTGAATTTGGGCTGAAAAACTCCATGAAGGCTGATTTATATATTAAGAACTTCAATGGGAGAATTCTTCCCTCACTACGCAGCCCTGAAAATCAATAGGCAATGTTTCCTTGCTGTCTTTGGGGCAGGGAGGAATAGATTTATTTCAAGTTTACCATTTCCTTAGGGCCATCACTACTGGATATCAGCTTCATGTGGTGGTGTCTTCTATGGGTTCCCCTGCCTTTGAAGGGCCCCAGCTTTATCTTCTGTTCCCAGTGCCCCACGAGGCCTTAACAAATGAAATTCAAGTTCACCAGTTTCGACATGCCTCTAGACAGAATCTGGCTTTAGTGAATTGCTCCTGTCTCTGAATTTCAGTTTCCATTTAATTTTTGGCTTCTGAGTATTTATCATTTTCGTTATCCATTTGATGCATTTTTGAAGAAGCTTTTTAATAATTTATCTAGCCTTTAGTTGTTTTTAGAGACAGAGTTGTTTGGGTTCCTAATCATCATGCTGCTGGAAATGGAGTTTTCCAGTCTCTTTATCTTCATACTGAGATTCCTGAACCATGCTACCTTTAATACATTCACAAAAGCATGAACATACTCAAATATACCCATGGGAAGTTTCAATGTGTCTGTTTATTTCTCTCGTAGAATGATGTATAAACACCATTAGTGTCTGAATGAGGATCTTACATGCAATTGTAGTCCAAAATTACAAAGTTTCATAGGTGGTTTATTTGGTCACAGATGATTTTTCAAATTTTTGGCTGAGTCAATGAAATAGTAAATAAAATGTTTTGTCAGGGAATTAAATTAGAACTTATGGTCCAAACAAATTTCTAGGATTCTCTCACCCTTTGTTCTAAATATTTGTTTAAAGTGACTCTCATATGATAATAGGCATTCCATAAATATTAATTAAGAGGATGAGCAATGAATGAATGAACAAATAAATGAGTGTTGCTCAGTATAACTCAATTCTAGTTTAATGTATACAAGATACCCTTCACTTGGTCATCAGTGAATGAGTAAGGTTTCTACCTGTCCTCATCCATCTTTAGCAGCTTCCACAGACCTGACAACAGGGGAGGGGTGGAGAAAGAGATTTTCAGGGAAACATTGTAAATACTTGCCTCACTTCAGCCACTAAATTGAATTTTCAGCATAAATCCTATCCTAGGTAATCAGCAATGCAGTATTATTTGGAAAGGTACAATTGATGTAAATACAAGTGCTGACTATTTATCAAGCCATATCATTCTTTTTTCCACCAAGAGCTAAACCGGTTGTAGCATTGGCTGTCATTGAAATATACTGAATTTTCAAGGACTGGTTCCTAAAGTCTAGTTATTTCATTTGGAAACATTTTGCCTGAAATTCTGGTTGCTGCTGCTCTGAGCAGAGTAGACTATGGGGCTACTTAGAGATGGAACAAAATTGTAAGATCTCAGAGGGGAGTCTCAACTTGCTCAGATAGTGGTTTAAAGCAAGACAGAAAGTTTCCTGGGCAAGATAGAAAGATACATAACTGGGGTCACAAAAGTTTCTCAGGAGCTGGTTCTATGGTCTAGTGATTAAAGAAGCTAGATCCCACATGTCCAACCATGGTTCAGATCCCACCTGATAGCTTGAAAACATGTTGGGCATGTGTGCATGTGCGTATCCCAACTCCTGGTGGGATAGAGAGATGGTGGTGGAGAAGTGATTGTGGCTTGTGCTTTTGCCTTTTTGTTTCTGTCTCTGGCAATTTAAAAATTAAAGAGTCTCATTAACTGTCCCTTAGTTAAATACCAATCAGAGAAATAGAATAGGACTGGGTTTCTCAAGCACAGCTGGAGGCAGCACTTGAATGAGTTGAGAATCATATTATACTATAACTCAGTGTCACCCAAGCACTTCCTAAAAAAGTTAATCTTTCTATCCTCTTTCCTTTGAACAGAAAAGTTATTTATTTATTTAATTATTTTGCGTATGCTATAGGGAGTGTGCGCTCACTACAGAGAGACAGAGAGGAAAAGTGAGAAATCACTCTAAGAGAGGATATCCATGCCATAATCCCTTATTTTTCATTCTCTATTTGAGACTTGGGGCGCGCGCGCACACACACACACACACACACACACACACACACGTGCCTGGTGTGCTTTCAAGCTGTGGAGTCTGGGATTCAAACTGCAGAGTCAACCGTTTGGGATCTAGCACTTTAACTTCCATGCCACCTGCTGGCCCAGAACAGAACAATTTTCAGTTCTTTATGTTCTAAATCTTTTTTTTTTATTATTATCATCATAATCTTTTTTATATAACATTGAATTGCATATAACTTTACAGTGTATTACATTGCTTTTTCAAAAGGGATTACCATGCATGTCAGTCAATACGGAGACATTAAACTCCCCACTTCATCATTCACTATCTTTTCATTGTTTTTTCTGATCATTATTATTATTATTCTAATTATTTTTTAAAACAGTTAATCACTACTCATTTTTCTTGTAAAAAGACTTTACCCATCATGAAATACTTCTCAGACCAAACCAGTTGATAATACTATACACGTCATCATCAACAGGTAATAAGCCATATCTGTGTCCCACTAATATCATGCCTCTATTTGTTCTCTTGCTATGTTCTAAATCTTTATACATCTGTAAAGTCTTACTAATACTATCATTCAAGTATGTTTACACAGTGACCTTTTCTGTGAAATTCCTCCTATGTGATATGTTAGAAAGGGACTCAAGAGTCCTGTAATATCAGGATCTCACATTCTAGAAATCAAATTTCATAGATTATGAAAATTTTGACCACTAACTATTTATTCCCTCATGTCAGGGACAAATAAAAATGTTATTACCATGCTCTTCCCAGATATTAGTTACAGCCTCTAGCTAAGTGGAAAGGTATTGTTACCAGTCAACAAAGTCTTGCTGCTGCTTCTCTTGGTCAATGAAACGAGAAGCAGAGACTGGAGAAGAAGGGAGTTTATTTCAGTAACTGGTTACAGGGAGACAGTAGGCAAGTACCTTCAAACTGTTTTGAAAAGCTTAACATGTTCTCAGTATTTACAGGTGCAGGACAGGAGCACGTGTAAATAATCCTCAGAGTCAAATGCTTTTTCCTGAGAAATTATCCTGATTCCTTCAAACACTCATTCCTGGTTTCTCAACTGAACAGATATCCTTATGATGAAGCACTTGGTCAGATTGTTCTCATTAGAAGTCTTTCTTAATTTCAAAATGGCTGTAGTCCTGCTAAAACTTAAGCTAGTCTGTGTCAATATCACTTGCAAGTTCCTGCAATTTATATCACCTCTGGTAAATTATTGAAGCTAGATGGTTCATATCGCGTTTGGTCAAGTAACTGAGGAAGACTATATTTTCCCAAAGGTATTTAATTCATTATTTATATTTCCCAATGATTAAGCATTAGAAGAGTACTTAGCAAATTTAAAACAGCTATATACCTATATATTTTCAACTATTTTTAGTTCAGTAACCAAATCTGTAATCTTTTTAGTACAGAAAACTATCAGATGTTGCTTTTTGACATCTGGTTTCTGACCATGACAGCAGGGTGCTCTTTCAGTCACAATAGGCACAGAGGTGTGAAGATCCGCACTTTCTGTAATGATCTGGTTCTCTATCACCATCCACTGATCTGGGAAATAAGCAGTTGCAGGTGACTTATCAAATTTAGAGAAGAGCTTTGAATGTCAGAATGTTTGAATTGTTTGAAAATGTCATCCATATAGATAGTCTTGGCACAATTTCAATTTGAAAGATAATTTAACATAATTTTAGATCTCCCAAGAGGTTTTTGAATTTTTATGGTAGACTGAAAAACATGTAGGAGTAGTAAGTGGTCAGATTATATCCATTACATTTACTGTGTCTTATTTCTTTGATATATAGATATTTGATACACACATCAGCATTTGCAGTGTCTAGTTTAATTTGGTTTAGTTGTTACCGTAGTCTGTAATACTAGACTTTATGTACTTTCTGAGAAAGTACAGCTCCAACATTTAAAATATAGGTGATATATATTGGCAGAACTGCTTATCTAGAAAAATTTAGACTGAATCTGAGATAGTGAAGAAGTTCTAAAATATACAATCATACCCATAGAGAACAATATATGTGATGTGAAGGGAAGTAGCAGTACCAGTATCAATCCAATTTGTTCCAGGAATGTGGCAAAAACTTAGAGGAAATGCCTTATGTGGATTGTGGACAAGAAGATGAATAAACCAAGATTTTAACAACAAAAGCAGGTCAGGGTTAATTTCAGCATTATTACTTGTGGGGGTTAGTTATGAGAGTGTTGTAGAAAAACAGATGCCGTGGAATGAAAAGCAACCCTCAGGAGAGAAAGGAGAACTCTTTATTATGTTGATGGGCATGGAGGAGTTAATACTCTGAATCTCTGGCCCCGGCTGAGAGTTGGACACAGTCTTTTATTGGTGAATTGGTGAGAGGCAGTTTCAGCATGCTTTGAGCATCCTATCAGGGAAGGGGTTCAGTGTCCACCCTAATACAAAGCTGGCAGAGAAGCAGAGAATTCATCCTGCTCTAAGCCTCCGACTGCTCAACAGTTCAGGGGAGGAGCAGTCTGTGGGGGAACAGAAAGCCCAGGCAGCCATCAGCTCTGGGTTGTTTTGAGGTTGCCCACAAGTTCCAGGTTGCTCCACATCATTCCCCTCTATTGAGCCTCCTCAACTATATTTGAGGAGGCTCAATTAACAGGAGGGCAGTAAACATAGCTTTCTGGGGCAGTGGCAAGTAGTTGATATTTGATGGCTCAAGGCAGGAGGTTGTAAGGGTATTGTTATAGTGCCATCCATCACTGTCCTCAAGCTTCTGCCATACGTAGATTGGTCAGTGTCCGGGGTGACCAAAGCAAGGGAATTACCTTCAACTTCAAGCTTCTGCCATGCATAGAGCAGCCAGCCCAGGAGTGGCAGCAGCAGGGCTATAGTCCTGATGATGAGTTTTGGTCCTCTGGAAGGTCATTTTGGTCAGCTGCTCAGGGTGGCTTGGCACTATCCAGGTCCTGGGGTCCTCCAGTACTGTGGCTCACTTCACTCACGAGTGATGGACCCATGGGGCTAGCCCTGTAACCTTAACTGCAGTGGGGATATTAAGCACAACGACATATGGCTCCAACCAGATGGGCTGTAGTGATTTTTTTTTTTTTTTTTTTTTTTTTTTTTAGCTTTTAACCCAGACCAAGTCCCCAGGCTGTTTGTGTACCCAGTTTCTGAGGGGATTTTTTTGTTTTAAGGTTATATGGGTTACTTTTTTTGTTTGTTTGCTTTTTAGTTTTTTTCAAGGCCATCGTATCCTGTGTCAGGATTGTCTTGCCCCACTGACAGACATCAGCCATTTCAGCCCAGGTGACGAGAGGGGGTGGATGGACAAACAGGATTATATAAAGAGAATAACCTTGTCTTTGGGGGTGTACATTGAATTTGGAGCAGGACTAGTGGGAGGACATCCACCCAGGGCCATCCAGTATCCTAACAGAGCTTAGTCAGGGTAGACTTGAGGGTACAGTTTATTTGTTCAACTTTCCCTGAGCTCTGAGGTTGGTAAATAGTGTGAAGCTTCCATTTTATGCCCAAGGCCTTTACCACTTCCTGTGTAACTTCTGTCATGAAAGCAGGGCCATTGTCTGACCCAATCATAAGGGGAAGTCCAAACCGAGGTATAACTTCCCTCAAAAGGGCTCCAGTGACTTCTCTGGCCTTTTTAATTTGCATAGGGAAGGCTTCTACTCAGCCTGAGTAAGTACAAACCAGGACTAGTAAGTACCGACAGCCCCCACAGGGTCAGTTGCACTTTTGAGAAGTAAGCCTCCAGTAATTCCAGGGAAGTTATCCGGATGGCTTGTATTCTGGCTGGCCGAGTTAGCCCCTGGGTGGGGTTATTTTTGGCACAGGTCTTGCATTGTATGCTCACAGTTGCATGCAATGATGGTAGGCAGCTCAAGAAATAGTATCGGCCTACTATGTTCTCTACGTTAGCTTTTTCCTAGTGAGTCAACTCGTGGTGTTGTTTTACCAATGAATATCTCAGGACTGAGGTATGTATATTCTTTTATCTGTCGATCTCCATCATCTGTCTTCTTCCAGGGTTGCTCCCTCTGACTTTACCCAGTGATGTTT
The DNA here is from genome assembly GCF_000334495.1 of Tupaia belangeri chinensis. Lineage (NCBI taxonomy): Eukaryota > Metazoa > Chordata > Mammalia > Scandentia > Tupaiidae > Tupaia > Tupaia belangeri. The sequence goes on along the minus strand of NW_006206032.1, from coordinate 790,065 downwards.
GTCAGAGGTATAAGGGGGAGCTTTTGGGAGACTTGTGAGTTGTAACACTCTGTTTATAGCAGTCAGTGTTCGGTTGGTGGCAGCCTTGGCTTCCTGGTCTGCTAATCGATTTCCCAGGGTGATGGGATCTTACCCCCTCTAGTGTCCTCTGTAATGGATGATTGCCACTTTCTTTGGCTCCTAGACTGCCTTTAATAATTGGCAGATTTGTTTAGTTTGTTTTTAACTGTCTTTCCTTCTGCTGGGAGTTCTCTCTTTATATAATGTCCCATGGATGTGTAGGGTGGCAAAGGCATATTGTAAGTCCATGTAGATGGACTGACTTACTCTTTTGCCAGTTGTTAACTTTAGGGCTTGGATTAATGTCCAGAGTTCTGCCTGCTGAGATGACCACCTTTGGAGCAGTCCCCCAGTGTCAGTCATTGTGCCCTGAGAGGTAACTGCATAGCCGGCATATCAAATTTTATCTTTCATGTAGCTGCTGTCATCAGTGAAGAGGGTGAGGTCAGGGCCTTCAGCAGTGTGTCTACAAGATCAGAACATCCAGAAATGACCTCATCAAGGTCCTCTTCATGATTGTGATCAGGAGGTCCCAGCGTGGTCAGGAGGAAACTAGCGGGGTTGAAGGTTTACGGAGTCTGGAGTCTTAATTCAGGAATTTCCAATCAATAAGCTCTGGTAGTGGGCCATCCTAGAGCTGGCTAGCCTTTTATATCCCCTGGTGTTTATCAGGGAAGTCACCGAATGAGGGACCCGGACATTGATAACTTGGCCTAAGGTTAACTTGTCTGTTTCTTTAATCAATTTAACAGTGGCAGTAAAGGCTCGGAGGCAAGGGAGCTATCTGGATGCCACTGGGTCTAATCTTTTAGACAGGTAGGCAATGGATCTCTTCTAAGGTCTAACAGTCTGAGTCAGAACTCTTAGTGTTGTCTGACTTTTTAAAATTTATGAACAGATTGAATTTTTGAGTGCTGTCTGGGAGTCCCAAAGCCAGGGCTTTCCCAAGACTTTTTACTTGAGATCCTGGAAAGCCTGCTCTTGGAGGGGGGGGTCCCCATTCAACAGAGGCCTCTTCTGGGCCTCTGAATAGCTCTTAGAGTGGTCTGACCTTCTCAGCAAAGCCTGGAATCCAAATCCCATAGAATCCTGCTGTTCCCAGGAACTTGTGTAGTTGTCTCCTGCTTGTGTACTGAGGCAGCCCATATATCACCTGTTTGTGTATGTGACTGAGAGCACGGTGTCCTTTAGTCAGAATGAATCTTAGGAACTGCACCTGAGTATCACAGATCTAGGGCCTCTTCATTGAGACCTTGTATGTTGCCTGGGAGAGAAACTGGAGCAATGCTTGAGTCCCCTTCTAGCAATTCTTGGGTTGCTCTAGCAAGCAGGAGGTTGTCAACATATTGGAGCAGAGTACACCCTGTTTCCTGACCTGGAAAATTAGATCTAAGTTGATAGCAAGTGCTTCCCTGGGGGGTGAATATTTGCCATTCTTCCTCTCAGGGCATTGTTATAGTCAGGATTTTGGTAGGGTTGACAGTCAATGTAGCTGAGCCTGATGAGTCAAAGCTGATTTGAGCTCTGAGTTTAGTCAATAGGTCTCTTCCCAGCAATGGAACTGGGCACCAGGCAGGTACCGGAACTCATGGGTAACCAAGTATCTCCCAGCTAGCAGCTTTTCACCTGAAAAAAGGGCTGAGTTTTGGTGTTTCCAGTGGCCTCTATGATGGTGGCTTCTTGGCCTTACAGGGAGAGGGGCAGGGGTTGGGTGACAATGGAGTGTTCAGTTCCATTATATACCATGAATTTCATTGGCTGGCCCCTCACTTTGACATTGACCAGGGGCTTCTGGGGGCCCAGGATCGTGGAGTCCATTCGGCCCTATTCTGATTTCTTTATGACCAGGAGGTCCCTTGGGGTTTCTGGGTGGAAAGTCTTGAGGACTCCTGGTGAATTTTTGGTCATTCTCCCTTGGTTTGCCTTCTTCTTGGGGCATTCACCTCTTCAGTGTCCATCCTCTTTGCAGTATGCATATTGGGTTGGTCTAAGCCTGGGGAGGCCAGTTTTTGGTCCCCAACTTTGGACCAGATGAGGCATCTCTCACTCCCCATTTGTAGTCATAATACAATCTCTGACATACTTGTTTTCAAACATGTTGTTTCTTGTGTTTAGAGACCAATCATCTACCTTATAAACTCCACCTTTAAGTCATTCAAAATGTGACTTCATGTACAGAGTCTTCCCCATGAGGGAAGGCTTCAGTGCTCAGGCAAAAGTGTATGCAGTCCTCTGTTAAAGCAATCATGCTAGGATTTTGTGATAGTTTGCTTGTTCTTTGACATCCCACTAGAATACATACTCATTTAAGGCAGAGAAGTTTTTTTAAAGTTTTTATTTGTGTGTGTGTCTTTGTGTCTCCAGTGCTTTGCACATGGTACTCCCTAATAAAAAATGCATTAAAATTCAATACTGAATAAATGTACAAATCGATAATAGCAGGAGATAGAGTAGTAAAGTGGCAAGATACGGAAGTAAGTCAAAGAAGTAAGTGAATATTCAAATATCTAAAAGTAGAACTCACTAGAGGGAGATGGTGAGGATGAGAGGCGGGAAGCAGAGTGACATTATTGTGGGAATAGTCGACAGACTCCACAGCCAGACTGAACTTATGAATTGCATATATAACGCTCAGATTACAAAACAGGCAAAACAGCAAAATGTACCAGCAATAGCACAATGCGACTCTCTGGATAGCTGCTCAGAATTTTATTGTGCTAAAAGCAGAGCATCTGATTAATATTTTACAATTTTAGCTCTCAAAAGGCAACCAAGGGAAGGCTGTTCAGGGCTTGGTGTGAACATGGTGCTAACAGGCATCGTGCGGAAGAGACAACTCTGGGAAAAGCAGACTCAGCTATCTTTGCAATCAATGATTACTTTATTGCCCTGGCAATTATAAAATTATATATACATTTATAAAAATTGGAATATAAAGAAATGTAGATGAAAAGAAAAATAACTCCAAATCTATTTTGATCCCAAATACTGCTAACATTTGTGGTATTTCTTTAAGTATTAAAAAAGGTTACTTATTATTATTATTATTATTATTTATTTCAACTTGGTATAAGGCACGTTATCTCACCATAGAGAGAGAGAGAAAGTGAAAGAGCAAGCGACCAGGTCCAGGGCTTGAACTATGGGCAGCCATGGGGGAGTCCAGCCCCTTAATCACCATGCTACCTGCTAGGCCTTATTTTTCAGTTTTGCTATAGGTTCTGTGTACATGCTAGAGAAAGACAGAGAGAGGGAAAGTGAGAAATCATCCCCTGGAAGCATGGTCACACTGCAATTCCTTCTCTTCCATTCTCCCCTCATGATTTGGGCATGTACACACACATGCCTGGCATGATTTTGAGCCATCAGGTCCAGGACTCAAAGCATGCAGTCAGCAATGTGGGATCCAGCTACTGTAACCTCTGTGCTGCCTACTGACTCCCAAATTAAATTTCTTTTGGGAATCTTTTTTTTTTTTTTTCTGTATTATCTCAGATTCTCTTACAATGGTACTTTATTAGATATGTAGTATTCCACCTATGGATATGTATAATAAATCTAGGATACTTAATATCTTATTGTTGGATACTTAATTTGTTTTTAGTTTTTCTCTAATATATAATGCTATGATGGATATCTTTATGGAGGAGTTAATTCTTATTTTTACGTATATGTTTTTTGGATGGGTTTCTAGAAGTGAAATTATAGGCAGATTGTGACTGTTAAGGCACTTCATACATTCATAAAATACCTGTCAAGTATTCTACACTTCCACAAGTGGAGTATAGAAATGTTTTCCGTTTATCCTAGCTTTTTCACAAATATACGCACTCTCTCACACACGCATAAATTACTTGTTTTCATGCATATGTATACTATATACCCAATATATATGGTTTGATTTGCGTTTTCTTGAGTGCTAAAGAATTTCTTTGATGACTAACGAACTTAAAGACTCTTAAGAGTTTATTACACTTGGGAACCAGCAGTTAGCGTAATGACTATGTCGCTGGACTCCCACGTAGTCGACCGCGGTTCGTGTCCCAGACCCGGTGACTTAAAACTCACGCCGGGCACGTGTGCGTGCGTGCCCAAGATCCCGAGAGGAGAATGGAGGAGAAGGGATTGCAGAGTGACCATCCCCCCTGGGGGGTGGTTTCTCGCTTTCTGTCTCTATGTCTCTCTCTGTCTGTCTGGCGAGCGCACGCGCCCTACAGTGAAAATCTCTCCAAAAAAAAAAAAAAGAGTTTATTACACTTATCAGTGAATTGCCACTTTAAGACTTTTGTCCATTTCCCCCCTGTTTAGTTGTTATTTATTTTTCCCTTTAGACTTATAACAATAATAATGTAACAACAGAGAGGCTTCATGGGAAAATGAATTAAAGTATGAGTTTATTTTGGTGCAAAAACATTTTGAAATCCATGCATAGGTTTTTTTTTTTTCATCAAAGGCATTCTTCCATTAACTATTTGAAGACCTCTAGTATATCTTTTATTTATATCATGATCATTTTTTTTCTGAGACTTGTGTAGTAGCTAGGGAAATTTTTAAAAGAGAGAACTGACTTAAGGGTGTTAGTGGGAAACGAGAGAGCAATGGACAGAAAATACAGCAAGAGTTTGAAGCAGGAGGGTGTGTTCAACAGAGATAATGTAGGAACAATGACAATAAAACAAAACAAACAAACAAACAAAACAACACCTGGGACTGTTATCAGTAAGCGTTCTATTGAGCACTTATTCAGTGCTTATTATTAACTTACTATTAAGTTTTGCTTATTGTTAGTGCTTTGTATACTATCCTCATTTAATTCTCACAACAATTTTGTGAAACAGTGTTACTGTTATCTTCATTTACAAACTGGGAAACGAGACTAAGAGAGACTAGGGTTTGTGCCTCTGATCATGCCACTGGTGTGAATCAGGTTCTTTCGGCTCCAGCTTCCAAATACTTCACCACCATGACTCACAGTCCACTGCAGTGTGAAGGCAAGACATGATTTCTGAAGCTAGGTTACACAAAAGCTACTTTTGAAGTATTGAGCTCTTCACCATGATTATTTTAGCAGACATTTGATAACCCCTCTACTAGATGTGGTATAGAAGGGATTCCTAAATAAAATAGGAAAGAACGTAGAAGCTTTTCTTACAAAATTGTAATCATTGGGTTTGGTAGTCCTCTGAAAGAAGAGGTAAATATTTCGCTTAAAATAAGGTGCTATATTATCATTTCAGATTTTTGATATTCTTTTCAATGATATAATGCATGTCTGTGGCCATTGTTTCTGGAGGCGTTTTGTATTTTTATGTGACTTGTATCCACACATACTTTTTTTATGTGAGAGAGAGAGAGAGAGAGAGAAAGAGAGAGATCCCCCCTCCCTTGTTACTCCATTGGGACCATGACACAGTTCTGTCCGTTTCCCTCCAATTTTTTATCCTGTCAAGATCCTGAGCACACACTACACTCTTAAACATGATTTTTTTCAAACTGCCAGGGCTGAGACTCAAGCCTTGGTCAGCTATATGGGATCTACTTCTAAGTAGAGGTTACTGAGCTAGAAGCTGTCTCCACATGGATTTAATTTTTTTAAATTAAGAGGTACAGGTCATCAATCTTAAGTTATTGGATTACAGGAGAATGTTTAACAGAATTATTAGATTAATTATTAGGTTAATTAATTATTAGATTCATCTGTTTCACCGAAGTTGCAGCAGATCAAGTGTTCTAGTCATCTTGGTACATTTCTCTGTCCATAACCTTCATGATTTAGATAACATTGAATGATCACAGTTACGGATAGTTGATCGTCCCTAGATGCAAAGACCTCTGCCTTCCTGTAAGTGGCAATTACATTTCTTTAATCAATTTAAAACATATTGTAGATTCACTGTTAATCTTCTGACTGTGGGCTTTGTTTAGCACAGGGTCAGGGAAGGAATCATAATAAAAAATATAAAAGATATAATTATGGTACCATCCAACCCAATCAAATCAAAACGAATAGCTAATTTCCATTTGTAAGCGTGAATGATACTGTTTATGTGATCTGTCAAGTATATTTAAAAGCTATAAGCTTTATGAGTGTAGTCATTCATAATGTATGGACAATATTCTGGAGAGCTCGGACTGTGTGTTATTCATCTCTTTATCTGCAGTTAATTCTCCCATGTCTCCTCATAAAATTAGTGCTCAGTAAATGTTGTAGACCTGTATCATACAGTTGTGATTCAGAGTGATGACTAATCTAACCTTGTGACTATCAAAAATTGTGTGTTTGATTTATGATATACATACCAAGAATATTTTTCCATTGAATTTAATTTAGTCATGTGCTTGAGTTATGACTATTAGGGAAATTTGACTTAAAAAGTATCAATTTATTATTTAAAATTGCTTTTCCATGAGAAACAGAGACACAATGACATGCACAAAGGATCCCCCAGTAAGATCTTCAGGCTGAGATCCTACCCCCAGCCTTGATCAGACAGGATCACTGACACCCAACACTTCCTATGCTCAGGGAAACCTCTACTGGTGAACCTGGGACCTTCTTATACGGCCTTAACATGGAGGAGCTGTGTGTTATCCCTGTGCCACTGCAGCTGGCCTCAATTTGTTATTTCAGTAGAGATTTTGAATCTTAATTTTTAGTAATATTACCAAATCACAGTGTAAAACATTGCAAGATTAAAACCAAAACAAAACGAAACAAAAACATCTTTTTTGAGAGTAAGACAAAGTTGTAGGCTTGAAAGAAGTTGCAAAGTGTAAACACTCCCCCATTTCCTAAAGGGCCAACCAGGAGTTTTAGGCTGAAGGTTATAAGTGTACCATTCCAGGGACTTTTTGGGGTGGGAGGGGGATGAAAAGAAGGGAGAGGGTGGAAGGAGGAGGATCAGAAGACAGAGAGTATGCCAGGAGCAACCAGGTATAATTCTGTTAGCCTTCCTACTCCCCCACAATTACCTTCTCACTCCCGCCTGCTTCTTACCCAGACACAGACACCCCATTTCACAGGAATCTGATGTCCCCTTAAATCAATTTGAAGGGACTAGGAGGGCAGCAAGGCCTGGAAATTCTGGATTTCCTGAGCAAGGAGAAGCTCAGGGGCTGCATTATTGGTCAGTTCACCCCAGTCCTCCATTGTCCAGATGAAGCCTAGAGGGCCTGAGACCCACTCAGTAAGCTCTGCTTGTGAGCCAGGAGTCCTGGTTCACTGGACCCAAAGAGGGAAAAATGATTTCACTGGCCAGGATGCCACTTACTTGCTTAGCTCTGGGTATCTGGGATCTTCTGCCCAGAAGGAAGTTCTTTTACTGCCGTGGAAAGGGCACCAGATGGAGAGAGAGCTGGGCACAGGGACAGACCTCTCTTGAGTTCCCATTAGGTGCCTGGAGCCCCTGAGATTGACACAATGACATTTTTTAAAAAGGTGGCCTAAGCCCAATGGTGAAATAGATTTTGTTCTGGGTTGCTGCCCAGCCTTAAGTCTCCAACCCCCCTCCTCTGAGGGAACACTTTGTAACAATTTTGGACCCCACTCCAACTGCTGCATCAACTCTTACTCCAGTCCTGTATGTCCAGTGTCCTTTCTTCCATGAGATGGTGGGGTAATGATACACAAATCAGTGATAATGGAACATTCAAACATTTGGAATATTATAGAGCAACACCTTACCAAATCCCATCTACCTTCCAGTCAGGTCTATTGTTTTTTTTTTTTAAACTTCTTTTACTTCCCTCCTATCTGTCTATTACCCTGAATTATAATCGTCATTGCCATAGATGCTATTAATCAGTTACCATTAGTATGTATAAATTATATAAAAATTTTTGTTTTAAAAGTTTATGTAAAGGTTATCACATATATGATTGTATGTGTTGAAAGAATACTTATGAAGTGCCTTTCAATTTGTCAGGCCCCATGTTCAGTCCTGGGACACAGAGAAAAATCCAGCTTGGCTGTAGTATAAAGTGGAAGACAGACAAATAAGCAGTGATTCTGCAACCAGAGCGGTGATGTTTGAGGACATACAGTGTGATATGAGATCTGAGGGATAGAGGGAATGAAAGTTGGAAGACAGCAGTTAAAGAAGTCTTTGCAGGGAGAGTCATGGCATTTGAACTGCTTTTGGAAGAAGGCATTTCCTGGAAGCCAAGTAGGAGAAAGACCACCTTTATAAAGGGATTGGCTCTCATAAAGAAAGGCAGGGGGTTGGGTGGGTTCAAAGTATAAGGCCATTGGCAGACAGCATCCCCCAATCTTGTCTTAACCTGTATAGTATCTAGAATGGGAGATACAGTATAGTAGTCAACAAAGTAACTGAGGGGGAGAACCCATCTGGCTATCATAGTTTCTCTTCCCTTGGGATCAAATGGATAAACAGTGCCCACTACTTATAGCAGCTTTTTACAACCACTGAGAAATACAGGTGTATGCACACATCCTTCTCATTGAAATGGTTTTCTAAAATTCTCTCCTGCATTCCATTCTTTAAGACTTAAAAATCATTGTCTTTGGGGTCAGACAGATTTAGATTTAAAGTCCAGCTCTGCCACATGCTAGGTGTGTGACCTTAGGTGGTAGGTTACTTATCCCTTCTTAGGTTCTCGGCTTCCTATCTGTGATTTAGAATAATAGCAGGCTGCCTGTGTTTGTATCTTCACTAAATTCTTATGTTGAAATCTAACCCCCCTATGGGATGGTATTAGGGGGAGTTTCTTGGAAGTGAGTAGGTCTTGAGGGTGTCACCCTCCTTAATGGGGTCAGTGCCCTTATAAGGTGTTAAAGAGTTCTCTCCTTCCACCTTATAAGGACACAGCTATAAGGCAGTATCTGTGAGCCAGAAATTGGGCTCTCACCAGACCCCAAATCTACCAATGTCTTAATCTTGGACCCCTAGATTCCTAAACTATGAGAATAAATTTCTATTGTTTAAAAACTACCAAGGGGGCCAGACAGTGGCACAGTGGTTAACCCTAATGGACCCCATGGAAGGGTCCTGAGTTTGTGTCTGAAGGTCTCCTTATACATGCTGGGCATGTGAGTGTGTGCCTGTGATCTGGGCTGGCTGAGGCTGGGGGAGAATGGTGGCATGAGCACCCTACTGCGGGTGACTCTGTCTATCTCTCTGTCTCTGTCTCTGTCTCTGTCTTTTTCTCTGAGAAAATAAATATATTTCAAAAAAGGGCTACCCAATTTCGGGTATTGTGATAGCAGACTGAACAGACTAAGACACGGTGGTTGCACTAGTTCAGGAAGATAGAATTAGTGTGATTATGAGGTCTCCCTATTTTGAGGTTGGCAGGACTCAGATTCTGCAGGGCTTTTATAGATGTGGTGGGTAGGATTGCAGGGTCCCTGGTGTTCCTAAATTCAGTCCCGTAAGTAGAGAGGGGGGCTTCTTAATGCATTTGTTTCACAAAAAAATGTTTTCTAAAGTCTTTAAAGTTTATTTTATTCATGATAAGGAGTATATGTAGAGATATAGGAGAAGCATCCTTGACAGGGTCTTGTCATGCCATGATCTTTCCTCCAGTTTGTTAGGATTCTGGGAGTATGTAGTTTAACAAATTCGAGTGCAGAATGTTATAAGGATTTAATAAAAAATAGCCTTTCTTGCTCAAAAAATCTTGGAAAAGCCAGTCAAAGAAAGTGAAATAACTTTCTTAACTGGAAGATTTCTCAAAGCCTTAATATGGTAGTGAATATTTTGAATCTTGAAGAATGAGGTCATGATATACAGTATTTTCTGAACTTATTTAATGAAGGAATTCCCTTTTCTGGAGATCTCTATTCTACCTTCCTAGACAGTATGCTTCACACAACACAGTTTGAGAATCAACTTTGTGTATACCTTAGACTTCATTCAGTGTAAGGTCAGGAAGCAAATTCCAAGTTTCATCCTTGGATCTTCCTGTTAGATTATTTTTCTGCTAGAAGTGATACAGACAATGCACTATAGGAATCACATTTGTCCTGTGAGATGATCTCCCAAGTGTTTGTGATGCCTCAGAAAAATGTCTGTTTTTTTTTTTTTTTTTGGTCTACTATGACTTTATCATCTCATCCCAAAATTTATCTAAGACTTTTTTGAATTTATTGGATTTTTATTATAAATCATGCCTTAGAGGTAATACAGAGAGCATATATTTTGTAAATATAGTACTCATTATTTTTCCTCAATTTTCTTGTCTCAGCCTTCAAATTTTACTTCATTTGCACCTTCTAGGACTCTCCACTGTTGCAGAATGTTAAATATGAATCTCATTAAAAAGATAAATCAAGGGATTAAAAATATGAAAGCCTGATGGTCTGAGCCCTTGGCATAATGATTAAGGGAGCTGGATCCCATATGGGATATACTGAGATTTATCCTGGCCCTAGTGACTTGAAAAAGCAAGCTAGGTACGTGTGTGTGCATGCCTAAAATCCTGATGGGAGGGAAAAATAGAAGAAGGAGGATTGCAGCTGACTACACTGCAGTGGAGGGCATTTCTCTCCCTTTCTCTCTCTCCGGTGAGGGCATGCACCTTCTGTAAAAACAAAAAATACCTCTGAATATTCTAAATTTCTCTGTTCTGGAACATCAATAATGGTAAAGTCCTAAAGAGAAGCCCAGAAGGGAATATATATTAAATATCAATGATAAATTACAAAATATAATTTTTTCTTTTTACAATTTGTGATATATTCTTTGCTTTCATACATGATTTGAGAAGTTAACAAATGAAAGATTCTTTTACAATGCTATTTTTAAGCAGAAAGAAGACATTTAACAAGAAGAATAAACTATACCAATGGGGAGAAATAAATATACCAAGAATATAGGTTAAGGTTGTTAAAGCAATTGAAAATTAAATTTGGCCCAAGTCTTCTTGGCACTCAAGGGAAAACAAAAGGAGGAGCAAAAATTTATGAGGTTATAACATTAAAACTTTAATCAGCAAAGTTAATTCTTTGAGGGCTTAGCTAATGAGATAAGAATGCATTGCTCCCTGGTGAACTACCTTGAAGGAAGAAAAAGAGACTGATCTTGCTAGCAGATGGTATATCACAGAGTACTTGGTAGGCAGGGCTGAATTGAGAAGGATTATGTATGACTAGTGTGCTGGGCTTTGCTTTTCAACAATTTGAGTAGTTGACATGTAAATATTTTGTCAAGAATATTTAAAGCCATACTGTTTCTGCTATTATAGAGTCATAAACAAAATTATACAAAATTATAAGAATTATTTTGGACATTGTCTTTAAATTCAGTATTTTGAAATTTTGAAAGTTGTTTATTAACTTCAAGAACTAGGGAGTATGAACAAAAAATTTTTTTTTGATATGTAAAGTAAATGTGGAAAAATGTAAAAGTAAATAAATGAAAAAAAAAAAAAAGACTCTCCAGAACAATAAAAAGCTCATCATGTACCCTCTGGGCTTTGATAACTTTCAATGGACATAAGAAAATACTCAGTTGAAGATGCTTTTGTTTAAAATTATCTTGTTAGATTACATAATTTTACAGTCCAGCAATCTCACAGAGGCCATGGACCAATCAACCAGGAAATACTATAGATTAGATTATATTCATGTCATTTAAACACTGCTCCCTGTTGAAAAGACACCTTCAGGTGTTTCAGGTGCATGGGTTAGAAGCAGACCCCTGAGGCATCTCTTTGCCTGTTATATCTATCTGTCTGTCTGTCTATCTATTTTTCTATCTACCTGCCTATATCTATCATCTCTCTCTGTCTCTTATCTATCTACCTACCTACCTATTTATCTATCTGTCTATCTATCTCTATCATCTATCTCTGTCTGTCTGTCTGTCTGTCTGTCTGTCCTGGCCCTAGTGACTTGAAAAAGCAAGCTAGGTACGTGTGTGTGCATGCCTAAAATCCTGATGGGAGGGAAAAATAGAAGAAGGAGGATTGCAGCTGACTACACTGCAGTGGAGGGCATTTCTCTCCCTTTCTCTCTCTCCGGTGAGGGCATGCACCTTCTGTAAAAACAAAAAATACCTCTGAATATTCTAAATTTCTCTGTTCTGGAACATCAATAATGGTAAAGTCCTAAAGAGAAGCCCAGAAGGGAATATATATTAAATATCAATGATAAATTACAAAATATAATTTTTTCTTTTTACAATTTGTGATATATTCTTTGCTTTCATACATGATTTGAGAAGTTAACAAATGAAAGATTCTTTTACAATGCTATTTTTAAGCAGAAAGAAGACATTTAACAAGAAGAATAAACTATACCAATGGGGAGAAATAAATATACCAAGAATATAGGTTAAGGTTGTTAAAGCAATTGAAAATTAAATTTGGCCCAAGTCTTCTTGGCACTCAAGGGAAAACAAAAGGAGGAGCAAAAATTTATGAGGTTATAACATTAAAACTTTAATCAGCAAAGTTAATTCTTTGAGGGCTTAGCTAATGAGATAAGAATGCATTGCTCCCTGGTGAACTACCTTGAAGGAAGAAAAAGAGACTGATCTTGCTAGCAGATGGTATATCACAGAGTACTTGGTAGGCAGGGCTGAATTGAGAAGGATTATGTATGACTAGTGTGCTGGGCTTTGCTTTTCAACAATTTGAGTAGTTGACATGTAAATATTTTGTCAAGAATATTTAAAGCCATACTGTTTCTGCTATTATAGAGTCATAAACAAAATTATACAAAATTATAAGAATTATTTTGGACATTGTCTTTAAATTCAGTATTTTGAAATTTTGAAAGTTGTTTATTAACTTCAAGAACTAGGGAGTATGAACAAAAAATTTTTTTTTGATATGTAAAGTAAATGTGGAAAAATGTAAAAGTAAATAAATGAAAAAAAAAAAAAAGACTCTCCAGAACAATAAAAAGCTCATCATGTACCCTCTGGGCTTTGATAACTTTCAATGGACATAAGAAAATACTCAGTTGAAGATGCTTTTGTTTAAAATTATCTTGTTAGATTACATAATTTTACAGTCCAGCAATCTCACAGAGGCCATGGACCAATCAACCAGGAAATACTATAGATTAGATTATATTCATGTCATTTAAACACTGCTCCCTGTTGAAAAGACACCTTCAGGTGTTTCAGGTGCATGGGTTAGAAGCAGACCCCTGAGGCATCTCTTTGCCTGTTATATCTATCTGTCTGTCTGTCTATCTATTTTTCTATCTACCTGCCTATATCTATCATCTCTCTCTGTCTCTTATCTATCTACCTACCTACCTATTTATCTATCTGTCTATCTATCTCTATCATCTATCTCTGTCTATCTACCTATCTACTCTACCTACCTACCTACCTACTTATTCTATCATCTATCTATCTATCTATCTATCTATCTATCTATCTATCTATCTATCTATCTATCATCTATCTATCTATCTTATCTATCTCTATCATCTATCCACACATAGGTAAATGGAAAATGTGTATTACAAAAGAACTATAGTTGAAATCTATGTATACATAGATTTCAAATTTTTAAAAAATTTTTTTGCGCTTTAATTCAATTTTTTACAGACTTTTTTATAGTCTCCTCATGTATGTGTGTAATTCATCTACCATCTCTCTCTCTCTCTTTTTTTTTTTTTTGAGAGATTTTCACTGTAAGGTACATGTGCTCACCAAAAAGACAGACAGACGACAGATAGAAAGTGAGAAATCACCCCCCGTGGGGATGGCTACAATCTCTTCTCCTCTATTCTCCTCTTGGGATTTTGGGCATGCACACACACATGTGTAGTGTGAGTTTTAAGCCACTGGGTCCAGGACTCAAACCACAGTTAACTACATAGGAGTCCAGCGACATAACCATTAAGCCATCTGCTGGTCCCTCATCTTTTGCTATATATTTCACATGATGAAAACATTTTGGACCAAAGATTCTGAGGTTATTCAGATTTCATTACTGTGTCGCCTCTGGTCCCTTCCTGGAAATTAGGGAATCTGAGAATCTACATCTGCAGTGGGGAAGCATTCTTATCACGTCTTGAAACCTTGAAAAATACTGCTCCTTGGCCCACCCTTCTGCAAATTGCTGATACTTTTAGGTTTAGAGGCATCTGTCATTGGATGTTTCCCAGAGGACAAATGAGTCCCACATACAGGCCAATAATTTGATGCTTCTTGGAGATGATATTCTTTATAAAGTCAACCATTACTTATATACAGGGAGGCAGGGAATGTATGAGAGAAGAAGGAAAAGGCACTCTCTATGGTCGTACACAACTTCTCCTCTGTGGTCCGTTCTGGCCCCAGGCATTCACATCATATGTAGCCAGACAAGAGCATGAAGTCCACTGAATATTTCTGAATGCAATGACGACACTGACTCCTGAGGTTTCAGGGTATACCACCTGGAGGTCTCAAGTCCCATCTCAAGTAGCTTACCAGAAATTCTTTTCAACTATTTATAGGTTTCCTGAGAAGACTTCTGGTAAATGCAGATCTCTCAATTTAATTACATTTTCAGTGATGTTTTAATACTTCTTATTGATCAGTGCCCTGGTCAGCTGCCCTGCTGGCCTACCCTTAATCTCAGCCTGGTAGGTCTCAATGGGAATTTCTTTGGAGTCTTTTACATATACATTTGTGACCTGTTAGCTGTAATAAAGCTACAGAAATCAATCAAACAAATTCCAACAAAAAGCCAATAACGAAGCTGCATTTCAGCAAATGAAACATTAAAAACCTTGCCTGCAGAAAGTATGGAAGAAGTTTGGCCTTTCTTTGCTCTTCAATCGCTTCTTCTTGGATCTATTTTTTCACCTGGGGAAAGAAACAGAAATCTGTGCAGTTTAAAAACTAAGGGGAAGGATGCACAGGCTAATCTACTGCAGGACTGTCTCCCTCACATGAAGGCAGCACCACTGACTGTGTTTAAATCCCCTTTAAATCATTTATGTGAACATGCCATCTTTGATGAATAGTACCCATTGATGAATAGTGTCCATTGTAGGAAAACTGTCATTACTGGGAAATGCAAAATTGGTGATCATTAGAGAGGAGCAAAGTAAGAATATTGGAAAGACATTTTAATGACGTGAGACTTGGTGTTGAGATGACGAATATCTCTTGGTCATCTGGTCTGCCATCCTTCACTGCCATTCAACTCCTTTGACTAATAAATATTCAGATTCCATGGTCTAGATGCCAGAAACATAAGTCACAAACACATTTTAGTAGATTTGGAGAAGTGAAGAAATTGTGCTGTACGCTGTATATCTTCACCTACTTAAAGAGTACATGTGTTCCTAATTTTTCCTTCCTTCCTTCCTTCCTTCCTTCCTTTCTTTCTTTCTTTCTTTCTTTCTTTCTTTCTTTCTTTCTTTCTTTCTTTCTTTCTTTCTTTCTTTCTTTCTTTCTTTCTTGGTTTTTGCCATATGACATGTGCTCACTGGAGAGACAGAGACTATGAGAGGGAAAGTGAGAAGTCATCCCCCCCCACCCCCTCCCTGCCAGGGGAATGGTCATTCCTCAATCCCTTCTCCTCTATTCTCCTTCCAAGATTTTGGACACACATGCATGTGTGCCTGGCAAGAGTTTCAAGCTACTGGGTCCAGGACTCTAACCGTGGCTGGGCAAGCGGGAGTTCAGTGCCCTAACCACCATGCTACCTGCTGGCCCCTTTAAGTATATTTTTCTAAACAGCGATTTTAGAAGACAGAAAAGAGCCTTTTGTTTAAATATAATAGATCAAGTTAACTGATAATTGGGTGTCCTAATTATGAGAGACCAGAAGATGTTTGCTCATCTGTCTACTTGTCCCCTTACTGGACATCTCCACCCTATTCGTCACTCCTGTGCCACAGACTCATTCATGACAGAGAGTAGATTTAAAGAATGTGAGTACAATGCTCTAGGAGAAAGATCCAATGATATAGCTTTTAATCCCCTGAGGGATTAAAAATGAGGGTTCTAGGGGGGACAGTGAGGAGAAGGCAAAAGAGTTCTTGAAGGAGGAAATACGTTATCTTTCTTTTTTTTTTTTGGAGAGGTTTTCGCTATAGGGCGTGTGCGCTCGCCAGACAGAGAGACAGAGAGACAGAAAGCGAGAAATCACCCCCCTAGGGGGGGATGGTCACGCCACAATCCCTTCTCCTCCGTACTCCTCTCGGGATCTTGGGCACGCATGCACACGTTCCGGCATGAGTTTTAAGCCATCCAGTCCGGGACGCGAACCATGGTCAACTACGTGGGAGTCCAACGACATTGCCATTACGCTAACTGCTGGTCCCCGAAATACGTTATCTTGAAGGATAAATTATTATCAGATTGCCCTTGTTGTCTTTCTCTCTGAATAATTTTTTGGTGTGCGTATGCAATTGTAAAAATATTAGGTTGTCAGAAAATTCATGACGTCCTTTTCCGTTTTCCTATTAAAAAATGCGTCAGGACTTTTCCGACGACCCAGTAGTATCAAATGACGAAAATGTGGGCATATATTAAAAACAAAATGAGTGAATGAAAGCATGATCCTCCCACTTGGGGGTGCCCCACCCTTGTAGCGCAGTTACTACACTGTAGTAATCCTAGTGGCTGATGAGAGTTGATCAGATGAGACCTATTGGTCATCTCTGGTAGTCTGACCCCTTTGTTTAATAGAAGTACAAACTGGGCTCTCCGTTGGAGGTCCTAAAGGGACATGTCTATTGATAAACAATGAGTTAATAGCTCAGCTGGGACCGAATTCTTTGTCTCCTGACTCCTAGTCTGGAGTTCTTTCTGCTCTATCACATGAATGGTTTCGAATTAACTTTCAACCAGAAATAACACTGCGTGGAGCACATTCTGGAGCTTGGTACCTGATTGCAGTAGTTCCTGTGATTGTGCTGCATTTTCTGGGGTCTTTATGATGAACTGATATCAGAAAGTTAAGGTATGTACATAACTCGAAGGTGACTTCAAAGTGTGGTTAATCTCCTGTGTACAATGAGTTTTTTAAAAGATTCGTTTTATTGAAAGCTGAGGCAATGCCGAGCAGTGAGTCTATTTGAATGCAATGGTGCTTTTTAGGGAATCAGGTCCAGCCAATTTCTGATTCCCCAAGGCTAAATTCTATTAGGCATTAAAACTCAAATTTCAGGCACCTTGCACTGATGAACACAAGGAACATCTGTAGCAAGTTTTTAGCATTATAACCACTGAATACTGATTACTGTAGGAAGGGCTGAGCTGCAATGCTAACAGACTGAAATGAAGAACCGTTTGTTCCTAAAAATACATAAGTATCTTCCTTCTACCTTTCAATTGGACTGAGGGAATGGTGGATGATGTTGATAAATACAGCCTGTAAGTTTTCAGTTTGATCTTGTCACTCCAGAGCATTTGTAAAGCTTAACAATAGAGATGCTAATAGCCACCATTAATTGGTCAGTTACTACATTCCAGACATTTTATGTACATTATTCCAATCCTATAGTAACTTTTAGAGTCAGCAGTGGTATTTTCATTTTACAAAAGAGAACACTAAAGCCTATAGAGGTTGAGCAACTTGCCCCACTAAAGGCAGTTAGAGGGTAAGTGGGGATTATCAGAGGATACTTTACACATCTTCACACTCTTCACACCATACCCTTCATACCCATACTCTATACAACTTCAGGGACTGCTGATTTGTTTCTGTACCTTCAGTTCCTAACCAGTCCCTAGAATATATGTGTATGATCAGATATTTGAATTGGCCCTACTTAAACAGTAATAGTTTTGGTGTTCCAAAAATTTATATCTGAAGAGGTCATCTAAGGAATGTGCAGTTTGCTCAGACACCCTGTGCAAGAAGACCCAAGAATTCACCAGGAATTTAGGGTAGCAACCTCTGATCACCAGAGGCTATTCGTTATCTGTCCTATAGTTTATTACTTACCAGCTGGAAGCAGCCCAAGGCCTGCTAGTGTCCATTCCAGTGAGAAGGAAGGCACAGACTTGCAGCAGAATCTTTTTCTGAGACAAAGTGGTGCAACTGTGAGTGCAGTCTCTCTCTGGGCCTCCAAAATCATTCTGCTCTCTCCACGTTTTCTCCTCTTGCTGCTTAGCTGCTTAGACAGTCCTTCTCTCTTCCCTTGCCTTGCCATGGTGGCCCATCTTCACCCATTGGAACCAATGTACTCACATGCCCTGACCTACTTTGTGGACTGACATGTATTCACTGGGAGAGAACTGTTCTCTCCTGGGTTCTGCCAACTTGTTGGATTTGTTGTTTCAGCCATAGGTAATTGGTTCAGTAGAGCAGTTCCATATCCCCCAATGTCAGGCTCATTAGATGAAAGGATTGATTCTCAGAATAACAAGAGCAGGGGTCAGAGGGCAGGGATTTTTCCTTGTGTGGTAGGTGGCTGGGAATTCATCTGATATGATGACCGAAAATGGCAGGAGAGCATGCGGGGCTTAGGGGACAGACTATATACCCTTTGCAGGTTGAAGAGTAGGATGAAAAATGGGTATTAGAACTTTTCATTTGTTTGTGAGTTCCATAATTAAACTTTGACTGAGCTAGGTAAAAAAAGAGGACATTACCCAGGTGTCTCACAGTTGCCAAAGATGAGAATATTTTAGGAATAACCTGGAGCTGGGCACCTGCACCATGCTGCCATTCTTCACATCCCTCTTCTGTGTTTCTATTTCCTGCATTATTTTTCTCCTTCTCCAGCTTTTGAGATTGAGGGCAGGAAACATGGGCACCAACATGAGCTGAGGATACAGAAACAAATCAGACAGTCCCTGATGTTATGTAAAGGGTATGGGTATGAAGGGTATGGTATGAAGTCTTATGTGTTATGAGTGCAGCAACTAAGAAAGAGACTAACCCTTTTATTCTTCCCTCTGACCTTTTGTCTCTTTACCACTTTCTTCATTCCCCCTACTCCTTCTTGCTCCTTTCAAATTCCATGATTTCCAAGGATAGATAATGAACCAGCTAGTTTAAGTGTCAACCCCTGGACCCATTAACTATGGCAAGGGGTAGAAGCACATTTGGGAACATGGCAGGTTTTGCTGCCATCATGTGGATGGGTTGAGGAGCAGCAACTTCTAGAAAAGTGTAAGGAAGACTATGGTCTAGTTACTACCCCTCCAAATCCAGAATCTGATAGGACAGGCCAGTGGTCTGGTAAGAGTATCATTAATATGGTGATTATGCACAATAATGAAATCAGACAAACTTTATGGAGCCCATCTAGTGCTGCGCCAAGTGTTTTATGTATTTATTATCTTATTTGACTAGCCAATTTTGGTGGAAGCATAGCATGAGAAATTTGGCAAGATACACTAAATGCTAGTGCGAATTAACTTTTTATAATACTCTTATAATCAGCAAACCAAATAGTTGTTACAATGCAACGGGCTATGGAAGTACATTAGTATGCTTTTTGATCATGCCATGTCTTTTATTTGAGTGCTTTAAAATGGTCAACTATCTGTATTTCTGTCCCAGTTAGATACAATGAGACACAGAAATATAAAGTGACCTACATGCAGTCCAACATTATCCATTGCTGAACTGAAGAATAGAATTTAGGTTTCTCATTGCCCAGATTTTCTGATGCCCCTACAGCTTCTCAAATGAGTAGCTATAGAGTATTTTATTTTGAAAAAAAAAAAAAAAAAAGAAAAGAAAAGAAAAAAGAAAAGAAGACTCCATTGTTCTGAATAAGAGCTGATACATTCTACATTGTTTTATGATGCTGGAGAGGAATTGATAGTCTATAAAATTTCAGCAAACCTAGAAAAAGAAAGATCTTTTATAACCTTGGACGTAGCAGCAGCACCTCAATAAATATTTTTCATTTCAATTTGATTTAACACAATTTTGCTTAATACAAGACTGAGAAAAGAATAAACTGAAATGGCTGTGCCCTTAACTCTGATCCGACCACAGTCTCACTACCTAGATTTTACTGTAAGAAATGTTGTGTGATAATCAAGACTCCAAAAAGTTTAGTTTTGACCCTGCCTTCTATTTAACACTTGTAATATTACTTTTGAGCCTTGGTGTCCTCATCTATGAAATGACAGTAATAAGAATAATGACTTCCCCTACCTCAAGGTTTGTCTTATATATCAAATGAGATAGCTTACATAGAAGCACCCTATGGACACTAAAAATATTAAAAAATTGTTACTTTTAACATCAACAGTTATTTCAGAAATTCAGAAAGTGTAGAGAATTATACAGTGAACACCCCTGTATCTACCACGCAATGTAAGAAATAACAAGATTGCAGAGGCCAGCTGGTGGCACAGTGATAATGCAACGTTGCAATGCTGGGTCCATGTGAGAAGGTCCTGGTTCAAGTCCTGAGGCCTCTATTTACATGCTAGGTGTGTGCATATGTGCCTGTGATTGGGGTTAGCTGAGGCTGGGAGTGGATCATGGCATGAGAACCTTGTTGGGAATGGGGAACCTGTCTCTCTGTTTATCTCATGGAAGAAATAATTAATTTTTTTTTAGAGTAGCAGATTGCTGATAGTTTGAAGTCTCTCACATTCCACCCTTGTGTACCTTTCTCTGATCTAATTACTCTTCTTTCATCTCCAGAATGAATGCTTTTGAATTTATTTAGTATTCTACAGCATTGTAAAATTATTTTATACCATACGTATGTCTCTGTGAAATATATAAGCAACCCATGTCTATGCTACAATATTTGAGACAGTATATAGATTATATAAGGTCAGTGGCATTCTTCGCCACCTACTTTTTCCACTCAAATTATTTTTTCGAATTTTGCTCATGTTAGCAGATGAGCGTTGGCTCATTTATTTTCAGTGCTGTAGAGTATTCCATTCCACAGAAATAATCCACATACTTCCTTATTCTCTAATTTTTGGAAAATCAGCTCATTTCTTATTTTCTTTTAAAGTTTATCACTACTCATTATTCTGCAGTCCATGTTCTTTTAAAACTGTTCCGTGCACAGAACATTGCCCCCTTATTGAACAATCACAGATGACCGTATATCATCCAGTCGCACAGCGAGTTATTCCCAAGGAGACAGATATCCTAGAGTCACTGTAAAGTTTGTTTATTATGAGGAGCGAATTTTTTTTTCTCTCTTCCTTGAAATACTAAGCAGAATTCTGCAGATGAAGTGTCTGATATGCTGTGTGTAAGCTATGCTAGATTGACTTTATGATGATCAGGCTGCCTTACTATGCCTCGTTAGCCAGGTCACGCTAAATGCTGTGATTAAGGGAGCCCTTTTGCATGAGCACCCGATGTAACCTTAGGAGGCTTTCTCAGATTTGTCATCCGGGGTTCCCCTTAGGGGCCTACAGATGCTCATATAATTAGAGTGTTTCACAAGAGAATGAGGGAAGGACAAAGGGAAGATTAAAGGGACTCACCCCAGTAGGGTGGGACTCTTTAGAAGGTTATTAATAAATGGCATGAGTAAAGCAAACGTTGAAGGGGTTGAAACAGTTTTATTTATATTTTCTTCATAAGACAGAGTAAGAGAAGAGTGAAACAGAAGAACCCCCCAAAAGGTCTTTGTGGCATGACCCTTTCTCGAGTCCTGCAGCCAGCCAGCATCACAGGTCTGCTGGTGTATTCAGGTAGACTCAGTACAAGAACCTGGAGCCTTCTCATCCCCATGTGACCTCCGGCATTGTACAGCAGCACTCCTACTTCCTGTGTCACCAGGACTGGACCTGGGACATAGTCTTAATGTAGCGTTATGGGAAGTTATATAGACTAGGGGAGCCCCTGCAGTTTCCTGAATAGAAAGAGCCATAAACAAAGCTGTTCTCTTTATTCTAGTTCAGAAGAATTTTGAAAGTTGGGAGGCAAAGATGAGAATGAAAAGTCTGACTTCTAAATGCTAAGAGTGATAATCTGCTGAGTTAATCAAGATGAGAATTCATAAAGAAATAAGGTTTTTCTGATTCAACCTCTGACAGGTAAAATGGCCAGCAAGCATAGAAGAAATTTCTCTGGGCATCCTTGATATGGGGATGAAATGTGTTTTCATTCTGAAATGATTGGTGAGTTCTTCACAGGGGCTGCAGTTAAGCTGGAATAATATGGGGATGCAATGGTTGATAGGATTTACATGAAAGCTTGGATAAAAATTGGTATGTTTGAATAGACTTTATGTGAAGTTTTGTCTGCTTTACCTGAATGCATCATTGGGATGAATATTATGTCTGACTAGGGAACATATGCCAGCTAGTATTGTAAAATAAGACAAATACGTTTACCTGTCAGGTAGTAGTAATTGGACATGTAAATGAGAATCTATTGAACTATCTAAGCTCACACAGGTTGTTCATTTTAAACAGTATGGAATATCTGATGGACAAAAGGAGATTACTACTTTAATTAAGGGCAATATTAAAAGTTGAAGGACTGGTACTAAATGCTGTCTGTACAATAGCCCTGTGTGGCCTGTGAAAAGTTGCATGACTCACAGACTTTCACAGTAGACTATTGAGGGTTCAATAAAATAGTGCTGCCTATAGCGTCATGAGTCCCTGATAGTATTTCAATAGTGTGAAAAACACAGCAGGCTAAAGTAAAATGGTACCAGTGATCTTGCAAATTCTTTTTTTATCTCAGTCTCAGAAAAGAACCAACTGTGATTTGGTTTTCCATAAGAAGAATCCCAATTTACTTTTACTGCATTGCAACAGGCGTATTTGACTTCAGCTTAGTTTCTAATTTTGGTTATGGGGAAGCTTCAGCAATGCAAAGGTGGACTGACTGTCACCCTCTGAGCCACAAAATGCCTACAAGAACTGTCTTAGCTGCCAGCAAGAACAATGGAGACTGCAGATGTCTATGGGACACAATCCCCAGGGGGGCGTTCCTGCACAGAGTTGGCAGTCTACACTGGATTGATGCTGGTAGCTCTGGGAAGCTGTAAATGTGTCTTAACAAGAATAGACACTCTGGACTGGACTTTTCCTACCTGATGGTAGATAAAAATGCTCAAAATACTATAAAAGGATTATAGCAGAAGACACTGTGAATTTGGACCATCAGTTTACTTTTTCTTAGATCAAGGATCACACTTTACAACCAATACTCTCTGATGATGGGCAAAGAGATACTACATTGAGTCCACATATCATTTTGCTTTTGTCCTCAGAGTAGGGGTTTGATAAATAATTGGAACAGGCAGTTAAAACTCTTGTTTAAAATGGGGTGAATTGGTGGGGACAAAGGCATGAAATACTGGTTTACCTGTCTTCACACGTGTTAGTTCACATTCAAGATAAAAGGGAGCTAAGGGAGAGATGGATATTACTTATGACTGGGGAAAACCTCCCTAACTAAAGCAGATGGCATGTAAGATCATCTAGATAGATTCCTCCACTTTTCTGTGAGACTTGTGGAAGGTGGATGGAGGAATAAGCTGATACTGTTCTTTTCCGCATCACTTCAATTTTCTCTTTTCCTTCTTGATGCAGTGGTCTCTAGCCAGAGCTGCAACTGCAGGTGCCATAAATTAGAATAATCCCTCATTCAGGAAACTGTAGCTAAACTGTATCTACAACTGTAGATCTTGATTCCAGAGTTTCTAAGGTCCCGATGGGTGGATTGTCTGCCTTCATCCTATCTGACAGAATTGGAGTTGCTATTGAATGCAGCTGTATTGCCCAATGGATGAGATAACCCGCTAGTTCCATGTCTATGCTATCCTACCCTATATAGATGAGAAGAGACTGAGGAAGAGATTCTTGTTAGACTGATATGGAGGCTGATAACCTGGTGGAACCTAACATTTATTCCAAAGGTGGAAAAGCTTAGCAGAAAACAATGACAAATGGATAGGAATAGAATCAGTAGCTGAAGGTAAAGGAATAAATAAATGTGTTATGAAATGAGGAAAATCCAATATGTTGGTCTCTCCAGAGAGGCTCAGAGCAAGAATGATATTTTCCCTTAGCACAATTATACTAGATACCCATAAGGTGGAGACTTGTGTTTGCTTAGATAACTCCTATTTTTTTTTTCTTTGAATCTGCCAACCTGCAAATCTGAGTGACACTACTCTGGGAGATATTTTGGTCAAATGTTATCATGATGAACTGGGTCAACAGTTATTGAATGGAACTCTAGGATCATGCTAGAGTCTATTTTGGATTGTATCTACTACAAAGGATATCATTTGAGAAAGAATTGCCAGGAACACATCCCCTCTGAGCCATCAGAACATGTGGTATACAACTCATGGCAGACTGATTTTATTAAGGTCCCTGGTTATACCGGAAAAAATACAGCATTGGTATACCTGACATGTCACAATATATCTATAAGTACATATCATCCCTGTTTATATGGATGGAAAACTATTAAACAGAATAGAAAATGATAATGTGTTTCTGATGGAATTAGAGTAACAAGCATTACACAAGACTGAATTTTCTGGGGGAACAGCTCTACCTCAAGAGGAGGAATGCTATAAAGGACCTTATGGCATAATCAAAGTAAATTAAATTCAGGTGTGACTACTACTCATTAACTCCAGTTTGAGGAAACCAACATTTTTGGGTACAAAACAGGTGTACTAATTGTACTCAGGCCCAAATGACAAAAATGGTAGGTTTTACAACATTGGTCCACAAGACAAAAAAGGACTTTAAGGGAGATAGATGTCTGTTTAGGTATCATGGAATAAGCTGAGTTGCTTTTGACAAGAAGTAGCATTCAGAGGAAAAAGATTTACTGACTAGAATAAGCAGAGCAGAAGAAATTCTATTCTAGTAGGAAGGCAAGAGATGAGTCTGCTTGAAAAGATAAAGTTTGGTGAAAACTCAAAAAATAATGCTGGATAATGCTAGGACTCAGTGTTGGGAAAGGTCGTGCTAGCCCAATATGGTTCTTTGACTATTTTAATATTAGATGGAGGCCAATGTAACCATTGACAATCACCTTGCATTGTAACTATTGATGCTCAAAGGGTAGATACCTGTGGAAGTCTTATGGACCCTCAAGCCTTTGTAAGTTCTTCAAGCCAGTGTAATTTAGACTGTGCATTATGACTTCCTTTGTCCCAAGAATTAATCAGAATAAGACTTATCCTATAGTACAGTTAGTAGGGATAGGATAGAAACTATTCTGAATACTACACATGTCCTTCCTATAGAAGGAATATATTCTAGGACACTGTAGAAACGAGTCTCAGTATAAATCTCTGAACTGTTGACATATTGTGACTAGCTTTCTCTTCAGCTAGCTTGGAACCAAGAAATAACCTAGTCAATACTAATTGTAATAATGCCTTCCCTTAATAATATCTACATGAGCAAGGGTCAATTCTATTGATAATGAATATATCTGTAATTTTTTAAAAAATAATTTTAATTTAATATATTATTTTTATTTAATCTGCTATAGAGCATGTGCACTCACCAACAAGAGAGAAAGTGAGAAAGCAATCTGCCAGATTTAGGACTCCAACTGTGGTTGGCTATATGAAGAGTCCAGCACTCCAGTTATCACGCCACCCGCTGGTCTGTTACCTCTTTAATTTTTACTGATTTGTTTTGCAATACAGTTGAATCATAACATGACCATACTGCAATATGGTTAAACATTAGCAATGCTGGTAAATTCAATTACCTTATGTATATAAGTTATATGACAATACCGATCTTGATAATTAGTTGTATTCAGAGGTTGAATTAAAGCCTCATTAGGTTGCAGTGCCAATGGAAAATGACTGACCTGAGTAACAACTGAAGTTATCTAACCATCAACTAGTTTTTATGTGAAATAATTCTGGATGGTGCCAGCAGGTGGTGTGGTGGCTAAGGTGGCTGGTTTCCATGTGAGCAACTATGCAGTTCGAATTCTGAACCTGGTGACTTGGAAAACATACTTTGCACATGTGCATGCATGTATATACAAAATCTTGAGAGGAGAATGGAGCAGAAGAGACTTTGTCAAGGCCATCCACCCTGGGGTGGGGGGCTACAGCAATCAAATTAGCACAAAAACATTAAAATGCATGTAAAGGCTTATGTGAATGAACCAGACTGATGCCATTTTATAAGGAGTAATGCCATCTTGGAGTCTTCCATTCTCTCTTGCCCATACTGTGACCTTTGTTAGCCTCGAGC
>NW_006206032.1:745529-763902 GCF_000334495.1 Tupaia belangeri chinensis | reverse complement strand
GAATGTTTCTGATTAATATAAATGTCAGCCTAAATGTAGATACTCAAAAATGAGCACTTTTCTGTAAAAACGTCAAGGGCCAGGGTGGAGCTCTATGTAGTAAAGGACTTGGGATACTCAAATTTGCACATTCCCTTGACCATCTTCTGGGAGATAACCTCAAAGCTCTGGAAAGTCCTGTCTGATCTGAGTGGTTTTTGGATACCCGTGTATTTGGACCATGACAGGTTGGTGCCTCCTTTTGGTAAGGACTCTTGTACTTACATTAAACCCACTTGGATATGTCAGAATAATTTCCTCTAGGATTAAGGATCTAAAGTTGGGGTAACATCAGGACTTTACCCCTCAAGAGAAGTGGCAGAAAGGAACAGGGGCATTTTAAAAGTTCATTCTCCCTTCTCTGTGTCAGATCTGAGACTATGCATGGAAAGGTTCGGCAGAGGATCCTCAAGAGAAGAAGATCCAAGCTGGTTCTGAGAGAAATTGATGTGAGTCACGCCTCTTTTGATCTATCCTGGCAGGTTGTGTATATCTTGCTAGCTCATTGCTATACCTTCAAAGGAGTGAGCTCACATCTGGAGACAGGCTGACTCTCTGGTTCCCCATAACCCAATGCTCAAGACTGGGAGAGGTGCTATCCCTGATTGCGCCCCTCCATGAGATTATGAAGCTGGGATAGATAAATCCAGGCTGCAACATCTCATCACTTGCCTATTAGAGGAAACGAATGTGTATTGTCAAATCTGTAAACTATGACAGAGTTAGGAGGTGACTAGGAAAAAGAAGAAAATCTAGCCATGTTTCAAAGTAGGCTGTTAGAAGCTTTAAGAAAGTGAGACAAGCAGATGGTGTAATGGTTACTTCACTGGGCTCGCACATAGTTGACTATGGTTTGAGACCTGACCCAGCAGCTTAAAACTCACACTAGGCATATGCACTTCATAGCAAAAATTTCTCCAATAAAAAGAAAAGAAAAGAAAGAAAAAAGTGAAGAAAATACACCAGTGCAAACTCGAGATGCCAGAGGGACAGGCCTTGCTAGTCATGCATTTTGTCACTTAACTCCAGATATTATAAGGAAGCTCCAAAAACTGGAGGCAGGGCCCCAGACACTAGTGCCAACCATGATTGAGATAGTTTTTCAGGTTTTCAGTAATTGAGATAAGGCGGAGGAGGCTGACTGTAACAAACAATTAAATTAAGAGAGCTTTTGGCTGCTGCTCTTACCTGCCCATGTCAGTTTGGCTCTGGGAGGCCTAGAGGATTGGACCACAACCAGGCTCCTTGCAATACCCCTAGCCCCTAACAGGCTGCAACCAGTGTACTTATTGCAAGGAAGAAGGGTATTGGAAATTGGAAAAAATCCCTATCCTCCTAGAGTGGAGTGGTCAGAGGATCTCTAAGCCAAGGACCCCCTGCTCACTTGCTTCTCTGAGATCTGAAGCAGGCCTGAGAGATCACCTGGCTCCATCTGTTTCCAGTTTCTGGAAAATGTTGGTAGAAGGATCTTGACCCCCAGAGAACAAAAATTAACTCGGGAATACAGGTGAACTCCAGACAAGGCTCTATCAGGACTTATGCTTGAGTATAAGAGAGTTGGCAGGAGACAGTGCAGCCATCTCACTGAAAGCCAGGAGTCTGGGGCTTTTATTAGGGTGAGAAGCAGGAAGTGGCAAAGTCACTATATGGGAAGGTTTTACTCAGCATAGGCATGGTAGCTGTTCTTATATCTCCACATGTTGCATGTGTCATAAGCATCTTAAATCTCCACTCTAGGGTATGACTTTTAGCATGGAAATGAGGCACAGTTCATCTTCAAATCACTTTGGGCCCTTCATCTTGACTGCTACTGATTCTGGCCTGGTTCCTGTTTGTGCAAGTTGTAATGTCATCCCCAGTCAGCAGGAGAACACATTTCCCACTGTCAATTCATTATTGTGTTGCTAAACACAAGTACTTGAGACTGGGTGATTTACAACAAATAGAGGTTTACTTGGCTCACAACTCTGGTGTTTGGAAAGTTCTAGCATGGGCCAGCTTCTGGCCTGTCTCTGATCCTATGTCACGACATGGTCACCAGAAGCAGCAAGGTCAACAGGTACTTGCATAGAGGGAGTGTGTGGCCTGTGTCAGTCACTTAGGCATGTATAACAAGTCTTGTAGCACAGCGCTAAAGCACTGTGCAGAGGGAGCCAGCTCCCTCATGGCAAGCCACAGTTCTATGCCTAGCTCCAGGTATGCTTGAAAAACATACCTGGCATGTGCAACTAATACAGACCTCCCAGCTCATAGAGTTTTGAGGGACAATCTATTCAAACCATAGCATTCATCATTCCTGCATTACGGTAAACATAATATCAGCCCATCTTTCCATTACTCCTCCAAGAGCAGTTTAGAAAGAACATGTAGCTCTTTTTTTGTTGTTGTTTGTATTTAGGAAGACTCAGAAGATGGGAATGTGTGTAGTAATAAGCACAGAAAATGGACTCAAATAGATCCTTTCTTTGCCATGTCATTTTACAGTTTCACTTCTGATTCTTTCAAGTGAACAGAACTCTTCTGATCAGCATTTCAATCTCCCTTCCCTTCCTTCCTGCAGCTATGTATTGTGTACAGCAAACATTTATAGTGGTTAGCTATTAGTTGGCTTTTACTATTGATTCTTTTCTCTTTGCTGTGTTTTTCCTTTGAAAGCTCCATTCAGTATTTTGGCATTAAAAAAGCTCAGTATGAAAAAAACAACATAATTCTCCCTTTTTCCATCTCTGTGAGAAACCAACACCAGAATAAGTTGCCACCATCTTCTGTGGCTAAAACAACTTTTAAAACTTCTGGTTGTGCTCACAGTGCTGAAACAAGTGCAGAACATTGGAACAACGCCATTAGTCAGGGAGCGACCTTCTCTGGGCAGATATGCAGGGAGGTTCTTGGAGCCTGAATTTTTGTCATTTTTTTCTTTTTCCTGTTTACTGCCAGCTGTAAGTTACAAATTGGATACAAATTCCTTAACCTTTGGCCAGCAGTTCTCAATTTCATGTTGTCTAATTTATATGTAAACAAAGCTGCAAATTTGACTTAATTGTATTTCCCTTAAATTTTTCCACTTTATTTTGGGGAGATTGATTTCCTTAACTCTGGTTAATTCTTGAATTACAGGAACATTTTACTGCAGCATAATTATTCAAGAAATTCAACCTCTATCAACCTCCTTGTCTGCCTGATCTGAACACTGAATTATAGCCTTCCAGTCACAGCCTGTTCCTTAGAGCTGAAAACAAAATTCTGGAAACTTTGAATAAAAAAAAAAAAAAAAAAAAAAAAAAAAAAAAAAAAAAAAATCAGGTCTCTATTTGACAAATAATTGGTAACAAAACTTTATTTTTTAAAATAAAATTAGGCAAGAGAAGTGAGAAAGAATTAAGTGAAAGTGAATATGCCTCTCAGTTCCAATGGGGTCTAGAAATGTCTCTTAGAAGGGAATCTTGGGGACAGCAGGTGGCGTGGTGTTTCGAGGTGCTGGAATCCCAGATGACCAACCACATTTTGCATCCCAGACCTGGCGGCTTGCTTTCTCACTCTCCTCTCTCTCTTTCTCTCTTGCCAAATAAATAAATAAATAAATAAAGTTAAATAAAATAATTTTTTTTAAAAAAAGAAGAGAATCTCAACCATTTTCCCATCTCAATTAGAAGATAGCTAATCCATTTAATATAGCCTTAGCCTTTAGTTTATTTTATTGTTCAAACTCCATTCTCAAGAAAAATACCTCTTAAATCAACTTGGGAATGTACTTGGAATCTTTTGTGTTGGCTACTGTATTTCCTAGGGCTAGTGTCCTTCCTTGCTTCTCTCCTAGCTATAATGGTTGTGAGCAATCCTGGCATTTCTTGGCTTGAACATGTATCACTTCAGGCTCTGCCATGGTCTTCATATAGCACTCTCCTCTGAATCCTTGTGTGTTTTCTCTTCTGCTTTCAAACATTCCAGTCAGTGGACCTAAGACCCATCCTAATATAGTGTGACTTCATCTTGATGAATTACAGCTGCGAAGACCCTATATCCACATAAGGTCACCTTCTCAGGTTCTGAGAGGACATGTAATTTTGATGGGGACCCTATTTAATCCACTTGTAGTTGCTGTTCACTGATTAAGTAAATGTGATGCCCTGAATTTCAATGACATGTCTGGAAGATTTTATTCATCCATCTGTGTAAGGTTTGACATTTTGAGGATGGAGACACCTATATCTCTAGGGATGCTATCGAGATTTGGTAAATAGAGCTCAGGTATTCCTTTTACCCACATGTGGAAGACTCCAGGCATTTCCTGTGTAACCACCACAAACACATAACACATTGGAGGAGTAAAGGCAGTCCAGAATATAGGGGAGCACTTTGAATTCTCCCTGTCTAAGGTAGCACAAAGGTGTACCCTGCCAAGCCCCACAAAAGGATTCAGGCTGACACCTAGATTATTTTTTGCAAGTCCTTCTTATCTAAGCTTTGGTTTATAATGAGTTTTTAGATTGTTAATATAGCATATGACTTACACTTCCAAGTCCAGCAGAAAACCTATCTAGTTGACATGGGGTAATAACTTCTTACTTTCCATGTTAGAAAAGAAGGCCTGTCTGGATGCTGCTGAAATGTTTTGTAATATGCTAATACAGAGCTTTTGAAATGTACTAGTTTAAAAATGAGTAACCTTCAGTGACCCGTTAGTACTCTGCCTCCTCTTTTCAATTTGATTTACCTCAGCAACGACTGGACTGATATGTTCTAAAAAAGGAGAAAGGAACCAGGGATGAGCAATCATCATTGAGGAACTTTCTTCCTAGAATTCTTAACTTAATTTCTGGTCTTTGATTTGTCTGTTACCCTCTCTTCTGAACATCCAGGCATTTGTTAACCAGTGTAAGCTAACTATAACAAGAGAAAATTCATAAAAGTAAAATGTATATGGGTTCCTGGAGGTGTTGCTTAGGCATATAGTGGTGGATGGTCTAAAATCTAGAGAACGTGGAAGCTTGATCTCGATGAGAAAATGTTAGAAGTCGGAAGAAAGGGTGTCTGCCCAGGAAAGCACAAGTGGATTTAGGCATAGTGGATATCAGGCAGCTTGAAGCACTGAAATCGAATGAATCTGAAGATGAATATACTAGACGATTGTAGTGAATCCATATTTGAAGACATTCATTTAATATTCAATCTGTAGTTTGCCCTAATAACAAGTATTTCCCCACGTCTGCCAAATTTATGCAACTCTCCATGGGTTATTTATAGGGGAGCAGGATAAATGATAAAGACAAATAACTATGGCAACAGTTTTCTTTATTATATAAAAACAAGGAAGTATCATTAGTAAGACTTTGTTGGTTCTGGAGTATCAATTGCTCAAGCTGACTATGCTTATTTAAGAGTTTTGAAATAAATGATGAATTCTTCTCTGAGAATTGGTAGGCTATGGATTTTGAAAAGAAACACTATATTCATTTTTCCTTCTGTGCTGATCACTTTCTAGTTTACCATGGTTTCTGAATTCTACTTATTAGTCATTCCTCAATGACATTAACTAACTTAATCAATTAGTGGATAGTTTAAGAAACGGAAACATAAATTTAGTGTAATTTTTCATCACTATGTGCAGTTTCAATCTTTATAACATTTGCATATTTTAAAACATATTACATGACTGCTAGGATTATGTGCTCTGAAGATATTTATTACACTTGCAGTTGTCTTCTGTATGATGTCAACGATAAAATAGTGTGAGAAATAGACACATTAGTAAAGAGATCATTTTTTGTTTCTAGGCATTTATGGCATATATTCATTCCACAAAAGGAAAGTCAGGGGAAAAATTAGTGAAAGCAATAATACACTATTTCAATCTAATTTTCTTTATGTAATCATTCATTCATTTACTCAAAGATTTATTTTTGTGAGATCCCACTAAATGTCACCCCTTGTCCTAGGCAACAGTGATGGTAGGGACAAAGCAAGCCCCACCCTAATGGCACAGTGCACTTTGTAGAGTAGGGCAAACAGAAAATGAACAGTAACAGGAATAAATAGCATCGCTGGTGTTTTCAAAATGTCCAGTGCCGTGAAAACTGTAGGGTAAGCAGGGTAGGTGGGTGGTGGTTTCTATGCAGAGACTTGAAGGAGTGAGGGAGCCATGGGTGGAAGGGGCATTTATAAAAGTGAAGCAAATGAAACCAGCGTCAGGGACCTTCATTTGCACTGGTCTCGGTGTGTGGTGGGAGCTGTTGGGCACTTTAGACTATTAGTGGGGAAAGCAAGCCAAGTTGCTATTACCACGTATTTCAAGGTAAGCATTTCTATTAAAATGCTGACGCTCTATTAAAAAAAGTGAAAGATGACTCCAGAGCAATCTTCAGAGCTACAATAATTCGTTGTAATTTCGCTTCTCATTCTATATAAATATTAACCCAATTTTGTAACTATGACTTTTATTTCTTTTTCTAAAAGAGCATTGGCACCCATAATTATATAAGCTTCAGGTCCCAACCAACCTTTATCCACTCCAGCCATGGGAATCTCAGGGGAAGATGGTGACAGACAGAAAGACAACAAGGAGGCTGGTGTTCTGGAGCTCAGTGTGTGGGAGGGTTGGAGGCAGGAGGTCAGCAAAGTAATGGGTGGGTGATGAGGGGCAGGCAAGAGGCCTCCTAAAGAACTGTGGGTTTTATTCTAATTAAGTTGTGAAGCCAATTAAAATTCAGATCAGAGGAATTACTAGATCTGAATTACATTTTAATTAGATCCTTTTAAAAGAATCACTCTTGTTGCTCTGTGGAGTGAGAGAAAAAGGACACAGGAGTGGAAGCAAGGAGAATGGTAGAAGGACACAGTTGCAGGAATCTAGCCTAGAGGTGACTCTGACTGTGTCTAAGGCAGTGACAGTACAGTTGGCAAAAATGCCAGGAATAAGTAAATGTTTTTAAGTAAGAGCTGAGAATATTTGGAAGTGCAAAAGAGAGGGGTCAAGGAAGATGCCAAGGTTTTTGACCTGATTAAAGGATGACAAAGCTGCTATTTACTGAGTTAGGGATTTGAATGACGAATTCAGAGACAATCATTCAAGTGGAGATACAGACAGTTGGATACATGAGTCTGTCACGATCACCATGTCATTTAATCGTCAGTACAACTCTGCAAGGCAGGTGTCATTATTCTGGTATAAAGCTTTTTTTTTTTTAGAGATTGTTTTGCTATAGGATGTGTATGCTTGCCAGATACAGAGAGACAGACAGTGATAAATCACCCCCCGGGGGTATGACCATGCCATAATCCCTCTTCTCAAGTTTCCTTTCAGGATTATGGGCATGTATGCACCCACGCCCAGCGTGTGTTTATGCCACGAGGCCCAGGACTCGAATCGTGGTTGTGGACTATGTGGGTGTCCAGCAACGTAACCTTTTATGCCATCTACTGGTCCTGTTATGTAAAGCTTCTTTTTCTTTTCTTTTCTTTTTTTGGAGAGGTTTTTGCTATAGGGCATGTGTGCTTGCCAGAAAGACAGAGTCACAGAGAGACAGAAAGCAAGAAATCACCCCCCAGGGGGGGATGGCCACCCTGCAATCCCTTCTTCTCCATTCTCCTCTCAGGATCTTGGGCACACACACACACAAGCCCGGAGTGAGTTTAAGCCACTGGGTCCGGTACTCGAACTGCTGTCCGCTACATGGGAGTCCAGCAACATAGCCATTACACCAACTACTGATCCCTATGTAAAGCTTTTTTAAAAAAGCAGTTCAGATGTCATCCAATATTACATAACAAAAAAATGTAGCTGTTCTCAGACCATCCAAGTAGAGCTCTCGGCTAGAGATTTCTTATCTGACCTTCCTTCTTATATGTTCTTCCCAGTATATTACCTTTTTTTTTTTTTTGCCTTTTATTCTTTTTATTATCCCTCCCTCAATCCCTAACTCCTTTTGTTTCTTTGTTCATTCATTCATTCAATATATTATACAAACACACACATTAAAAATTTTTGTTGTTGTTTTGCCAGAGGGCACTTGTCACTGGAGAAAGACAGATACAGAAAAAGGAAAAGTGAAAAAGCACTCCCTCTCAAACAGGAATGGTCACAGCAGTTCCTCCTCATGTACTCATACAGAGCCCAACATGTTTCTCAAGTTACTGGGTCTGGGATGCAAACCCATGTAGTTGACCATATGAGATCCAACTGCCTTAACCACTACGCCATTAGCTGGCCCAAATATACATTCATTGAACAGCTCTCTGTTGCTAAGCATTGTGCTAGATATTGAGATTTCAAACACGAGTGAGCCATGATCCTAGCCTTCAATTCTATGATCTTAATAACTTTTTTTGATACATTAGTGGGGAGGAAACATAATTCAGTCAAGATGATAACTGATATTTCTATGATTTTAAATGAGTTGTAAAAAATAATTTTAGTAATAACTTTCTGGGTAAAAGGAAATGCTATTAAAATCAACATGATGGTTCAGCCTCTCTGGAGTAGTTGGTACTATACTGAACTGCAGATCTTTACCCTGGTCTGTCTGGATTCTGGTGGGTTGAGGAACAGAGGTAAAGAGTTGTGGTGTGATTGAACCCTGTGAAGGGTATGTTCCTCTCTCTCTCTCTGGTGCCTATGTATGTGCTCTATCATGAAATAAAAGAAAAATGAACATAAAGTCAAATTTAAGACACTAACTGATTTTTAGATACAACATATGGGGGGATTTTATTTTATTTTATTTTTTTAGTTACAGCACATATTTTTATTTAAAAAAATGTAATTGAAACACAGACATGCCTGTCAATTGATGTAATCTCCCTGACTGCTTTCCTGCTACATAGCAGTAGACATGAGTAGTTGCAAAAGAGAATTTACAATGTATAAAGGCAAATGTATTACCAGTCTCTTAAAAAAAAAAGATTAACAAACCATGCTTTCAGATGTATATAAATGAATACCTCAAAAAAGAAGACTCCATTCTTCTATCATATAATTAAAATAGCAATTTCTCAAAAAAATAGCTCTAATGGAGCAATCGATTTCCATTCAAGACTTTTTTTTTTTTCTGCATAGGCAAGGACTTTTATTTCAGCACAGTAAAGCAGGAAGAGACAGCTGTCTTATGTTACATGAAGCAACTTCCTCAGAAGAGAAACTGAAGGTTACATAGCTAAGTAGAGAGTGGGGGAGAAAGGAACACTGGTTGAACACTCATCTCCTGTGTGCCAGCCTTTCTCATGGACTTCTGTGGGAGTTCAGTATTATACACATTTCACTGACAGAAAACCAAGGCCCAGAGTGGTTAAATGGTCCACATTCAAATGGCAACTAAGAGTCTAAATTTTAATCCAAATCTGCCTCAAAAATGCTATGCTTTGTTCTCAGCTTCACCTCTTAGACACTAAAAGATATATCCAAAATTCAGCTTCATAAAACTAGACATGCAGAGATTATGATTCCTAGAGTGGCAGTGATAAAACATCTGGAGGTCAGAGATTCCTCTCCCTTACGGGGGGAATTTTAAAAGTTTATGGAAAAATGGAATTAAAATACAGGTCTTTTGGGTGCAAAATTTTTTTTTTGAAATTTATGCTTTGTTTTCTCATAATATCCATTTTCCATGAACTTTTGAAGACCCCCCCCCATATAAAAATGTTTACCTTAGATTTTAAAAAATGTAATGGATATGGTTAATATTAATTGGTCTCTGTCTAACTTCTTGGAATGCTTTATCTCATTTAAGCACCACAACAGAGCTTTGAGATAGCTAAAATTATTATTCTCACTGTACAGATGAGGAAACTGAGGCACAAATAGGTTGAGTAAAGTAGCAAAGCTGGAAACCAAGTCAAAGCCAGATCTGATTAAAAGGGGCACTTGGTCATTTTCCTAAACTAACTTCAGGAAGTCAAGAGACCCAGGTTCTAGTCTAGCTTCTATTTATAAATTTGGGGTACCTGTCTTTGGATTTTTGCATTTTTTTCAGTCAAGTTGGATTTGAAAATTTCTGAGCATCTTATGTGCTCTACTGACATAGTAACAATAGTCACAACATTCTTTTATAACATCTACTTCTCAATTTAAAATTGCTTCAGCAATAAATAACTCTCATTTATTCAACACTATTATGTACCAGATTGTTAGGTGCTTTACATAGGTAATCTAATTTAGTAATCACAATAGCCTTGTAAGGTCAAGTTTATTATTACTTTATGTGATGAAAAAACAAATTTAATAAATCTCCTGAAGATCAGACAGCTCATAATATTTGGAACTGGGTCTAATTTAGATCTAAACCCAAATTCCAGGGTCTTTTCATGATGTCAGTGTTAATCCAGAGAAATAGAGATTATCTTAAATACAAAACTCCAAAAGATGTCTATTCTCAGGAAAAACAAAGAACCCCTCCCCCAAAAAAAACCCCAAGATATTTGGGGTGTATATGTCTAGTTAGCAGAAGAGAAGATTAAAATGCTAAAACTGTTTGCTACCACGTAGGCCTTGTATGCAAATTTCAAACAACATTCCTGTTTGGCAAACTTTATGTAGAGGAAAAGTTGCCAAAATTCATCCATTAGTACATTTGAAGATTTCTTTAGGAAGCTCTGATGTCATTAATATCATATTATGTAAATTATCCTGCAGACATAAAACTGTTTGGAAAAACATAGCATTCTGAGTCTTCCTGCAAGCCTACATAACAATGTTTAACTATCTAAAAGGTCACTTTGAGCATGAAGTGCAGTCATATGCTTGTTAATGATTTGTCAATGATGGTATGCATATAGGATGGTGATTCCATAAGGTTCATACAGGCTATACTGTGGACATGGGTTATTATTTTCTCAGAATTGCCAGGTTGTATAGTGTATTCATGTGTAGCTATTTATTTTTAAGGCTTTTGTCAAAGGGTGCATATTTTTGCTGGAGAGACAGAGATATTCAGAGAGAGGGAAAGTGAGAAATCGTGACCACCCCCCCCCAGGTAGGGAAGCACCCCCCCCCCGGTAGGGATGACCATACCACAATCCCTTCTTTTCTCAGGATTTTGGGTATGCATGCACATATACACAGCATGATTTTTAAGCTGTTGTGTCTGAGACTCGAACTGTGGTTGGCCATGTGGGAATACAGTATTTTAATCACTATCGTAGCTGTTGGCCCCCATGTGTAACTTTTTAAGTAACTGCCAAACTGCTACTAAAATGGCTTCACTATTTTATATTTCCACTACCAGTGTATAGGGTTATGGATCCTCCATATCCACATTGACACTTTTTACCTGTTTTTTAAAATCATACTCATTTTAGTGGGTGCATTAGTAGTATTGTGTTTTTCAAATTTTCCTTAATAACTAATAGTTTTGAACATATTCCATATCCTGATTAGCTTTTTTTTAACAAGAATTTTTAATTTGATTTTATTTATTATCAGTTTTCAACTGACCAGAGAAAGACAGAGAGAGGGAGAAGGGAAGAGTGAGAAAGTAACCTGCTAGGTCCAAGACTTGAATCACAGTTGCCCATGTCTAGTGCCTTATCACCATGTCACCTGCCACCCCCTACTTCTGATTAGCCTTTGATAAATCTTTGGTGAAATGTCTACTCAAGTACTTAGCTCATTTATATTTGAATTGTTTGTCTTATTATTGAATTTTAATAGTTATTTATACATTTTACATAGCTGAACTTTATCAACAACATGATTTGCAAACATTTTCTCCCAGTTTCTTGGTTGTTTTTTTTTTTTTTTTTCCCCATATTTTGGTGGGTGGCTTTTGAAGTAAGAGAGTTTTATATTCTGATGAAATCCAATAAGTCAATTTTTCTTCTTCATGGGTTATACTTTTGGCATTATATCTAATAGTTCTTCATTTAAACCAGTATCATAAAGATTCTTTTTCCTTGTTTGCATCTAGCAGTTTCATTGTTCAGATCTTATACTTAGGCCTCTCAAAAATTATTTGCAAACATTTTCTCCCAGTTTCTTTGTTTTTTTTTTTTTTTTTTTTCCCCATATTTTGGTGGGTGGCTTTTGAAGTAAGAGAGTTTTATATTCTGATGAAATCCAATAAGTCAATTTTTCTTCTTCATGGGTTATACTTTTGGCATTATATCTAATAGTTCTTCATTTAAACCAGTATCATAAAGATTCTTTTTCCTTGTTTGCATCTAGCAGTTTCATTGTTCAGATCTTATACTTAGGCCTCTCAAAAATTGTTTAGTTAATTTTTGTACAGTGTGAGGTAAGGATCTAAACTAGTGATTCTCAGCTGGGGGCAGGTTCATTCCCCAGAGGATATTTAACAATGTAAGGAATCAGTTTTGGATGCTACAACTTGGGTAGAGGTGCTACTGATGTATAGAGGGTAGAGGCCAGGAATATTAACAAATGTTCTACAGTGCGTAAAAAAAGTTTCCTTCCACAAATGGGATATGGACACAGAGTCCCTTTGGAAATAACCCCCACACTCCAACAGCTTTCCCTGCCTTGGGAGAGCTACCATGCTAACTCATCTATTAGAGGAAACTAATTAAAGTTCAGTAGTTTCTCCATCAACTGGTCATTTTCTAGAGACTCAAAATGGTTGCCTTCAATAATTTTTTGTCATTGGTTTTTGGGAGAATTGAATGCATATGGAAGTTCTATGATACGCACAAAGTTAGGAGGCAACAAAAAAGTCTAAGAACAAAGAAAACACTACATGTATGTTTGTGAATGTAGTTGTTTATCATTCAGTAAATATTTACTGAACACTTAAAGCAGAAAATAAGTTAATGGTTTCTTATAGCAAGAGGAATTGGGGAGAAATGGGAAACAATTGTTAATGTGGCATTTATTTTGGGGATGATAATGTTCTAAAATTGATTATGACATCATCTTTGAATATACTGAAAACAACTGAATTGGACACTTCCAAATGAGTAAATCTTATAGAATTTGAATTATATTTCTTTTTTTTTCCTTTTTTTGGGAGAGGTTTTCGCTATAGGGCACATGCGCTCACCAGAAAGACAGAGAGAGACAGCGAGATAGAAAGCCAGAAATCACCGCCCCCCCCCAGGGGGGATGGCCACATCACGGGATCTTGGGCACGTGTGCATGCACGCCTGGAATGACTTTAAGCCACCGGGTCCAGGACTCAAACCGCAGTCGACTACATGGAAGTCCAGCGACATAGCCATTACGCTACCCGCTGGTCCCATGAGTTATATTTCAATAAGGATGTACTTGAAGGTTAAAGAAATGGTGGGCTGGGAACCAGCAGTTAGCGTAATGGCTATGTCGCTGGACTCCCACATAGTCGACCGCGGTTCGTGTCCCGGACCCGGTGGCTTAAAATTCACGCCGGGCGCGTGTGCGTGCGTGCCCAAGATCCCGAGAGGAGAATGGAGGAGGAGGGATTGCGGTGTGACCATCCCCCCTGGGGGGTGATTTCTCGCTTTCTGTCTCTATGTCTCTCTCTGTCTGTCTGGCGAGCGCACGCGCCCTACAGTGAAAATCTCTCCAAAAAAAAAAAAAAAGAAATGGTGGGCTTAGATAGTTCTGATTCTTCACCCAAGCTATGTATTCTTGTTTTTCTGTCCTGACCTTTCCAATCAAACAAATGCTTCCAAACACAGTTCATATTATTAAAAGCGTGCTCTGTCAGCCTTTTTGATCTACTTTCATATTACCTGTTAATCTCCTTTTTTGAATGTTTCCATCACTTCACCTTGGGATTTATGTCCTCTTCTGGTCAGCCCCAAAGTAACTTTTGAGCCTGAGATCTTGTTTTTTGTGTGCACTTTTTCAAATTGAGTGTGTCAGTGTACTCAGACTATATTCTTCTGTGTGTTTCGTGTACACTCCTACTAGAATGGAATCATGCCCCACTTTGGGACCATACTCTGCATCCCAGAGAACCTCTAGCCAAAATTCTGAGTTACAAATTGATATTTTTCATGTGACACGGTGCCTAATTCTACCCCTAATACTAATGAGATGTTTATTTCTAATCAGTGGAAAATAATTTTGGCATTGAGATAATACAGTCCTATGTGTGTCTGTGAGAAATGTTGCATCTAGTGTTTCTTTTGGGATTAAATGGATAGACTTTGTTTTAGAGAGAGATTTTTGAGCCTATAGGGCACGTGCACTCGCCAGAGAGACAGAGACAGGGAGACAGAGAGTGAGAAATCACCCTCCAGGGGGGATGGCCATGCTGCAATCTCTGCTCCTCTGTGAGTTTTAAGCCACCAGGCCCAGGACTGGAACTGTAGTTGACTATGTCGGAGTCCATCGACATAACCATTACACCATCTGCTGGTCCCATGGGTAGATTAATTTAGTGTAATAGAATGCTTTATACTGAACAGTTATATCCTTTACATGAAGCACTTAACACCCCTTTCAATAGTCTGGATCTTTATTTTGGCTTCCCTTATGAGGTTGACAGAGTTTAATCAAGTTTTAATCCCTTTTGAATAACTTTATTTTTTCTGAAATGGTCAAAAATGATAGGAAAACAGATAGGCCAGTTCACTCAGAACCATGAAGTGTAGACTTAGTGTGACTGTTGGTCCCATAACTTAAAAATAGAAAGACAATTGGTCTCTCTTACTGATGTAACATATTCACAGATCTTACAGCTTTATAGATAAGAGCCTGTGGGACTTGGGGAATTTAATTAACATTCAAAGTATAAACACACTCTATGCCAATTCCAGGTTATATTTAGGTGTTAGGTTGATTTCCCAAGAAGCAAGAAGTTTAGTACTTGTACCAGGATGTTTCCATATTTCTTTTTAAACCTGGAATTCCTGTTGGTTTTTGTTTACAGAAATCAATGGCGTTGTTTTTGGAAATAGGAATGGGAAATTCTTTACTGCCTTGACAAGGTCAGGTCAGGCTCTTCACTGAAAGTTGTTTGAGAACTCAAGTTTTGAATCAATTGTGTGAATGACAATTTTGATTATGCTAGCGCCAGATTTTCATATATCCTAGTACTTACTCAATGGGCTAGCCTGGCCAAATACATTTAATTTCTTTGAATGGACGTATCCTCTTGTCCCTAAATTCGTTAGACTAGGCTGAAAAATGGTCCCAGTTGTGGCTGAATAACCTTGTTTCTAATATTTATGGAAAAAGAAATGTTACATGCCTTAGCAAAGCTGCCTTTAGAGATTAACATGCCTGGTTATTTTTTCTTTCATTTGATAAAGGCCTGTGACTTTCTTTGCTTTCTGGAGTGAGCTTCTGCCCAGGCTGTATTAGTGATTCTTTGGCTTCTTCTCACTTTATCATTCTTTTACTTAAAAAAAAAAAACAACAAAACAAAACAAAAAAACGTGAAGTTTTAGCCTTTCAGTGGAACAATCTACAAAGTCTCTGTAACTATAGTTTAATTTTCACTCTGACTCTGGCTTGACAATTGGCAATCTGTTTTTTACTTGTTTGCATCTTTCCTGGCCATTTTAGAAATAGTGAAGTGATTGCAAGCACAGAGGAAACCTTCTTAGGAGAACTGACTCAGCAGCCCTCTGCTGAGAGAAAAGGCTATCTTTTTTCCAATCTCTCTTGTGACCAGGGCCACTCAAATTATTTGTCCACAGGAAATTCCTTGGCTTGCTGGGAGCACTAATGGGTATGACAATCAATATTGCTTATACCAATACATCACATGCTCCCTAAGGGATTTTCTTTCTCTAGGGATTCAGTCAACAACATTTGTATGACACTCGCAGCATGCAAAATATGGTAGTAAATATGGGAAAAGAAAGCAAGAGAATCACAATGACTGATTCTTGCTTTTTAAGACCTTCTTAAATAGCTGAAAGAATGAGTGCATTAGGGCTTTCCAGAGCAACTCCTGTGGCTATGGAGGATGAGAAAGCTGGAGACCCAGGAAAGTCAGTGGTGTAAATCCTAGTTCAAGGGCATGAGAAGACTAATAACTCAGCTCAAGCAGTCAGGTCAGAAGTATTGTCTTAGCCAATCTTTTTGTCCTTTTCAGGGCTTCAACTGATTGGAGAGGTTCTACCACCTTAAGGAGAGCAATGTGTTTTACTCAGTCTACCAATTCAAATGTTAATATCATTCAAAAACACCTTTACAGAGACAGGCAGAATTATGTTTAACTATTTGGGTAACCTCTGACCCAATCAAGTTAACACCAAATTAACCATCACAATAAGTATACGTAGACAAGGATGTGAAAAATAACAAATAACTTATGCATGCGATAAGTGTTTGAGCTGTGTTCAAGTGCTGACTGATAATAAGCAGAGGCTATTTGCTGCCTTCTGAGAGAGATGATGGAGATCACAAAGCATAGGACAAGATGGCAGCTAGAGATACTTCCAAATAGATCATGTGGGCTTGAAGAAGGATAATCAGTGAGTTGGCCTTGTGACAGGTATTTGAGGGAGACTAGAGGCAAGGTACTGAGTTGATTTGGAGGAAAAAAGGAGGCAAAGATGTGATCAACCAATATTTCTGAAGTCTAGGAGACTCTGAGGGAAGACGCACAGTACCATTGAGACCTTTAGTAACAGGCTAGCATCAAAGGACTTTTGCTACCAACGAAGGCCTCTTTTTTTTTTTTTTTTTTTTTTAATTAAACTCTCTGTTCAGGTCCATGAAGATGTGTCTGGTAACTAAGGTCAAGTGCCCTGTTTTCATAGGAATTCTCTGAGTTTTTATCAAAAAGGTAGTTATCACTTCTAGGAAAAAAAAAAAAAGAAAGAAAAAAGGAAAGGAACTCTATGAAAGCCAGATGCAAATTGACTCCAGGGAAAAAAAGGTTTTTAGTCCTGTAATTCTATACTTGAGATGCAGCATAGTTTAGATTTTAATAATTCACATAGGATTGTAGATAGGACCTTCAAGTGTCAGAGCTGTAGGTTGCAGGTCAGAGGAGTTGTCACAAAGCAGCTACCAAGAGTCACATTGTTATGTTAGGATGCATATTCTGCAGAGGCAGAAGTTGAGGGAAGCTCACAAAATGGAGACAAGTGCGAGTTCCAGAATTGAGAATCCATAGAAATTCAGTATAGGTTAGAAACATACAATTTCTAGAGTCTGGGAGGACAAACACATCAGGATTCCAGGTATCTAAAATGCACTCAGAGAAGTTAGGATAAAGGTAAAAGAATAAAGGTCTAGGCAAATCAGTAAGAGGAGACAAAATGGGTATTATTTTCTATGCTGTGTAATAAATTATTACTAATTTAGTAACTTGAAACATACATTATCTCACAGTTTCTATGAGTTGGAAATCAAGGAACAGTTCAGTTGGGTGCTCTTTTCAAGGTCTTACAGTCAAGGTGTCAGCCTTGATTACAGCCTCAATTTCATCTGAGGTTTGAAGTCTTCTTTCTGGGTCTATGGTGGTTGGTAGAATTTAATCCCTTGTGGTTGTAGGATTGAGATCTTAAGTTCCTAGAGTTTACCACCATTCCTTGCCATGTTATCTTTTCTACTGCAGAGCAGTTTTCTCCTTCAAGGCCAGCAAGAGAGCATTTGCTGATAGGTTTTTTTTTTTTGAGAGATTTTCACTGTAGGGCGCATGCGCTCGCCAGACAGAGAGAGACATAGAGACAGAAAGCGAGAAATCACCCCCCAGGGGGGATGGTCACGCCGCAATCCCTTCTCCTCCATTCTCCTCTCGGGATCTTGGGCACGCACGCACACGCGCCCGGCGTGAGTTTTAAGCCACCGGGTCCGGGACGTGA
The DNA here is from genome assembly GCF_000334495.1 of Tupaia belangeri chinensis. Taxonomy (NCBI): domain Eukaryota; kingdom Metazoa; phylum Chordata; class Mammalia; order Scandentia; family Tupaiidae; genus Tupaia; species Tupaia belangeri. The sequence continues at coordinate 746,169 of NW_006206032.1, read as the reverse complement.
ACCGCGGTCGACTACGTGGGAGTCCAGCGACATAGCCATTACGCTAACTGCTGGTTCCCCGATAGGTTTTGTCTCTTATCTCTAGACTCTCTTTTAAAGAGCTCACCTGATTAGATCAACACAGGATAAGCTCCCTTTGATTAAGTTAAAGTCAAGTTATTAAGAACCTTAACTACATCTGCAAAATCCCTTTGCCTTAGCCATTTAATCTAAACACAGGTGGGGCAGCCATTATATTTACATGCCCTGCCTACACTAGAGAGGATAGCATGTACCAGAGGGACTGGGGATCTTGTGAACCATCCTAAAATTCTACCTACCACAGTGTAATCAATCAAACTAATATGATCACATGGCCTTGAGTTCAAGAAACAATTTAGCCCTTAGGGACCTTAAATATATTGTTTCTATGAGGTCAGTACTAATTCTAATCTCTGGAATCTGGTGGAAAAAGGAAGTAACTGACTATACATACCGATGGGGCCAGAGTGTGTTAAGAGAGTGGGAATGCGATGAGCAGTAATTTTTTTTTGGTCGGGAATATAAACCTATTTATTGTTCACTGCTTACCAGTATTTACAATAAAGTAAACAATATACGGTTGGATAACATTCTGATTACTCCAGAGTTATTTTTTATT
>NW_006206032.1:731233-745506 GCF_000334495.1 Tupaia belangeri chinensis | reverse complement strand
TACCCAAATACTGAAAAGATTTAGCCTACATATGAGGAATGATTTGGGATAAAGAAAAGAAACACGCAGGTCACTGGTTTAGATCACAAATTTGTTCGTCCATTTATGCCAGCAAGTCCTAAACTGCTAACATCTTTAACCATCTGATTAGGTTTCCATGAACCAAATCTTAGATATTTCATCAGTAGTGACTAAAAAGTCACTATTATCATAAGGATTTCAACTTTAGTAAAGGAAATTTTCACTAGAGAATTAAAATGTCCTATTAACTAAGTCAATTTTAGCTAAACACCAGGATTTTTCTGTGTGTGTGTTTTTTTTCCCTTTTCTTTCTTTCTTTCTTTCTTTCTTTCTTTCTTTCTTTCTTTCTTTCTTTCTTTTTCTAAACTGAGAGGGGAGTTTGTTGGTAATGGTAAAATTTTTCCTTTCAAGAACTCTGATTGCATTTATATGACTGTAGATAGACAGAGGTTCTGATATAGCTGCTTTAAGAGTTATCCAATTTAGACGGTCCAATTATAAAATCATTTGAAAGGTTATGGCTTCAGGGAAACTGTCAACTTAAATTGAAGCAAATTATTTCTTATTCTGAGGTTGCTCAGAATAATGGCATTTCAGAAACACGAGCTTACCCATGGCTTTTGTTTTGGTGAAGGTTTCAAAAACAGAAAATCATTTACATATTATTCTATGCATACACACACAAAAATGAAAAACAAATCCAGACTGGTACTTAGTCGTGTGAGTTGAACACAAGTTCTGACTGAGTCATAATGATGAAAAATTTCCCTAACATTTAGAAACCTGTTCTCAAATGCAGAGGAAATAAAATATCATGGTATCAAATGTTCTTTTCTGAAAAGGAAGCAACTACAGAAAGCATTATTTTACTTGTTCAAAGTTACCATTGCTATTGGGATGCAATCTCCCCACCTCAACTCCAATACTGGTTTCAAAACAAACATATCAGACTTGATTTTCTTATGTAGTTAAATCTCCATACTATTAAATCAAAATCCAAGACCCAGATATTAAGATTGTATATACATCAGTGCAAACAGTTATTGAGCTTCATCTTCTGAACAAGAATGCCAAGTTAGTTTCTCTACATAAAAAGCAATTACAGAGACCAGCAGATGGAGTAATGGTTATGTTGCTGGACTCTCACATAGCTGACAGCGGTTTGCCTCCCGGACCCGGCAACTTAAAACTTACACCGGGAATTTGTGCGTGTGTGCCGAAAATCTTGAAAAGAGATTGGAAGTGAAGAGAGATTGGAAGTGAAGGGATTGTGGCATGACCAACCCCCACGGGGGATGATTTCTCGCTTTCTGTCTCTCTGGTGAGTGCATGTACCCTATAGCAAAAACAAACAAACAAACAAAAAACAAAAACAAAAACAAAAAATACTCTCAGGAAAAGAAAAGCAATTACAATTTAAGGACACTTCATATTTGCCTTTTTGGCAGCACCAAGTCTGCCTCATCTGAATCTTTTCATGTCATGAGAAACATCAACTCTCCACTGCTGTCCATGGTACCAAATATTCGTTCGGGATCAAGACCTCTGGCAAAGCCTCTTGGTTTATCAGTTGCATCTCTCTTCTTAGATTTGCTATCATCGGGTTCTCTGTCAGATAAGACTTTCTCTCTGCACCATGTTTTTCTTTACCAGCTTTTTGAGAATTAAGAAATGCTTCAATTAACTCTGGATGGTCTAAATTTTCTTCTGGTTCCCAGGCATTGTCAGCATCTGTAAATCCCTTCCACTTCAGTAAACAGTCCCCCTTCGCATTCATACAGTTCAGTACTTTTTCCACCATAAATTATTCAGGATCTGCCTCTTACACTTTTTTTACTCTTTTCATTCTGTCTCTTACCCAGTTTTTGCAACGTAGTTTTATTGGAGGCCATTTGTTATTGCATACTTAAAGATTTTACCACTCGGAGTTGCATCCTAGTCTCACTCCGACTGGGATGGAGATGCCACTTTTTGTTTGTTTGTTTGTTTAGTGTACCTTTGGAAGCCTCTTACAGGCAAAATAATGTTGAAAGGGATATAAGCTTATTTAGAGTATAGTTTCTCTCTTCATGAGTTTAAAGTGTGTAGGAAAAGAGAGGTTAGGTGAGGATATGGAGTTCTGTTATCAAATTCAGCAGAAAGATGAGGATGGAGGAGAGATAGCAGTCATGAACAGCAGCTTTATCAATTAAGTGGCTAGAAGTCCAGCTGATGCATTTTAGAAGGCAGTGGACAGAACTACAGGAAACCCATTTGAGAAGCCATATTGAAATTTTAGTACAAAAAGAGCCAAAGAGAAACAAGCATTATAAAGGGGATTGTAAAAGTGAATTATTTCCCTCGAGTTTGAAAACAACTCGTATTTAAATAACATTGTTATTTTACTATTTTTATTTATTTTTTAAGTAGAACTTTTATCAGTCTACAAAGAGTGCAGATATTCTGTCATATTCTTGGAGTGGCTGCTTGCGAAGGAGTCTTAAAAGTCTTCTAGGCAAAGGACTAGCAGGTGGCGTAGCGGTTAAGTTGTTGGACTCCCGCATGGCTGGCAGCATTTGAGTCCTAGACTCAATGGCTTAAAACTCACACTGGGTGCTTGTGCATGTGCATGCACATGAGTGCCTGAGATCCCAGGAAGAGAATGGGGGGAAAAGGATTGCAGTGTGACTGTCCCCTGGGGGAATGATTTCTTGCTTTTTGTCTCTGTCTTTTGGGCGAGCACATGCACCCTATAGCAAAAATCTCTCCAGTAATAATAATTAATCTTCTAGGCAAGTCTGTCATTTACAAAGGACTCCATTTTAAGAATCTGTATGGTCAAATGCCTCTTGAAGAAGGAAACTCACAATTTTCAGTTTAGATAATTTTGTTGTTGAACAGTTCTATTAAGACTCTGTCCCCAACTTAAGAAACTTAGAACAGAACATTTCCTTATTGAGCTACTATTCTTTGGAAAAAATGTCTATCAGAGTACCCTTCACTAAGGGAACAAATCTGAAGAGGTACCAGCCCATTCAAGGCAAATAGCTTCTCCAAATCAAGGGTATCTGCTCCCTCCCACAGGTTTTAATCAAAGAAGGATCTTCCTTAGGTACTGGTACTGACTTCTCTTTTATCCCTAGCATATTAAACTTCTTGGACTCCATATTTCAATGGCCACCTTTAGTCAAATTTTTAAAATGTGGATTGTAGCTACAGGAATTGCATAGTCTATATTTTTTTTCTGATGGTTCTAGTTTTAGATGCCAATTCTCACTCTCTGTCCATATAATCCATGTGTAATATTAACTGTATTTTAAAGATTACAAACTCATTTAGATATCTATTTGAAATGCCATCTTGCTTAAAAAAAAGCAAATTATGTTAGCTATAGTCTCATCTGAAATCAACCACACTCAAAGTTTGAATTATTCAGAGAAAATTGCTCTCAAAGTAAAAATGTACCATTTTATTTTGCAGATGTATTCAGTGTTGCTGAGTACTTTAATTAATGTCAATAATAAATTTAAAATGGAAAAAAAAGCAAAAAATTCTCAGGGAATGAAAACATAGTTCTGAAGTATCATTTATTGTAACTCTAATGTAGTGAAAGTTTTGTAAAGTTTATGTGAAATAAAATGTGGATTTGCATAACATATATCAGAATACTAGTACAACTTTTGAATTTCAAGAGGGAATTAATTAATAAAGACTAAAAAATAAATTCTAGCAATATCAATGTACAGTGTAGCAATTTGATTAGTACGAAGCAGAAATGATTATATCCCACAACTCTAGAGCCTACTAAACTCATTAGTTTAACTTTGTTCCCCTGCAGAATCCAAAACAGTGTAATTTGAAAAATTATTCAGAAACTATTTATAGAATTGTGTATTCACTTTAAAAGCAAAGTTTTCTCCCCTTCAAAGGATGGTATGAGGTAAATCATCAGGCTTGAGGAAGATATAATGCGTTCCCCCAAATGTGGAAGTGTTGTCTAATGGGGTCTGGTCAACCAAAGCATTGTTAAAATCTTTTTGATTGAGCTAGGAGAAATCCTAACTAATGTGTTCTTTGCTAAAAAGGATAATTAGTGTTGATGAGCCTCTATTCCTCAAAGGAGGGATCTGGGTGAGATATGATGGGGTGTGTGTGTGTGTGAGTGTGTGTGCACGTCAGGTGCCTGTGAACCTGTGAAGCAAAGGTGTTAAACAAACAAACAAAATAACAATAAGTCTTGTCTAGAAAGCAAGCACTTCTTAAATACGAGTACTATCTTGTGACTTATGTTAGACATTTTGTTTTTCCCCTGCTGTAGCTGATGGGTGGTATATTACTGACCCACTTAACATTTGCACTTGGAAAGCAACCCATATACTTTCCTGCACCCCAGAGTCTGCACTCTTTGCCTTGCACAATCTCATTCCATGCCCTCCTTGCCGGCACTCAATCTGCCACTGTCCCTTCACCTCCAAGTGCTATCACCCTAGATTTTGGCCTGGCTAGAGCCTTATCTCATCAGTCTTATCTCAACTCAAATGTGACTTTCTAAGAGAGGCAGTTTATAAAAATTCTAATAAAGAAGCACTTCCCAGCTCGCCTTACTCTAACTTCCACCTATTCTCATTCAGAAAGGGAACTGCTTCACACTTCAGATCTAGAAAATCTTTACTACATAGGCTGATTTTGATTTTCAATCTGGGAGCTTGGATCGAATTCTGAAGGATTTTCTGTGCCATCAACTCATTTTATCTGACCCAGATGGAAAAGGATATGACTGATACAGACGATGCATTATCACCTTGGATAAAACTTGGTCTCTTTTTATTCCATTTTACTCTTTTATTTATTTATTTTTTTGGTACTAATTTCTATAGAAAATTCATAATTATTTGTTTACTGTTTTAATGTGGATGTACCCTTGACAAGTAACCATGAGCACAGAACCCTTGTCTATTGTATTCACTTGTTGAATTTTCAGTGTCTAAAATGGTGTCTGGCACATACAAGTACTTTAATTTTGTGCAACATAATTGAATGATGAAGTGGCCCCATTATAAAAAGATGACATGTATGTGACACCTGTATATGCACTGGGCAAGGGTTGGGTGTAGAGTAGGCAATCTACCAATATTTCACTTGTCTACAGCTTTCCTATGTGAGAGGATCAGTAAACCCTTCTAAGTGCTACTCAAGTATATTTAAATCCAGCTATCACAAAGTTTGTTATATTCTTTCTTTCCTTATTTATTTCAATACAAGATAATCTATAACTTAGACTCTTGTTAACCTTTTCTTCACTCTTGGCAAGTTTGAAAATGATTATATTTTATAACTGAGGCATTTAACTAAGTTCAAGTATCTTCCTTAATCAAGATTTATTAATGAGAATGCTATTAAACTATAACATTGTTTGACAGGAATGACTGTTAACTTAATCAGAAACTCACAAACTCATCGTATTTCATACATGTTACAGTACTATTTGGATAAAAAAACCTGGGTGTACAGATAATTGTATATATCACAAAATTAAATTTATCTACTCCATTAAAAAGAACTGTTTATTAGTGCTTATTGGCTTTATCTCCACAAATTAAACCTGCCTGACGTTTTTCTTTTTTTTTGGAGAGGTTTTTGCTATAGGGCGTGTGCGCTCGCCAGACAGACAGAGAGAGACAGAGAGACAGAAACCAAGAAATCACCCCCTAGGGGGGATGGCCATGCCACAATCCCTTCTCCTCCATTCTCCTCTTGGGATCTTGGGCAGGCACGCACATGCATCTGGCGTGAGTTTTAAGCCACTGGATCCGGGACGCAAACCGCGGTCGACTACATGGGAGCCCAGCAACATAGCCATTACGCTAACTGCTGGTCCCAGCCTGGGGTTTTTCTTACAATGAGATCTGTTAGTAAGTCCAGCTCCCAGCTTGGTTTAACTTGTACACGGTAGACTTATAGCTCATTGATGCTTTTGTTCTAACTTCTACCTCTAGGACCAGAAAATTACCCAAAGAGGCTGATTTTGATTTTCAATAGAACAAGTTCGATAAAGTATAAATTTCAGATTTTTTTTTTTTTTTCCCAGTGTCACCAAGTCATCTTTTCTGGCCAGGATGGAAAAGTGTGTGGGTGATGTAAGCAACCCATGACCACCATGGTCTTTCTAGTTAAGAGAAAGACAAGACTCGAGCTGTGTACAACAAGCAAATACACCATTTCCCGCCCCCCCCCCATCCTGTTTCATGTCTTACAGAGCCCTTATAATGATTTCTGTTCAGGTTCCTTCTTCCTGTATTTGTATATCCTAGCTAGTCCACTTCTTCTGGAGGCAAGCAGTGGAGCTTTGTTCTCTCTACTGTTTGGGGATTGGGATATCTCTTCCTCCATGAGGATGAGTCTCAGGGTCTCTCCTTCAGTTACCGCATGCCTCGAACTTGAATTCCAGCACAAGCTCACTTAGCTAAGTATGGGAGTAAATCCTCCACCTCTTACTCATGTAGATGTGGTGCCAGTGTTAATGATGTAAATAGTGTTTTAGGTTGATGGATAAAATCTATAATTCATTTTGTGGAGTGGTAGATCACCTGAAACCCACATCCTGTCATTCCTCCTCTAGTGTCAGTTTCATAATGCAAATTGGCTATAACAGGATTGGGTAATCAAAGGCATAATTTGCATTCTGAGGACCATCATAGGTTATAGCTTGAACACAGTTGGAAATTAGTTTTTCCTAAAGGAAGAGTTATGATGGAACTGTTAACTACTTCCTTTGAGTGGGTCTGGTTGTTGTTATTTGTTTGTTTGCTTGTTTTTAGCTTCAAACATTAAGAAAGTAAAAGAAGCTTATGCTGATGAGTGGCTTGGATACAGGAAAAGAAACCATGCGACTCTCAGCTGGGTGCACTGAAAAGCAGCAGCATTCATTCTCAGTGTATAGATTATACATTTAGGAGAAAGCACTCATGCTACGAAAATTAAGTGTATACTAACACTTTGAAAACCTCTGTCTCCCCACTTTTTTTTTTTTTTGACACTCATTTGATAATAGAATGTGTTAAGACTATGTAGCAGTCCCCAGGAACATACTGATGAGCAGAGTTATTCGACTCAAATGCAATTTTTGCTAATGCACACTATTTTATTTAGGAACAGGAGGTTGTTTTAAGGCTAGTCTCTGATTACCGCACAGCAGATTATATTTCTAATTTTGAAGCTCTCCAAATGCACTCTGGGCCTTCCATTTTTTCCCCCTTACTATACCGTGAATGTATGCAATTCAACAAGCATTAACTGGGCACTCACAGTGGTCTGGAACCTTAAGATCTAAGGACAAGGAGATGCAAATGTCTAGTTTCTGTCTTTATGGAGTTCACAGGTGATAAATAATGAATTACACCAGGATATGATCAATCAATTTAGGAATAGAGGTTTGTGTAAAGTCTTTCAGAGGGCAAGCTACGTGCCGTAGAGCCAGGAAGACTTTAGAGGGGTCTCACCAACCTGTATGAGATAATAATATCTATTTTGATATTAGATATTACTGAGAATTGAGTGAGATACTCTAGATCTTTCAGCACATAGCAGTCTTTCATGTCTGTTAGTTATGAAGATGGTAACAGATTACCTTTGCTTCTTACTATTCTTAGACTAGAGAAATTTGATTTAAAACTGTCTTAACATCCTAGAATATTAAACTACTGTCTACTTTCCCTTTACTCTCTTCCTTTAAAAAATGCCTACCCATTTTTCTTCTCCCACTTTAGAACACGTGTATATCAAGTTAATGAAATTAAAACAAAAGGTCTTAAGGCAGGGATAGGGTGGAATGTAGAATTGGGAAAATGAAGGCAAATGGACATGAGAATATTGCAATTCTACATACACCTTTGCCTAGCCACAGAAATTGGAAACTATATAAGGAAAGTGTACAGGTGATGTTTCTTTTCTGCTGTATCTGAGAATAATAATATTTATTAGCAGAGGCTGGGTTGAGTTTTATAGCCCATGAACAGAAGGTCTGGACTCACATCACTCTAAGCATGTTCGTGGTATTTGAGTAGAAAGGCAACAATAGATTTAGAATAATACAGTTATTTATATTTACAGACTTATTTAGGGAAAGGTACATAATATAATATCCAAATGCAATGTATAAAATAATGTATTTTTCTAGGGACAAACATTCTGCAGATGGTGATGAACTCGGTGGATGTGAATAGATAGCATCTTGGAAAATGAGCAAATACAGTTGCAGTTTTACTATAAATGTCTTATATTTAATATAAAACATTCTACTTTTCTAAGAATTTGAAAACGAGTAAGAGGCAGTATTGTACAGAGGTTAAGAACACAGGCAGTTTGTCACTAGCTATGTGACCTTGATTCGTTCATCTCTAAATGAGAGCAATAGCAATTATGTCACCAGGTTTTGTGAGAGTTTAATTGGAAAGTGATCTTACTATAGTTACTGGCATGCAGTAACAATTCAGTACATGTTAGCTATTTCAAATTAACAGGTAATATCTATAATTTTCTAGTGATATCTGAACATGATATAGAGCATTCATAAGCCAAAGACAAAATTTTGTCCTAATGATCTGCTTCCCTTTTCAGCCTTTTTGAAGATCTAACATCAAGATAACTACGATAATGTTTCTATATAATTTTCTAGTTTAAGAAGCTCTTTATTTTATGGCTAACTGGGTATGTTCCAAGAATTGAAGATTAGGGGCATGGATTTTCCCATTACTTTTGTCACAGAAGTCTCACCTGGCACTCAGGCTACTTTAAATACATTAGGTGGATCTGGGTCCTGTAGCTCATTTGGGTCTGTCATAAAATCAACACTACTTTGTGACCTGGGCAGTCTGCCTCTGAAGAGACCAAGCCAGCAGAAGTGTATATTGTCTGCCATTGTGGGGCATGACCTAGCTTCTAAACAGAAGGAAACTTTTCTATGTTTGTGGCAGGTTTTAGTGGTAGTGTCCTGGGTCATGTTACACAGAGCTAATTCTTGGCCCCGAGCTGGAAGTCCATGCCCTTTGAATTTTCCTGTCCTTTAGCATGGTGACTGAAAGTGCTGATCAGAGCAGATACACCTGGTTTAGTCTCGTTTTTTTCATATGCGAGTTGGTGTTCTACAGGAAAGATGCTTCTACAAGTGCCACTTCTAGAAGTACACAGTACAAAGTCCAGGAGGTAAAGGATAAACCTTTGTCGATATGTTGAAAACTATTGATCTCTGAGGATTTTGTGTTTCAGATTGAGCTGGCCAAGTCTACAGAATGCCTTAAAACTTCTAATTCATCTTTTATCTGTCAGTTAGCTCTTGCCCTGTCTGCATTTATTATTAGTAGTGCCATCATCTTTTGTTTCACCAGGACATCGAGTGACTAATGTCATTAGCCCTGAGTACTCACAGGAGTGGAACTCTAGCCTGAGTTAATGTGATGTGCTGGGGCAGTTGGTGAAATGGTGGTACATGTTTAAGCACTCTTTCTTCAGCACAGGTCTTGTGGCATTTTAATTTGTTGATAAGCAGATTCTGAATTGGTAATTTTGACCAAATTGATTGAACAAGTCATTCCAAAAAATCAGTTTCTGGTAATTTTTACCTTTTATTTTCTTTGTTCTCTGAATTGGCCAAGTAAATGGGCTGTATTATTAAGGAAAGTCACAATGGTAATTTCTCATAGCAGTCAAACAAAAAGAAAAAGAACAGAGCCCAAGCCTCATTTTCTCCATTAGTAAAATATAGCATGTAGTAGCAACTTCATAGATTTTAATAAGGAGATATTTGGGAAATAAGTGAAGGCCCTTTATACACTGTACAGCTTATGTAAAAGTTAGGTGTAAGGTGTTAGATTTATCATTAGGCTCATTATCTTATTTTCTTGAGGCTTTCTCTGCTTCTTTTTCATTAAATAATCCAAGACTCATTTGGAGCCTTCTGCATATAGATTTCATTTATTACTAAAGCTACTGTCTTGATTCTCTTTGGCTAAATACAATGCCTGTGATATTGTCTCAGCTTTGGTATGGAAAAGAGTTAATGAAAACATTGTCAGTTATTGGATGTATTTGGGTTTTGATCAATGAGCAACATAGTCTCTAATTGATTATTTCTCCCAGACCCACTTTATTTCATTTATAGCATATAATCCTAGACTCATAGATTTTTAGCCCCATGGACATTGGGAAGAAGATGGGATTGTCAAGATAAACACAGCAATTAGGTAGAGAAAGTGTTAAGTTTATTGAGACATACTACATTTTTATGGAAAGGCAGGATATTTCCAAAATAAAGCTGATGTTGAAGAAGAGTCTTGTTGGGGTTATAGATTAGAATCATCTAGATGGAAATGGTAACTTAAGCTGTGAGAGTGGAGGGTTAGGAGTGTGTATGTGTTGGGGTAGTGGAGAGAAGACAGAAGAGGATAGGAAGGGAGGTAAGGGAAATAAAGGGAAGGAAGTGGAGAAGAGACAGGCCATGGGACAAATGCCAAATAATAGAAGAAATAAGAGTCAACCAAGGAGATACACAAGTAAAATAAGAAGGCAGGAGAGGAGCCTTTTAGTCTCATGGGATGGGAGCCACGACTGGTTACTTGACCCTCAGGTGCTCAGTTCTCATCATCCCTATTACTACCTCCGAAGGGAAGCTCTGCTTCTTTAAAGTGATATCTTTGAACTTCTTATTTCCATCCCCATGAATGTGATTTAAAACATTAGAGTTGATGGGACCAGCAGTTAGCGTAACGGCTATGTCTCTGGACTCCCAGTATAGTCGACCATGGTTCATGTCCCAGACCCGGTGACTTAAAACTCACACCAGGCGCCTGTGCATGCATGCCCAAAATCCCAAGAGGAGAATGGAGGAGAAGGGATTGCGGCATGGCCATCCCCCCGGGAGGTGATTTCTCGCTTTCTATCTTCTGTCTCTCTGTCTGGAGAGCACACGCACCCTATAGCGAAAACCTCTCAAAAAATAACATTTAGAATTGAGAAATGTAAATGTATATGTATTGGAATATTCACTTTGCAAGCTAAGTGACATATGTGATTGAATGTATACAAGAAATTGATATAAATATATAAAAATAAATATATTTAAAAAATGAAAAACACACACACACAGACACACACACACACACACACACACACACAAATGTGGTCATCAATAAAAAAAAAGAGTTGAAAACAATTATGTAAACTGTAGTGTCAAAAAGGAAGTCTCTCGGGAACCAGTAGTTAGCGTAATGGCTATGTCACTGGACTCCAACGTAGTCGACCGCGGTTCACGTCCCAGACCCAGTGGCTTAAAACTCACGCCGGGTGTGTGTGCGTGCGTGCCCAAGCTCCCAAGAGGAGAATGGAGGAGAAGGGATTGTGGCTGACCATCCCCCCCGGGGGGTGATTTCTCACTTTCTGTCTCTCTGTCTCTGTCTGTCTGGCAAGCGCACGTGCCCTATAGGGAAAAAAAAACCTCCCCCCCCCAAAAAAAATGGAAGTCTCTCAATGCAAGAATGAGAAACCAAATGTACTATTAATGTTTATTTTATTGTGATAACTTTGCTTCATGTTGAGAGCTGATAGCAGTAGATATGTGCAAGTGAGGGTGTACAACTTGTTTTTAGCTGGCATTCATTCTATTGACTGGCGTCAATGGTATCAAATGTTAAAACGTTGTAAATGCCATCCTGTTCCATTCCCTGCTCTGCCCTCTACCCCATTTTAACAAACTGCTTTCTCTTAGCTTGTTCCAGGCATGTTGCTAACAACATCTGGACTCATCATCTAGGATAACAGGAATATATGTCAATAACATCCTCATGCCCTGAAATAAATTCTTAAAAGTTCAAATGTGTTGTTTCACTTAAAAAAAAAATGCAAGTCTAGCCAACTGCCATGGGAAAATAAACTGTTTTATCCCTTTTTCAAAAATAGACCTTTGAGTTGAAAAATAATCAAAGCCCTGCCTGTGAGTTAATTTTGAAAGTTTACAAAAACAACATATATTTTGCAATTAGTGTCTGTAGAACTTGTCAGAATTAAAAAGGGCTATGACAGCTGACTTCCTTATTGTGTAACGAAGACGGTTAGCATTTACCAACATTTCTTATGTGTGTTACTAGAAGACCTTAAGTAAATTTTGACTTAGAGTTCTTTGGTATCTTTTGTAGTTAATATAAAAAGTTGTTCAAGCTTTATTACAATCTGTCCTATGTATGAATGGCTTGATCCAGAGTACACTGTGGTCATTTTGTTTTCTCTACTTTATTCAAACCTTACAAGGATATTATGGTAGGCTGAAAGTACTAATTTCTAGAACTTGTGACTACTACCTTATATGACAAAAGAGACTTTGCAAATGTGATTAAATTCAGGATCTCTAGATGAGGGAATTAGGCTGAATTATACAAGTGGGCCCTAACTATAATCACATGTGCTCCTATAAGAGGAAGGTAGAGAGAGATTTACTACAGTAGGTGTGACAATGGAAGAAAGAGGTGGAGTGATTCAAGGAAGGGGACATGAGCAAACGAGTGCATGTGGTCTCTGGAAGTTAGAAGAGGGAAGAAAACATATTCTTCCCTGGGTTCACAGGAGTAATCAACTCTGCTTGATGTTAGACGTCTGACTTCTGGAACTGTGAAACAATTCATGAGTGTTATTTTAAGCCACTATATTTGTGGTAATTTGTAATAGCAGTCATAGAAAAGTAATACAAGCACCTTTTCTCTTTCCGTTGAAACCAACTTTACCACAGTTTCAAGAGGTTTTTTGTTTTGTTTTTTTTTAGGTTTTTGCCATAAAGTGCATGTACTTGCTGGAGAGAGACAGAGAAAGACAGTGAGAGTAAATGTGAGAAATTACCCCCCAATGGTATGGTCATGCCACAGTCCCTTTTCCATTATTCTCTTGCAATTTTGAGCATGCATACACACACACTCAATGTGATTTTCAAGTCTTCAGGTTTGGGACTCAAACTGTGGTTGGCCATGTGAGTCTGGCACCTTAACCACCATGCCACCTGCTGGCCGCTGAAGAAATTTTGTAAAGCACACAAATAGACCATTTCTTTGGAGACTAGAGCCTCCTCAGGGAGAGAAAGAGGTCACACTATTGACTCTTTAAACTTTCCTTCTTTCCTTTTATGCAAATAGAGTGCTCAGAATTTTAGGATTCCATCTTATCATGCTTTTGTCTTTAGAATAGTAAATAGGGTCAGAGTGGTGTCTGAAGTCGACAGAATTGAATGACCTGCTTAGGGTTCTCACCTCTAGCCTTTTGAGCATCTGGCAAAATGACAGCCAAAAAACTATGAGCATATTAAGAAGTGACAAAGTCATTTAACACAGGAAAAGCTGACAACTTACCAGAATTGAAAATGCTATGTTTAAGGAGAGCTTCCTTGCCAATGCAATCAGAAAAGAGGAAAAAATTAAAGGCATCCAAATAGGAAAAGAAGAGGTGAAACTCTCTCTACTCGCAGATGACATGATTTTGTACATAGAAGACCCAATGATTTCCATGAAGAAATTTCTGGAAGTAATGCACCAATACAGTAAAGTTGCAGGATACAAAATTAATATACAGAAGTCTATAGTGTTTCTATATAGAAACAACAGGCAGATGGAGATAGAGCTGAAAAAAGTTATTCCATTTACCATAGCCACCAAAAGTATAAGATACTTAGGGATAAATCTAACCAAAGAAGTTAAAGACCTCCACAAGGAAAACTATGAGAAGCTAAAAAAAAAATTGAAAATAACACAAAAAAGTGGAAGGACATCCCATGTTCATGGATTGGAAGAATTAATATAACGAAAATGGCAATTCAACCCAAATTAATCTACCTATTTAATGCAATGCCAATCAAAGTACCAGACACATTCTTCACAGATTTAGGAAAGACAGTCATAAAATTTATCTGGAATAATAAAAGACCCCGCACTGCCAAAGCAATTCTACAGAAGAAGAGTAGAGTGGATGGCATCTCACTCCCTGACTCAAAAATATACTACAAAGCTGTGGTAATCAAAACAGCATGGTATTGGCACAGGAACAGACCTGTGGACCAATGGAACAGAATTGAGTTCTCAGGAATAAATTTCCAATCATTCAGTCAACTGATTTTTGACAAGGGGTACCAGTCAATCCAGTGGGAAAAGGAAAACCTCTTCAGCAAATGGTGCTGGAAAAACTGGATTTCCACCTGTAGAAAGATGAATCTGAACCCCTACCTCTCACCTTTGACAAAAATCAAG
>NW_006206032.1:706883-731003 GCF_000334495.1 Tupaia belangeri chinensis | reverse complement strand
CTAAGATTAAAAAAACAAAAAATGATAAGTGTTGGCGGGGGGTTGGTGAAAGGGGAACTCTCTTACACTGCTGGTGGGAATGTAAATTAGTCCAACCACTGTGGAGAACAATTTGGAGATTCCTCAAAAATCTACAAATAGAACTGCCATATGATCCAGCAATCTCATTTCTTGGCATCTACCCAAAGGACAGAATAATTTCTCATTGGAAGAGTGCTTGCGCATCAATGTTTATTGCGGCAGTTTTCATGATTGCTCAGACATGGAACCAACCCAAATGCCCCTGAATGGCTGAATGGATTGAAAAACTGTGGCACATATACTCTATGGAATGCTATTCAGCCATTAAGAAAAACAAAACCCTGGCTTTTGACAGAAAGTGGAAGAATATGGAAGATTTACTGCTGAGTGAAGCAAGCCAGGCTATGAAGGAGAGACACTGTATGTCCCCACTTAATATATACTGAATGTCGACACTCTATAACTGAAACTGGTGGGCTAAAGGATGTACAAACACAAGAGGTGGATGTGAATGCCAGATGTGGTGTGTGTGGAGGAGTGGGGCCTGGGGAAGGACATTTGGAGGAGGGATACAAAGACAGCATTGTTGAGACAGGGAGGTAGTGTTGTTATATTTTGATCAACTTGACCAGGGAGAAATGTTCATATACTGAAATGATCACCTTGTAAGCTAAATAATGTGATAGAATGTATTAAAAATGTAAATAAAATAAATAAATGAATAAACCTAAAAAAAGATATTTTATAGTTTAATCAAGTGGACTAGGGAGAAATGTTTATATGTTACTATATTCACATTGTAAGGTAAGTAATGTGATTGACTGTATAAAAGAAAATGAAATTTAAAAAATAAAAAAAGATAAAGATTAAAAAAAGAGCTTCTGCATTGCTTCTTCTGGGCTCATTTTCATTAGGAACAAAACTAAGAAAAAAAAATGAGATGAACTTCACTAAGTCAATTTCTATGTCAATCTTTGCAGGGGATGTTTAGTGCCTCCTCAAATTCACAACCACCTGAACATAGAAAATTTGAATTCAGAGAAACTGAAAGTAGAATGTTTGTCACCAAGGGTTGAGGGTTGAAGATTGGGGAGATAATGGTCAAAGGATATAAAATTTGAGTTAGATAGGAATATGTTCAAGAGATTTATTGTACAATATGTTCACTGTAGTTAATGAGTTGTATTTGTAAAAATCAATTAGAGTAAATTTCAAGTCTTTTTAGCCATGAAAACTAACAACTATGTGAGGTAATGCACATGCTAGTTAGACTTAGCCGTTTTACAATATATACACATTTTAAAATGTTTTATACAATAAATATACATAATTTGTATTTGTCATTTAGAAAAATAAGTTGATAAAGTATTTAGGTCCACCTAGAACCTCAGAATGTGACATTGGACCTTATATATAACATATCAGATACACACACACTCACAGAGAATACTACTCAGCCATCAAAAAGAACAGAATCCTCTTATTTGAGGTTAAAGTGGTGACCCTGGAGGATTTTATGTTAAGTGAGATAAACCAGGCATAGAAAGATACATACCATATGTTTTCACTCATATGCCGAAATTGAAAAACCTGACTTCATAAAAATAGCAAATTGAAGAATGACTACTAGAGGCTGGGAATTTTGGGGAGACAGGGCAGGAAGATGGGGTGGGAGATAGAGTGATGATAAGTAATGGAAACAAAATTACAGATTGATAAGATAGAGGAACAATTTCTTGTGTTATACAGTAGGGTGAATATCGTTAGTGCAACTTACTATATATCTGAGTAACTAAAAGAGGATTTGAATGTTCAGTAATGGCAAATGTTTGAGAAGATGAGTATACTAATCACTCTTTTTTTGCTTGCATGATTTATGGTGAGAAAGCTTTTGTAATTCTTTTATTGCCCCCCTCTATAGTTAAGATATTGCATTTCTCTGCCTTTCTTCAAGAATTTATTTTTATATTCAATTTTCTACAGTTTGAATATGATATATTAATTTTCTACAGTTTGAATATGATATATGTAGTCATTGTTTTGGTATTTACCTTTCTTATTTTTTGAACATCTCTGTAGTTTGGTATCTACTATTAATTTCAGAAAGTACTTAGTCATTATTACCTCAATCATTTCTTCTGCCTATTTTCTTTCTTCTCCTTCTGATATTCAAATGATATGTATGCTACTCCTTTTGATATTACTATACAGTTCTTAGATTTTCAGTTCCCTTTTTTGGTACATTTCTTTTTGTTTTTGCATTTCAGTTGGGGCAAATTCAAATGACCTGTCTTCAAATTTACTGATTTTATTTTCCACTCAGCATGTTGATTATAATGAATACCCCACCAAAGGCATTATTTGTTTCTATAACCATATTTTTTATTCCTAGCATTTACTATTTTTATTTTTTTTTTAAAGAGTTTACACCTCTGTACTGACCCTGGTAGTCTAGTCTGTTTTCTGTCTTTTCCATTAGTACCTTAGGCATTTCAATAATAGCTATTTGGAATTTTTTGTTTGGCAATTCCAACATCTTTGTCTTATTCAAGTCTAGTTCTGATGATTGCTTTGTCTCTTCAAAGTATGTCTTTCTTATTTTTGGAGTGCTTTGTAATTTTATGTTGAAACCTGGATTTGTTCTATGGGTAGTAGGTACTGAGATAACGAAGTTTTTAATGAGAGGATTTGTATTAATATGGTGAGGAGTTGAGATATATTTAATATTTGTTGTAGCTACAGGTATCAGAAGCTTCAAATTAATTTAGTATCTTGTCCTATTTTCTTCACTTTGTGATTGTTTTAGCCTGTTCTCTGTTGCTAATAACAGAATACTGCAGATTTAATAATTTATGAAGAGTGGAGTTTATTTAGTTCACAGTTTTGGAGCCAGGGGGCCTCATCTGGTGAGGGTCATTTTGCTTGTGAGGATTCTGCAGAGTCCCGAAGTGGTGCAGGGACTCATGTATGTGAGAGCAAGAGCACGTGTGTCTGTGTCAGCTCTGGTCTCTCTCTCTGTCTTTTTACAAATCTACCATAATTTAGTCATGAACTCAGCCGTGATGACTGTATCTACTCCTGATTAACTCCTGTAGGCCCCACCTATTAATCTCATAGTTGGATTACATTTCCATCCTCTTAGGAGCATTACAGTGACAGGTAAGTTCCAACATACAGACTTTTGGGAGAAACTAAAGGGGATTTTCTCTGTATTGCATCAAAGAAAGAGTATGTCTTGCAGTACTTCTAACTTTAACAAATTGTTATTATGGTCGGGATTACTGATGTGGTGGTAAGGTTTAGGGGAGAGGGGCCATTCTTTAATATTCTGGTTAAGTCTCAGTCTTTTAGTGGACTTGTGCTTTGAGGGTGCAGCTTTTACAAGTTTTTGTATTCCTCTTCCGGGGTATAATATTTCCCACTTTCTCCATGTCTCTGATCCCTCTTCCAAACATATTTCCTTGAATACCTTGCTGCTGTTGACTATAGCTTTTTTTATTCCTAAGATAAAATAGGGAGGCTTGAGTAGGCTGGAATGGGGAAGAATCTGCTTTTCTCTGGCAGAATGTTTCCAGTGCTGTCCTCCTCACCTTATGAAGTTTTCTCTGTAGAGCTTTATTTATTTTTATTTTTTTGAGAAGTTTTTTTTTTTTTTTTTTTTCTGGAGAGGTTTTTGCTATAGGGCGCATGCGCTTGCCAGACAGACAGAGAGAGACATAGAGACAGAAAGCGAGGAATCACCACCCAGAGGGGATGGTCACGCTGCAATCCCTTCTCCTCCATTCTCCTCTCGGGATTTTGGGCACACACACACACACGTGCCTGGCGTGAGTCTTAAGCCACCGGGTCCAGGACGCGAACCGTGGTTGACTACGTGGGAGTCCAGCGACATAGCCATTATGCTAACTGCTGGTTCCCAAGAAGTTTTTGTTATAGGGCATGTGCACTTGCCAGAGAGACAGAAAGCAAGAAATCACCCCCCAGGGGAAATGGCCATGCCGCAATCCCTTCTCCTCCATTCTCCCCTTGGGATCTTGGGCACGCACACATGCACACGCGTTTAGTGTGAGTTCAAGCCACTGGGTCCTGGACTCAAACCGTGGTCGACTACATGGGAGTCCAGCAACATAGCCATTATGCCAACTGTTGGTCCCAAGTAGGTCTTTATTGTGAGCTGATGTGAGGGTGGGGTATGGTGGGGTAAGAGGCTGGAGTGTCAGGAGAGAGAGAAGGATCTATAACTTGAATGCCTGTGAAAGAGAACTGGAGGAGATGGCAGCACAAGGAAAGAAAGTTGGCAAGGGTTTCTGGATTGATTCATATAACTGGGAAGTGTGGAATGGATTGGAAAAGAGGGAGTCACCCTCTCTTGGTTGACAGACATTGCCCACTGACTTCAAAACCTTTCTTTTGCCATACTGCCCATGGGAAGAATGCATGGGAATTGTAGACACAACTTGCATATCAAACCTTTCATCTTGGAATTTATTTAATAAATGTCTGTGGGTAAAAAAGTTATTTCTCCCCTTGCCCTTATACTAATAAACAGTTTATTTACTATCTTCTCTTCTCATATCTTCCCAGGGAACATGTATTTCATTTATTGCTCGTCCTTAAACTGATCAATCTATCTAATTAAGAGTGTTGGCTCTGAAAGCCCACACTGACCACTAATTCCAAACCTGTGATTGGCCATGTGGCTTTCATCACTGCAGTTCAGTATGCTACTGATTGTGCCACCAGGCTGGGCCGATGTGTGTGTGTGTGTGTGTGTGTGTGTGTGTGTGTGTGTGTGTATGTCTGTGTATTCAGCCATGATCTAAAATAACAGCATTTTATTCTTTGGTTTAAAAAAATTCACTTTATATTATTAGCTTCTAGCAACACGTATCAATAATAGTCAATAAAGAAAAGTATATATAGTTTATGTACAAAACACTCACAGGTGTGTGTGTGTGTGTGTGTGTGTGTGTATGTGTATACTGTATATCTGTGTGTATATTTATACATGATTACATGCAGACAAGTATTTATATATACACACAAACTTGTATTTTCTTAGAGAAAAATCTGAAAGGATATACAAACACTGTTTATGCTAGTTATCACTAGAGAGTTTAGATAGAAATGAGGAGAAGGATAAGAAAAGTTGTTTGTCTTTTTTCCTTTTAAATTTATTTATTACTCTATTTCCTTTTTCTTTTGATTACTTTCATGAGCGTGAGAGACTGAGTGAGAGAGAAAGACAAGCACTCTGAGCAGGATCTCACTCTGATCACCCCGCAGCCTTCTCAGACAGCCAAACTCATTGGTGACCACTTGGAGTATTGATCAGGGAACTGAATTCTCAGTCTTCCATATGGGTCCAGTGTCGCTTGAGCAGTGTGTTACTGTGGAGCCCCTGAGGAAGCCTAGAGGTTTTGCTTTCTGGCAGTATTATTTTGTATAATGAACATCACTTTGATTCACACACATACAGACACACTTGCTTAGTGTTTTCATGCCAATAACTCTTTTTCTCGCCTTATAGTCATTTAATAGAAAGTGTCCATTACATATGCCAATCTTTTTGTTTTTAGTTGTGCCACAGGGTGTGTGTCTTCACCAGGAGAGGGATGGACAGATGAAAGAGGAAGAGGGAAAGTGAGAAATCATCATCTGGAGGGGGCTGGCCACACCACATTCCCTTCTCTATTCTTTTCTTGGGATTCTGGGCACGCACGGTCATGTGCTTGGTGTGTTTCCCAGGCCACCAGGTCTGGGACTTGAACCACTGATTTTCTTTGTGGAGGTCCAGCCATCCCAACCACCATGCCACTGGCCAACCCACATGCATCAATTTTTATAAGCAGAAATAAAACTTGCATGTTTATAATAAACAATATTTAAAACATACAGATACATGGCAAATAGACAAACCAGTATTAGAGTATTTGAATTAAATATTATGAAAATAATATTGTGGCATAAGATGGGTTTTATGACTGGTAAGATTAATGGAAAAGTTTTTTTCACATCAAAATGATTTTTAAATGCAGAAGAGAGACTAAGGAGATATTAGTCAAAGGACACAAGATTCTAATTACACAAAAGAAAAGATATCTACTGTATATTGTGGGACCAATTGGCGTAATGGCTATGTTGCTGGACTTCCATGTAGTTGACTGCAGTACGAGTCCCAGACCTGGAGGCTTAACCTCACACTTGGCACATATGCATGCATGCCCAAGATCCCTAGGGGGAGAATGGAGGAGAAGGGATTATGGCATGGCCATTCCACCAGCGGGTGATTTCTCACTTTTTGTCTCTCTCTCTGTCTTTCTGGCAAGTGCACGTGCCCTGTAGCAAAAACCTCTCAAAAACAAAACAAAACAAAACACACCCACACCAAAAAACAAAGAAATCTACTGTATATTGTGACTATAGTTAATGACAATATGTTGTATACTTGAAAACTGCTGAGAAAGTAGATTCTAAGGGTTTTCATCACAAGAAAAGGTAAGTACAGTACAGTATGTGAGGTAGTGAAAATATTAATTAGTTTGATTTAAACATTCTACAGTGTATATATACATAAAAACAGTCATGTTATACAGCATACATATATATATAATTTTTGTCAATTAAAGAAAGCAAAGTGCACAAAATTAATATGAGTAACTATTGTGGACATGCTGTTGGAAGCTTCAGAGACAGGAAAGTGTTAGGGCTCCAAATGTACTTTTTCATGTTGTCAGACTCTTGACTAGAGATCACATCAAGAGAATACTGTGGAGACGTCTGCAGGGCATAGACTCCAATTTTGTGTTTTATCAGAAGGCCACAAATCCTTTTGGTTGTCTGACCAAATGCTTCATATGCAAGTTTAAACCTTTCAGGAAAACAATAAAATACCCAGTTAACACCCTCCTTTTTTATAAAAAGAAAAACACAACCCTTGAGGTATTTCAGTGAATACGCACAGCAAATCCAGCCCTTCTCTTTTGTCACGCACTCAGGATCAAGATGTAAGCACCCATAAACCCTCTGTAAGCCTTTCCCAGGCACTAAGGCTCTTTGCATGCACCACTGGGACCAGACACAATATAAATCTTGAGTTATACTTGGAATTTAGCTAACATAGGGGTGGGCTAAATTATATCAAAACAGGTTTTCTGGTGCAATGATGATGATCTGAGCCATGAAAGATGTGTTATTAGCATTGTCAGTTTACATTCCCCACCAGAGAGTGAACACAGTGATATGGAGTCATATGCTAATACTACTGTCCACTCTGTAGTTTCAGAACAGGTTGTATCATGAAAAGACTAAAGGAGTTGGGGTGTTTTAAAGACATAAACTTTGTCTGACGTCATTGATTCAGATGGTACTGTTAACTCTGGGTTCCTGACTAGTAAGTGCATGCAGCTGATCGCAGGTGGGGGACCTCAGGGCTCAGGTGAGAGATGAGATTCTTACTAGACTCTGAGAGCTAGAAGGCTTTCACAATGACATTCCAGTCTCCTCTTCCTACATATGAGGAAGCTGAAGTTCAGACATATGATGGAAGTTACCTAAAGGAATAACATTTATTTAAAACCAAATCACACCATTGGTTTTCAGGTAATATTCATGATTATGATAAGATACCTTATTTTTTTTTCCTTGAGTACACTCTTCTTTTAGTATTGGCTATAGGAATTCTGAGGATACCAGAATCCATGGATGCTCAAGTCCATTATATAAAATGACTAGTATTTGCACATAACCTGTATTCATCCTCCTGGATACTTTAAACCATCTCTAAATTCTAATACCTAATACAGTGTAATGCTATGTAAATAATTTTTATAGTGCATTTTAAAATCTATTTCTAAAAATTGTTTTACTGCTATTATTTACTTGTTTTCCAAATATTTCAATCCATAGTTGGTTGAATTCACAGATGCAGAACCCACAGATAGGAAGAGCCATTTGTAATATAAAACTACTGGTGAAAAACACTGAGGAAACTCTGGGAAACATCAAAGTAGGCAAAGATTTCTTAAATAAGATTCTCAAAGCATAGGCAATAATCACAAATAAGATGAGTGAGATTATATCAGATTAAGAAGTTTCTGTCCAGCAAAAGACACAGTAATTAGTGTGAATCGATCATTCATGGAAAAGGAGAATATTTTTGTAAACTATGTCTAAAATAAGGGACTAATAGCCAGAATATATAGGAAGCTCAAGCAGCTTACCTGAAAAAAGATGATCAACCCAATTAAAAGATGGGAAAATGAGCTACACAAACAATTCTCTAAGGAAGACAGCCAAAAAGCATATGAAAATGCTCAACATCCCTCATCATAAGGGAGATGCAAATCAAATCAAAACCACAGTGAGATACCACCTAACCCCAGTCAGAATGGCAAAGATTAAAAAAGCAAAAAATGATAAGTGCTGGCAGGCTGTGGTTAAAAGGGAACTCTCCTACATTGTTGGTGAGAATGTAATTTAGCCCAGCCACTGTAGAGAACAATATGAAGGTTCCTCAAAGATCTACAAATGGAACTATCTATCATATGATCAGATCTAGTAATTTTGCTCATGGGTATCTACCCAAAGGATAGGAGAATGCTCAGTCAGAAAATAGCTCACACATTTGTGTTTATCGCAGCATTAGTCACAATTGTTAAGACATGGAACCAACCCAAATGTCCATGAACAGATGAATGGACTGAAAAGGTGTGGCACATATACTCTATGGAATACTACTCAGCCAATAAAAAAAGACACTGGCGTTTGAAAGAAAGTAGATGAATATGGAAGATTTACTGCTAATAAAGCAAGCTAGACTATGAAAGACATTGTATGTTTCCACTTAATATATACTGACTGTCTACACTTTATGGTGGAAACTGAAAGATTATAGGGTATAGAAACAAAGAAAATGGTTATGGATTCTGGAGACACTGTGGAAAGAGGGTGGGAGATGGTGGAGAGTGTGAGGAAAGGAATCAAGGAGAAAAAGAGAGAGGCAAGACATTTATGGGACACAAAAATGGATGATTATCTGTTGACAATGTGTATCGTGTCTTCAAGTGGACTGGTGTGAAGTGTATTCATGTTGGGTAAATCACATTACAAGCTGAAATGATATATATAGTGACTGAATGTATAAAAGAAATTAAAATAAAAAGAGAAATAAGATCAGGGAAATAATTTTCCACATACCACTAAGAAACTAATTTTCCTCAGTTGTTGAATAAAAGAAAACCCTCCTTGAAAAAAATTATATAGGGTCAGCTCATGGCCTGGCTGTTAAGATGACTGGATTCTGTGTGGACAACTGCAGGGTTTGAATCTTAGACACAGTGAGTACATGTGCACATTCGCCCAAAATTCTGAAAGATGGGAGAAATGGAGGAGAAGGAATTTCAGTATGACCATGCCTCATGGGGATGTTTTCTCATTTCCCATCTGTCTCTCTCTGGTAAGCACATGTACCCACTGGAAAATTAAAAATAATAAAAAAAGTGATAAGTGCAGTCTTTAAAAACAAATCAAGTTGCCAGGATTGAAAAGCTTCCTAGGCCAGCCAGTGGCATGGTAATTAAGGTGGCTGAATCCCACATGGCCACCTCTGTGGGTTAGAGTCCAGGACTCAGTGGCATGAGAAACATGCCAGACATGTATGCGTGCATGCCCAAAGTCCTGAGAGGAGAATGGAGGAAAAGAGATTGTGTGACCATCCCCTTCAAGGGGTGATTTCTCATTTTCCCTCTTTCTCTCTCTCTTTGTGTCTCTGTGGTGAGTGCCTGTTCTTTATAGCAAACTAAGAGAAACAAAAAGAAAAGCTTCTCTCTATGTTTATTTATTTGGTAGTAGATTTGGTCTTTCTACCAAATTGTATGTTCCATATAGTGCTAACAAGTCATTTTAACTTTAATGACTGTTTAATTGGCCTTGTATAGACAGATATCTTTAATTATCAGTAGGATGCTACCAAGTGATCCATGGGGTGGCAGACCATTGTGGGTTCCTTGATGACCTTTGAGTATCTTCTGTAATGCTCTGTATAGAACTATCCACAAGGCTTATAACAATTCCACAAACTAGGTTTCCTTTTCTTGGTTTTATATGAAGAAGTTAAGCTTAAAAATAAAAGTTTAATAGCTTGTGCAAGATCACACCTGTTAGAGGTTGGACTCCTCTTCCAAGGCTGTTGTAACAAAATAACACAGACTTGGTGGCTTAAACAATAGAAATTAATTTTCTTACAGTTCTGGAAGCTGAAGTCCAAGATCAAGATACCATTAGGGTTGGTTTCTGCTGCTGGCCTTTTTCCTGGCTTTCAGGTGGCTGCTTACTTACTGTGTCCCCACATGGCCAGGGATGCACATGAAGAAAGAGCAAGAGAGAGATCTCTGTGTCTATTTCTATTAAAAGGACACCTTTCCTATGGTATTAGGACCACACTCCATAGGTCTCGTTTAACCTTAACTACCTATTTAAAGGCCTCATCTCCAAATACAGTCACATTGTGGGTTAAGACTTTGACATATGAATATCGTAGGGGCACAGTTCATTCTGTAAAAGAGTGGGGAGGGTGGTGTGAACCTGTTTACTTGAGTTTGAAACTCATGCTTGTTCTATGATACCTGTCAATTCTTAGTGTACAAAATGGCAAAAGTGACATTTTTTCCCCTATCAGATTAATGCATTGGTGCCACAGCAGAATTTAACCCTCTTTTTCTCCTTCTGCACCCCGTGGTAGGTAGGAATGGCTGATGATCATACCTAAATGGTTTGGAATAACATACTTTGACCATTACTGGTATACTCTATCTCCATAGTGGAGATCCTTACTGGAGCCGTGACTGCCTGTGTACTGACCTCTCATGTTGGATTCAAGCTCCAACTATTAGAACTTGGCAGATAAGTGACACCTTTGACTCATTCAAAATATGTACAATAGTTTAACATTCACTCAATCCACACAAATATATATCAAGTGCTTATTGTATGCTAGAGGCTCTTCTCATGCCTGGGAATATGGCAGTGGGAGAAGTCAGGGGTAAGTAAGCAAAGAAATAAGGTCCTTGCTTTCATTGAGAAGACAGGAAAGTAAGCAAAAAAGTAAGAATCTCATAAAAGATAGGTTCTGTGAAGGCAAGTAAGGATACAGGGGGTCTGGGAGTGGACTAGTAGTAGTTGGTGGTCAGGAAAGGCCTCTTTCCTATGGTGACATTGAACTAAATAAACCCTGAATAGTGAAAAGGGGTTAGTCATGAAAATATTTGTGAATTAAATTGTTAAGACATAAGAATAGAAAAAAAAAAAAAAGAGGCTCTAAGAGGAACAAAATGTAAGGCCTGAGGCTGGATACAGTTCTGAAGGGGAGATGCGACCCAAAATAAGAAGGTCTATTACAGTGTGAAAAGGAGATTGGCACTTATTTCGAGTGTGACTCTCTTGGAAGGAATCATGCAAGAGAGCACGATCTGATTGGCATTTGTAACTCATCACTTTGGCAGTGCACACATCCCACCTTCAACAATTGCAATTTTGTCTCTCTGCCATGGGGATCTTCCTGGGAGGCAGAAGAGAGAAGAGAGGCAAAATATTCTGTGGAGTGGCCAATCTAAAATTCATTTTCAGTGAGTTACTGTATCACAAAATTAAGACAGGGTATCAATACAAACCTCTATAATCTTTGCTTGAAACTAACCTGTCCAGTATGTGAAGTGCAGCCATCTGTCTGTCATTGCCTACCTCATTTCTCATTGTTTAGATAATATAGATATTCTCATACATGACCTGCTTCTTCCTTCCTTCCTTGCTCCCTCCCTCCCTCCCTTCCTCCTCCATCCCTTCCTCCCTTCTTTCTATACAAGTTACTTTCTTCCCTTCTAATGAAGGAGGCATTCTATATTTTCTGCAAATAGATGTTCTTTTCTCTGTGCAGATTTAGCTAGTTCTAAAGATCTTTTTTTTGGGGGGGGGACACTGATTTCATTCTATGCTTATGAACTCCAGTAGCAGAATTTGAAGGCAACAATGGGAGGGAATTCTAGACCTGAAAAACATTTGTTGCTGGCTCAAGGTAGTTGCTGTGAGCCAAACTTATTCACTGGAGGATTCCCTTTCTCTGGGAGGAAAAGAAGCTGTGCTACCTCTCCCTGTAAGCCCTCTCTGTCTCTGTGTTTTGATGGTACCTATGTGGGATAGCAGGTGTTTGGGAATGTGTAAAGCTTTTAGAGCAGTATTTTCCCACAAAGCAGCTAGTAGCCACAAGCGTCACCCCTGAGGGGAATAAACCAGAGATACAAGGCAGGAAACCTGGAAGATCATAGCTAAGAAATGGGGAAAGGATGGAAAAAAAGAAAATTTAAAGGTTAGTATTATAGATGGTGGAGCAGGTTTTGAGGGTACAGAGGAGTTAATTCTAATTGAACGTGAAGAAATTGCAAATAAGCAATGGTGCAGGGGTGGGGAAGAATGATGGGATATGCTCATTTGTCTCTGCTCATGGATGTGTTTGTGGTACTGAAAGCACAAGCTTTTGTCAACCCCTTGCAGGAAGTGAGTTGCTGGTGCACATGGTCCAGCATTTTCACAGGGATCTTTGGTTCTTAGGAGCAGCACAGTGTCAATCATGTGCTGTTTTATGAGGATCATCATTCTGAAAATTTGAGTGGCTTTTTTCTCTTACAGGGCCATATACTAACTTGTGCAAACAAATCTTCAAAGTCCATCAATTTACTTTCCTTTTTTTTTGAGGGGGTACCCTGTCTGTACCCCTTTGTACTGTTTATCTTGGAGGGCAGGCGAACTATAAATTAAAATAGGACTACAAAATAAATCTCAATTATATTATATTCACGACCTAAATATAATTATATTGAAATTATAAAAATATATCAACATTTTAAATAATAAACTTGTGATATGATGATGCATGTGCATTTATTAACATATTAAGTTATAAGATCACTCGATGGGTCTAATAACTTCCATTATATTGAAGCAGTATGAACATATTTTGAGATTTTTGGACCATTGTAATATGATACGAAAATAGCTATAATTTCTGTTCATGACAAAGTCACAGGTATCATTGTTCTTTTTTGATTATTCAGAATGAAATAATGCGAAATTTAGTTTATTGTTAGTAAAAATAAAGATAACTATTTTTACCAGCCAAGTTCACAAATCTTGTGTATTCTTTCCTTTTTAAAGTTTATTTATTCTGCACACCCCTGACAGGGTCTTTATACCTTGATCCACCTTCAGTTTCAGCACCCCTGGATCATTGGCACATGTATGTCCAGCATATTCAGGGGGGGTCTCTGGACATGAACCTGAATCCATCCCATGTGGGTCTGCTTGCAGAGCTTCACATTTTACTACTAGCCACTGCCCAGCCCCAGCCCCTTTAACTCTTCATCCACTGACCTTTGGTGAAGAGTTAAGAATCTCTCTGCTCTAGGAAGTTTCTAAGGTAGGGATATTAAGTGGCTAGTTTACCCATCAACTTGGTAGGAAGTATTCTGGTTCTGAATTGTTTCTCTAGCATTCAAGGATCCCCAATGAAATAGGTTTATTTTGATGATACCTCAGAGCTTTTTAAAAAAAATTTAAAGAATTATTTTATTTAACTTTACTTATTTACTTATTTTAATTTGACCACAGAGTGACCGAGAAGGGAGAGAAAGAAGTGAGAAAGCAAGCCACTGGGTCTGGGACTTGAACTGCAGTTAGCTACATGGGAGTCCAGTGCCCTTAACCACCACGCCACCTGTCGGCCTGCTACCTAGGAACTTTGGTGACACCATACTCAGAAGTATTCTGAGGGTATGCTGTGTAGTCAGTGCTGAAAGATATCATCAGAATCACCTCGACTAAAGTTCAAAATTCATACAGTCTTGGAACTGACCTGCTTCTCCAATGACCCATAATCCTGACCTTAAAAAGACCCCCTGCTGTGGGCTGATGGGATTCCTCAATTTATCTCAGTATGACTCCAGAGTGGCTACAGTTGTAGTCTCCCAAACCACAAGAACATCTGTTCAGTTATCAAGATGTATCTTTAAACAGAAATGAGATTGATTTTCTTTGCTGCCTCTCAGGATAATTCTTGCTCTAGACCAATTTTCATTTGTAGAACATCAGGACATGGGAACCTGTATGATATTAGACATAAAAGAACAGATATTCATGTTTTGGGAAATGTTTACCTGTGTTTCACAGGAAGGGTAAAGGTACTGCCAGAACAGGTGATCTGCTTCCTGCTAGGATGTCAGCGTACACTTTCTGTCATCAGGGCACAGAGGAATGCTGATGTCATGAGGTGCTGTGTCAGAGAGCCTAAGTTAGGTGCAGAGTCTGTACCTAAAAGCCAAGATTATTAATTCCTGTGAGGGATATGCTAGTTCTGAACCACAGAGATTATTTTGCTGTATGACAAAATACTAGGGGTTTGTAGGAGGGACACCAGAGCAGATTTTCTTCAAGTTTGGCAGTAAAATTGAGCTCCTTCGAGGTCACGAGGCCCTCCCTGGATTGGCTTTGGACTACTCCTTAGACTTCATCTTCTTGTTCTCTGTTCCCTGTTCACTGCTGTCCAGCTCAATACACTGTGAAAAGCCTCTGCTCTTGCTGAACATTCTGATGAGAACATATCCTCCTCATGCTTTTGCATTTCTTTTTCTACTGCCTGAATTTCCCAGATATTCCTCTTATCTTCAGATTTCTGCTCAACTGTCACCCTTTTCTAATCACTATATTTAAAATGATCTCTTTCTCCTTTGCCTTCTTGGCCTCCATTTCTATTTTACCATTTTCCTGTCATTTATCTCTGTCTGACATTATTTTATTTATGTATTTATTTTTGTGTTTTCTTCACTGCCATAGCTATAGTTCTTAGAACAATGCTGGCCACCTAGCAAGTACTCAATATAA
Source organism: Tupaia belangeri chinensis (assembly GCF_000334495.1). NCBI lineage: Eukaryota > Metazoa > Chordata > Mammalia > Scandentia > Tupaiidae > Tupaia > Tupaia belangeri. The sequence continues at coordinate 716,054 of NW_006206032.1, read as the reverse complement.
TTCTGAGAACATTAATCTTCTGCCAAGTGGGACAATTGTTTAGCTACCCAGGATAGAGGAAGAGTTCTGGAAGAACAGTATCTCTGTATGTAGAGTTTAACTACAATCTATACCCCACATTCAGAGATATTGCAGGTCCTGAGCCTTTTCAGTATCCTGAGATAAGAATGTGGTCTTCCTTTGGGCTCACAATCCTGTGACCCCTCAAAAGACTTTGATTTCAAACTTTTAAATGGCTGCAACATTAGCTACCACTTTCCTATAATTCCTTAAAATTTTGTAGTCTTCTTTTGCTTTTCTGTTCTCTTGCTCTCTCAAATTATAGCTCTGTCTAATGAGTAATTTTGTTATGCTTCAATGCAAAGAAAATGACAAATATGAATATTCTGAACTCTCTCTATATGGATCTGAAATGGTGTTCTCAGGAGGAAATGAGACTGCTGGAGGGTTCCAATAGGTTATATGACTGTGCAGGAGATGGTGTAAAAGTAGAAGCTTTGGATAAGTATTTGGACTGGATCATGACATTTCAACCATAAATGTCATGATTTGGTAATTCTGTGAAATCCTCTGAACTGCTAAGATAAAAGGTGCTACGGACACAAAGAGCATTATTATTAGCTCCATTTTTGAATCTTTGTTCATTTTCAATCTTATTATTCATTTGAGCTTAGTGAATTTTCTCACCAGTTTCTCTTTTGTATTATCACAATATCTAACAGCTTTAATCAGCCAATTTGTCTTGACAAAAATTACATGCATGGCTGTCCCTGTTCATAGCACAGTTTTGTTTTTAATATCTCCATTCAACTATAGCCTCCCTCACATAGAATATCCAATGTATGTGCTTGGTTCCAGTGTTTTGGTTTTGCCATTAAGTCCCTTGTCTGTTTTCAAGTATACCAAGCATTACCTGTTTTAATACTCATTGTCTGAGTGCATTGTTTTTAATCATTCTATATTCATGTGGAACTCATAGGTAGTTCCATTATCAAGATTCAGAATGAACTAGCATTACTTAATGGAATCTTTAAATAGATTGTTACAAACTACGTTATTCCCTGTGCTGTTTAGTTTTATGCTTCTATTTTATCAAGAATTGTATTTCATTTTACCTGGCCTTGTCAGACTTGATTATGGGGCTGGAAGTGCATTAATATGATTAAGTTCTTAGTCAAGGTAAGAATCTTATATGAAGCTCAGTGTTTTGTCTATCTGGGAATTAGCTGGCACACTGGTTATATATTCTCTTTTCAGTTGTTTACATTGATTTCTTGTTGGTCAAACCTTCAGGTTTATCACCACAAAGCTCAAGTTCTTCGAGTTTTTAGTAATAAATTTTAATAGAATTTATAGTTTGAATGTCTTGGCTTGAATTAGTATTTTAAACTTCATTTTAGGAGCTGATCTTGCTTGCAGAAGGTTTCAAACCACCATGATCATGATCTCCTAGGAGAGAACACAGTAGCTGGAGCTTGGTAGAGCAGAGAGCAAAAGTCTTGTCAAATGCTTTACCTCCAAAGTCAGAAATGCAAGCAGTCAATAAATACATCTCAAGTCCTTTAAAGTCTTAGGCTTGCCAAAGGGATACTGACAGTATGAATACTTTTTTTTTTTTGCTGTTTCCATTAAAAAATGCGATTTATTTATTTGAAAAGCATCAGTATATAATACCCAGTATATAACATTTATATATACCACCAGTATATATAAATTTGCTCCCTCAATTTTTAAAAAATTTTATTTTGTTTTAGTCAGAACTAGAGGGACTTGCCTTTTGTCACTCTCTGTATTTTTATCAAGAACTTCCCTCAGGTTACAGAACACATTGGGATTTGATCTGGATCTGGATCTATCTTTCATAGACATTCTACTTAATATTACTCCACTTTAATTTGTGTTTATAAAAAATAGATTTTTTTTTTTTTTTGCTGTAGGGTGTGTGTGCTTGCTGGAGAGACAGAGAGAAAGAAATTGAGAAATCACCCTCCCCCCCAAGGGGGATGGCCATTTTGCAATCCTTTTTCCTCCATTCTGCTCTCAGGATTTTGAGCATGGATGTACATGCACTCGACATGAGTTTAAGCCACTGTGTCTGGGACTCAAACTGTGGTCATCTATGTGGGAGTCCAATGACTAACCATTAGGCTATATGCTGGTCCCCCAAATATATTTTAAACACCTACCTTTGAGGCTCATTCTGTAGCTGAATCTCACATGGCCGACTATCATTTGAATCTTGGCTTTGGCGATTTGAAAAACATGCCAGGAGTGTGTGTGTGTGCACCTGCCCTAATCCCAACTAGTTGGAGAAATGGAGGAAAAGGAATTGTGGTGTTACCATGCCCCATTGGGGTGCGCTTTCTTCCTTTCTCCCTCTCTCTCTACCTTTCTGTCTCTCTCTGATGAACTCACATACCCTCTGGAAACAAACAAACAAACAAGCTTACCTTTGGGTTGAAGTATTTTGGGTATACATCTAAAGTAAATAATAAATAGAGCCAAAAGCTAAGATGAAGTAATTTTGAAGCTATCCATGATTTAGCATGTTTCTCTGCTTTTTCCATTAGTCTGTATAATTTTTGTCTATTTGCGTTATTAGTATTACAGATGGAGAGATAGATATTTCATAGATAAGAGGCTAGGATAACTTGATTATAGATTTTAATCTAAGAATGATTACTTAATTCCTCAGATTTTCAATTTGTCTATGTATGCAGAGAAACAGAAAGAAAAATGCAGGCATATTTAGTTCTAACAATAGCCGTGTTTGTATTTAATCAATTGCTGGCAAATCAATTTATATTTTTAGTACTTGGGGGTGGAATGTGGAGGTAGCATGCTATTTAAAGAAATCATTTTACAAATTTAACAAATAACATCCTGATGCATCTGCTTTTATCAATTTTGATTTTTAAATAATGGGTCTTGGTAGAAGAATAATTCAAATTTTATAGATGTGATCATATTTTAATGTAATGAGGGGCATTCTTTAAAACACAACTTGTAGAGCCTTTCTATAAATACTTTTTCTGATTTATTTTATAATTTATTTTTGATTACTTTTAATGTTTATAAATCAGTTTTTCTTAAAGTAGGGCACAGTTGTATTACTCTATCCTATAGCATATTGTAGGGTAATCAGTTAATACCCACAGCTTTCTGGAAAAATAAATAAAGCATGGGATGTTTATACTATTAATCTCCACTTTCACCTTTTCTTTTCCTCGTACTCAGGCAAGTTTGTGGTAGTTGAAAAGATAACTGGCTATGTACTCTGTTTCAAGGCCTGCTAGTTCTGTCTTGGAGATATGCTTTTATACTATAAACAAATTAATAATAATAACTCAAGTAGAAGAAAATAGGGCAATAAGAGCCTGAGAATTGCAAACTTATTACAGATAAAAGAAGTAGCACAGGACAAAACAAATATTGAATTTTCTGTAATATTAAATTTCTTTTTAAGCCTAAGAGTGCAATAGTGGAAACAAAGATGTACCTTCCACTTCTCTATCTCTTATATGCCTCTTCTTCAAACACAAGGTAATTCTGTTTCATCTCTTCTCTGTTCTAGAAACACTTTTAAGTGCTTTTGGGCCCTGACGTTCAGCCTTAGAGATATTTGAATCCCTTCCTCTCCCCTGCTCTGGCTGTGCATATGCATGTAGGTACATGCACACATGCACACACACACACACACACACACACACACACACACACACACACACACACACACACACACACACACACACACACACACACACACACATATCTCTGCTACTCCTTCTTACTTGGGCTTGACTACATCCCACTGAGTCCTCTCAGGTAGGTGGTCTTTACTTTTCCATTGTGCATTGTACAAATGAAGAAACCTCTAGTGTCTGTGGCATTTTTTTAGTTTTCTTATTTTAAAATGAGATGAGTAAAGGTTCTGGAAATATTGCAGCTTGGAAGGATTTTTCCTTCACTTGTGGCAGCTCTAACTTTTGTGTGAGCTTTTGAAGGAAATAGATGTTCTCTACTGAGAAAAAAGACATTAAATTTAAGAGCAAAAGCAAAAAAGAGTTGATTTGCTGTATTTTGGTTTCTGCTTAACTTGTGAGGTGTAATTAAGGACTGAGAAGTATGGATTCCGGGTCCTCACTTCAACAGATGGGTCATCTCATCACTTATTTGTATGATTTTCTCATGCCTGATAACTGTCTCCTACATTTTTTCAAAAAAACTATTTAGACCTTGTCTAGGTGTTGCAACTCTTTAGTAGCAGTTTACTATTGTTTAGGAAAATAGGCTTTTGCTAGGTTGATGTCACCAATTCCCTGTAGGTTACAGTGTCTTCAGTTTGTATCAGCTGATGGAAATATTTGTAGACATTATGTATTAGTAAGGTTACCATCACTAAGGGAATAAATGCACACAAATTCATATCATTCAGGATCAATAAATTTTCTAATGGCTCTGAAGCCTAAGGAATCTCTTTGAAGAAGAAACGTTAGTCTTTCCACTGTGATCCAGTCCCAGCCTTTGGCAGTGAAGATCATGGGCACCTGCACACATACCCAGTGTGTACTGGGAGATTTTGAGATGTGAACATGGGACCATCCCATGTGGTTTCATTGTGGAGTGTTGTGCTGCCACCATGTCACGGCTGCTGGCCATGTTTGATTTATTTTGTTAAATATTTTGATTTATTGAAACATAATTCACATGACTTACAATTCTTCTGTTGAATGTATACATTTGATGTTTTTTAGTATCTTCATAGGGTTGTGCAACCATCCCCATAATCCAATTTCAACATATTTTCATCCCCTTAGAAGATACCATATACCCATTAGTAAGCAACTCCTATTATTTTTCCCTATCTCCTTCCCTCTAGCCCTAAGCAATTTCTAACTGACTCTGGCTCTCTAAATTTGCTTATTCTCAGCGTTTCCCATAAACAATTTTTTTTTCTTTTCTTTTTTTTTTGGAGAGATTTTTTTTGCTATAGGGTGCGTGTGCTCGCCAGACAGACAGACAGAGACAGAGAGACAGAAAGCGAGAAATCACCCCCCAGGGGGGATGGTCATGCCGCAATCCCTTCTCCTCCATTCTCCTCTCGGGATCTTGGGCATGCACGCACACGCGCCCGGCGTGAGTTTTAAGCCACCGGGTCCAGGACGCGAACCACGATCAACTATGTGGGAGTCCAGCGACATAGCCATTACGCTAACTGCTGGTTCCCAAACAATTTCATATAATATGTAGCCTTTCTTGACTGGATTCTTTCACTTAGCATAACATTTTCAAGGGCCAAATGTGTTGTAGCTGTGTCCATACTTGATTCCTTTTTATAGTTGAATAATATTTGTTTATCTGAATATCTGAAATTTTAATTACCTACTCATCAGTATGAGGACTTTTGGGTTATTTATATATTTTTTGAGTATTTGCATTGAGATACAAATCCTTTATAACATATGTAATTTTGTAAATATTTTCTCCCATTCTGTGGGTTATCTTTTCACTTTCTTGATGACATTTTCAGCATAGCATTTTAAACTTGATATAATAAAATTTATACATTATTCCTTTGTCACCTCTTTTGGTGTCAGCTAAGAAACTATTGCCGAACTCAAGATCAGAAAGACTTACTACTTACATTTTCTTATGAGAGTTTCATGGTTTTAGCTTTTCCTTGATGGTTTTCAATCATTTGTCTGTTCATCTTTTCATTTTATAGTTTATCTAAACACTGAACACCTTTGAAAAAAATGGTGCAACTACTAGTAATTTCAAATAATAGAAAAGCTGATGAGAATTGAAGCTTTTGGTTTCAAGCAGTTGTGTCACAATTCTTTGCTTGTCCACCCACATTTTGTTTGTTTATGCCTCTGTCATGATATGTTTTAACTTTAATTTAATTTTTCTCCCATTGCTGGCCAAATTAAGAAACAGTTTCCATATTAAATTCTTAAATTGATGTGGTTGTTGAAATAAAGAGCACCTTGTTGATACTGGATTATTATCTTGTATTTCTATTATTTTTTTCTCTTTATCTAAACCCTGGGTTATTATCATCCTCTAAATCATTATATGGATGTATTTTGAAATATTTATTTATTTATTTCTTCCATGAGAGAGAGAGAGAGGACACAGGTATCCCAGACAATGTTCTCACACTGTCTTCCACCTCCCAATCTCAGCTGCCATTCATCCTTAATCTCAGTATCACAGTTACATACCCATAGTTCAGGGAAGTATTGAAATATGACCTCAGGACCTTTCCAACATGGATCTAGTTGCTCTCCCATTCTGCCACTGCCTGACTCCTAAAATTGCTTTTAGTTTCTATTTTTCATATGACTATAAAATGTGTCTTTTTTTTCAATCTCTTAGCAGGTTCTCATTTTTTTAAGAGGTTTTTCCTATAGGGCACATGCACTCGCCAGAAAGACAGAGAGAGACAGAGAGACAGAAAGTGATAAATCATCCCCCCCCCCAGGGGGGATGGTCATACTGCAATCCTTTCTCCTCCATTCTCCTCTTGGGATCTTAGGCGCACACACACACACGCCTGGCATGAGTTTAAGCCACCAGGTCCGGGACTTGAACTGTGGTCGATTACATGGGAGTACCACAACATAGCCATTATACCAACTGCTGGTCCCACAAGTTCTCATTTTTATTATTACGTGCTGGGAGATTTTTTTAAAAGCCCTCACTTTTTGACAGGGCTTAAAAAAAATTAGATCATTGTTCCATATATTTATTCTTCAGTATTTACAACTCCTAATACATGATGTACATTTAATACACATCGAACAGCAAAGGATTTATGCTTGATATTTTCAGATGGATACCAATTGTATTAGATTTCCTGATAAGCCATTGGTCTGACCTCACTGGTGTTTCAGAAGTTTGCAACCCCTCAACATGTAAAGCTCTAATGTTAAATCTGAATGAGGGAATAAGAAAGTTAACTACTGAAGACATTTAGTAGTGGTCAGGCTTCTCAGTATTAGCCATAACTTGCAAAACCTTGACCTCTAAGTTTCTATTAGAGGTGGTCGCACGTTATTAAAGGAGCGCTTGGCTTGTCCCTTTCACCTCTAGGGAAGAAATTACCTCCTGTAGTTAGAAAAACTGTATCCCATGTAGTGGTTGTCTTTCTGCTCCCTAGGAAATAATCTGCTGGAATTCAAAATATAATTACCATGCTTGACCACCTTCCTATATCCTGGAGCTGACCATTATTAATGGTATCCAATTATTCATAGCAATCAAGCAGTCGACCTTGCTAAACAGATCACAGCAGTTGGTATTTGACAGTCAGTCTGCTAGCTGGATGTAATAGGAGGAGACAATGTCATATCCTGGTCGTCTTTAGTGAAAACAACATGTCACTTGCAGATTTACTGGAATGTTATAATAAGATGATTGCAAGATTTAGCTTGTCATTATTTTAAAAGCATATGTTTATGTATGTTGGTAAGAGCAGGAAAAAGAAGTTGGTTTAGGTAAGCTTGGTCTTTGGAAATCTCTTTGACTTACTCTGCAGCATTGCTAATTAACTGAGTGAACTTTGGTAAGTGATTTATGTTTTTGAAGCCTCAATTTTCTCAATTGTATGATGAGGCCATTTTGCTTACTTTTAAGGGTGATTTTGAGCATCAAATGATAGACTGACTATGCAACAATTAGGTAAGCAGAAGTTGCTCCGTCATTGTCAGCTTCTGGTCCATAGCTGGGCCCCAGCTCCAGCAGGGGTAAAAGGAATAGCATAAAAACCTTTCTATTCTTCATCAAAGTGAGGGATGATGGGGTTTGACTCTCACATGAATGCTGCTTTCTCATCCTGCATTTTCCACAAGCCAACAAGTCAAAGGTTTTCCTTTATTGTGCAGCAGTATTAAAGTGTGGTATTTGTTTGCAGTGAAAGAGCCTAAGCATAAAAACTGACATAAATTTCCAGGTGGTTGGCTTTTGACCCTTCCATTTCCTTGACTGTGTTTTCCTTTGAGTTGGCATGATCTATAACACTTCTGATCCAGCTGCAGAAAGGAGCAAAGTGTTTACACTGGCAGCACATTAATTCCCTCATGCCTCTAGGAGGGGGATTTTCACAAGGAACTAACTTTATTTGAATTTTTAAGCCAAGCAATTTGAAGGGGGATGGAGAAATGTGCACAGCTGATATTTACTGGAGTGTCACTGACATGTTTAATTCAAAGTGACCAGAGAAAAACTCTTTTATTCGTCCTACCTTCTGGTCACCATGAAAGATGCTCCAGTCATTTGCATTCCAGTGAAATAAAAACATACTTTTCTAAGATTGTTAGAGTGAAGATGAATATTCTCTTTAGAGTTTCTTATGGACACTGCTTATCATTGGTAGATATGCAGTAAATTCAATTTGCCTTGAACTTTATGAACCATTTAGCAGAACTTCCTAAGAGAAACAAGAACTTACTTTTTGAGAAGGTGACCAATAATGTCTAATTAGCCCTGAGGGCAATTGGGAATTTCCTGGTGGCCTGTGAAATAACCTCTATTTCTGCACTCCAGGTGGACCGTTTATATATATGAGCAGGTGAAGGGGGATAGAGGGATCTTGTAGTGGCTTGGGACTCTAGTATATAGCCTGCAGCTTGAGCAATTCAGAAAATGACCCTGTCTACTCTGTAGGGCATAAAATGCCACACTGATTAAGGGAATAGACTTAAATCCCAACAGACTGGATTTTGAATGCTAGCCTTTTCACTTTTACTAGAGTTTTCTTACCTGAGAAATGGCAGTAACTGTCAAGGCTCTCAGAAGGCTTAAATGAGGTCACACACTCATAGTGTACTGATGCTAAGTGTGGCGAGTTGAATAGTGACCTCTGAAGGAAATGTTCATGTTCTAATCCTGGAAGCTGTGAATATGACCTCATTTGCAAAAGATGTCTGAGATATAATTACAGGTCATGTAATGAGATCACCCTGGATTTCTTGGGCGGGCTTTAAATCCAATGACGAGTGTCCTCCTAGGAGAAAGAAAAGGAGGAGATATAGACAGATGCACAGAGGAGGAGACCAACCAGGTGAAGATAGGAACAGAAGTTGAAGTGATGCACATGCAAGGTTAGGAAAACCAACAGCCATCAGAAGCTAGAAGAGGCAAGACTCTCACATAGATACTCTGGAA
>NW_006206032.1:627836-706806 GCF_000334495.1 Tupaia belangeri chinensis | reverse complement strand
TATTAACATCTTGATTTCAGACTTCTGGCATCCAGAGCTGTGGGAAAATATCTGTTGTTTTAACTTATTTTGGGTGATATTCTTAATAGAAAAAAATGGAAGGTTAAGAACCGTAGTGTAGTGTCTGGAATATAGCCAGAGTTCCATAAGCTGTTACTTTATTTTTCAAATAAAATAGATCTTTTTTAAAAATTTATTTGCAAGAGGGTTTGTGTGCTTGTTTATGTGCACATGTGCATGCATATGCAAGAGATAGCACCCCCAATAGGGTGTGGTCATGCTAAAATCCTATCTCCTCCTTTCTCCATTCTGCTGGGATTTTTGGCACACATGCACACCTACCTGGTGTGTTTTTCAAGCCACTAGGACCAGGGTTTGAACTACAGTTTTCTTTCTTTCTTTTTTTTTTTTTTCTTTTTTTGGAGAGGTTTTTGCTATAGGGTGCATGCGCTCACCAGAGAGACAGAGAGAGACAGAGAGACAGAAAGCGAGAAATCACCCTCCAGAGGGAATGGCCACGTCACAATCCCTTCTCCTCCATTCTCCTCTCAGGATCTTGGGCACGCAAGCACACATGCCTGGCATGAGTTTAAGCCACCGGGTCCGGGACTCGAACTGCAGTCGACTATGTGGGAGTCCAGCGACATAGCCATTACACTAACTGCTGGTCCCTGAACTACAGTTTTCAAAATGGGACTCAGCCTCTTAACATTAAGTTATAGGGCCAGTCCATAAAATAACGTTTTTTTGTTTGTTTGTTTTGTTTGTTTGTTTGTTTTGAGAAGTACTTCCAAAATTTTTTTCTTTACCCTTTTCCTTCTTTATATGTTTAACTTGCTCATTACTCATTACTTTTTTATCCCATCAGTCATTAAGTTTTAACCAAGTTTCATGTTTCACTTAAGTGATAACTGTATTAAAAACTTCCAAATGCTGAGCAGGATACATATAGACCCCACTCTCACTGGGTTTACTATCTATTGGAAGAGACAGACAAGTAGAAAATACATCCTCATTGCAGGATTAAATGCTATGAAGAATTCTAGTTTGGTCTAGGACAAGGAACAGAGATGATTATTAGATAGTATAATCAGATCTGTGGGCTTCTTGCCAAGAAGGGAACAGGGAAAAAAGTAGAGACATGCTTCAAGCAAGTGACTGGGCATGGAGACCTGTGATTGAAGTTTTAGAAAGAGAGAGGTATTTTTGTAGAGGACTTCTGCTATTAAAACAAAGTTGACATTGGGATTTGACTTTACCATTAGGCATGAGAAACAGAAGGGATTTTTTTTGTTAGGTGGAATATTGGTGCTCTGTCTTCAAATATCTAGATGTTCTATGGGTAAATTTTTCTCCAAAGAGCCTGATAATAACTAGAGCTTGTGGACTGTATGGTCTCTATTGAAACTTTTTGACTTTACGTTATAGCATGAAGGCAGTCGTAGACATTCTGTTAACAAATGAGTCTGACTCCATCCCAGATTTTATTTATTAGGGACTGAAATCTGAATTTCATACAATGTTCACATCTTGAAATATGTGTTTTTTCCATTCTTTTGGTCAACATTTTAAAACGTAATAGTCATTACTCTCAATAGCTTGAGAGTTGCCTTAGAACAAGCAGTGGGATGCATGTGACCCTCAGGTCAGTTTGCAAGCTCCCTAATAAAGTGAAACTCTGTCCTTACAAGGAAAGGAACAACTCTCTATGTCTAGAAATTCTGCCATGAAGAGCAGCCAGCAGGCAGGAGTGGAGAATTTGGTGGGAAAGAGAACTCTGCTTGGGGCAGCAGTGTGATATATGCAGAGTTCTCTGCTCCTGCTGCCCCTATAAACATAGGCCTGAGCTTGAATTAAAAATAATTTTTTTGTTTTGCTCCATGAATCAACATTTAATCATAATGTTTCTACTTGATGTTTCAGTTATAAAAGTGCAAATTATGCATGAAATTGATGTACATTTTCCATAATGAACTAATATGACAGAAAAACACATTAGGTATTTATGCTGAAAACAAGCCATTCATAACTATTAAGACATTTTGAGAACCAAAGTCTCAAAAACATGAATGACTGGAAATTGGGACCATTCACTTGTGACCAGAGGGATGGAGCATTGTGTTCCTCTTGTCCTGCTGGCCTTGCCCAGTTGACTTTATGGGCATAGATTTAAAAATGATGAAAGACCATTCTTAAAATTTCTCATTCCGTGTTATAGTTTCCTGAAGTATAATAAATGATGCCTTCCCATGTAATACTGTATTTACAACTTCCACCACACTTTGAGTTATGGAAGCATACCTATAATCAAATGGATTTGAAATTGTTGAATACTCTATAGAGTATTCAAGTACCTAATTATTCAGACCTTGTGGATACTCCATAGATTAAGTGTAATTTATGGCTTCTCAATTCGTAAGTACTTGACTTCCCCTTTCTTTTGAAATTTCATGTTTTGGCAACACTGATTCTATAGTAGTGCCTACAAAAAGTACATCCTATTGTCAATATGTTTCTGTATGTTTAACATTAAATGTCGATTTCAATGGAGCCATTCTGTACAGATCACAGATTTTAGTATTTAAAGTGATCTCAGAAATGACTTAACCAACTTCTTAATTTTACTCTTGAAGGAAATGACTTTGTAATTCATAAGTTTTACCATTAGCTCAGGTGTTTTTTACTTCATCCTGTAAGGAGCTTGGCTCTCCTTTATAATAGTTAGAAATCTTGTTCATTTTTTTTGTAGGGGAGACAAAACCATTCTCAGCTTCTCTACCACGGCCTCTATTTTTTTTAATAAATATATCTGGGAGATTAGGAAATTGCAAGTAAATTGTCTTTAAGACTTTTTTTTTAAACATAGCCTATAGCTTTGGACTTTAATATTAGGAATTCTCCATGTATTACAGTTACCTTTATTAAGGGAATAGTTAAGGGTATACATACTTACTTTCTTGGAGAGAATGGGAACAAAATTATTCTAGAGGGACTTATCTTGTTAAGGAACCTGGATACTCTGAATGGTAAAGTATACTAGTGAGTAGCTGATCTGGTGAGTAAGACTAGTGAGAGAGTAGAGGTACATGGTACAGAGTACAAAAGTCAATATCAAGACGTCTAGCTGACCTAGTTACTCCAGGCAATGGTCAATGTGTGAAAGAGGAGGGTCTGAAGAAGGACATTTGGGGGAGGGACAGGGAGGCAAAGCACTAATGGCACAAAGAAGTGTGGTATTATCTGTTGGAGATATTTCATAGTTTTATCAACAGTACTAGGAAGAAATGTTTACCTGTTGAAATATCCATTTTGTAAGACAAATAATAATATGATTGAATGTATGGAAGAAAATGAAATGAAAAAAATGTATAGTAATAATAAAAAAAAGAAGGCAGCAAATGTACAAAATTTTAGAACTAAGTCAAGATGCAACTTTTGGGACACACTCTAGCAAGAGGGACTTAGGTCTTCAGTGTGAGTAGATAGGACAGTGTACAAGAATTTTCTAGAACTAGGGGAACGAAGCCAAGAGAGGAGCCCAGAAGCTTTTGGATGGAAGGACTGTGAGTAGAGGCAGAAAAATCAGTGAAAGTAAAATCAAACTCATATTCCCTCTGCTTGCTTGGGCTAGGGTATATGAGTCCTCCATTAGGTCAACCTTGGGAGAGACAGAGATAGCAGAGGCAGAGTAGTGGGCAGTGTTCCAGCCTTGTCACTCCAGTCTAGATTATACTGAACAGTTTTAGTACCAGCCCTGTCTGCATTTGATTAGTCTATAGGAGCAAACAATGTCCACTTTTTCTCCCGAGATTTTAAATTCAGAAACTTTTGTTCTTTGTGAAAATTAATTCTTCATTAAATCTGGAGACAAGCAACATTCTTTTTTACTTACTTATTTATTATTTTTAAATATATTCAATCACATTACTTAGCTTAAAAAGTGAACATTTCAAAAGGTGAACATTTCTCACCAGTCGAGTTGATCAAAATATCTTCAACAGATAACACCACACTTCCCTGTCATACAGAAAGATGAATCTGAGCCCCTACTTCTCACCTTTGGCAAAAATCAAGTCAAGCTGGATCAAAGATCTAAATTTAAGACCTCAAACTATAAAACTGCTCCTGGAAAACACTGGGGAAACTTTGGGAGACATTGGGGTAGGGAACGACTTGTTTAATAAGACCCCCAAAGCACAGTTGATAATCCCCAAAATAGACAACTGGGATTGCAACATTCTTTTAACTGCTTTCATTGCAGAGGAAAAAACAAAACAAAACAAAACAGGTAATACCATTTTATTTCACAGACACCTACGACTAATAACAAAAGCCGTAGTAAATAAAATGGCCTTTTAGGTAATTAAGGTTACATCCAAAAGGTTATCAGATGATTAGCCAATGGATTTTACCTTTGGTATATATATTTTTTCCCAGCATCTGATTATTAGCACTATTGCTATGTATAAATACTTGAAACATAAGAAGATAAAAAAAAGTGTAAAATATTTTAATGCTTCATTAAGTCATTGAAAATTGCAGACTCTGTGGTAGAAAAGGTCTGGTCCATTTTGATCTACTATTTACCTTTGAGGGTGCCCCCCAGATTGCTGTTTTATTCTTGGTCTCAGTTCTGCTTCTGGGCAGTTCTGCAAGATCCTGGGCAGGATCTTGCGTAAGCCTCAAGCCCATCATGCTCCTCTCTCTCCTATCAACTAGGCTGACCATATGCGGATCTTGGTGAAACTTCACGTACATAACAACTGTACACATGCATCAGCTCAATGATATTTACTTCACCCCAGTGGGAGCTCAATAGTTTCATTCTTTAGTGTCCAAGCTAATTTGTTCTGTCTGAGTTCTGCTTGCCTAAACATAGTTACTTTAGGTAGTTTTATGTATAAAAGGGTACTTAAAAAGTTTCTGATATATTATGAATCATGGCATCTAGACCCCTGTATAATTTATTTTTTTGACCTGTTTTTCTTTGCATTCTGTAGTGATCACCAAATCTCATTCTAAATATTCTATTAGGCTTTCTAGGCACCAATTCAGTCTTTATTTTATCACTCTAATTATTCTTCAGCCTCTCTGTGCCAATATCTTGGTTTCATTATCCTTCCTATATATTTTTTAGTAGGTTCTCTGAACCTCTTAACGACTACATGTAAATATTATTATTATTTTTTGAGAGGTTTTTGCTATAGGGCTCATGCGCTAGCCAGAAAGACAGAGAAGGACAGAGAGACAGAAAGCAAGAAATCACGCGTGCCCCACCGCTCCCCAGGGAGGATAGCCACACTGCAATCCCTTCTACTCCATTCTCCTGTCAGGATCTTGGTCATGCATGCACATGCACCTGACGTGAGTTTAAGCCACCGAGTCCGGGACTCGAACCATGGTTGACTACATGAGAGTGTAGCGACATAGCCATTACACTGACTACTGGTTCCTACATGTAAATATCTTAATAAACAATATCTCTGACTTTGATCATTTAATGCCTCTGAATATTCAGAACTACCCATTCTTTCCTACTCAGTCTAAGACTGTATGTCAGTGCTGGAAAACTTTCACATGAAAATAAAAATAAGAACCAAACCAAACCATAAATACTTTTAAAAAAAGTTAGTAGCATTATACCATCACTGGATTCATGAAAGAAAAAAATAGGGTTGCATGCCTAAATAGCCTTCTATGTATTTTCTTCATAGCCTACCCAGGTTTATTTTGATAGATTTTTATCTATCTTAAACAGAAATACTTTCTATAGCACTCTACGTACAACTTGAAAAACAACCTTGAGTTATATTCATAAATCACATTTGAATTAGAAAGGGATTTGGCATACTGGTGCCCTTCTTTACTTTGAGATGGTGATACAATTTTCTTAAAATATTTCAATGACTTGAAGATATATGCTAGGACTTTTTATTATTTATTGCATTTGATATAACATGAATGCAATGCCTGCAACTAGTTTACAGAGCATTTGAGTTTTGATCATTTATCTTTTGATTTATTGGTTGAAAACATTTTTCTTACTGAGAGGCTTTCTTTTGTAAATTGTGAAATTTCACATGGTTTGTAAAATAACCTGGAAGAGGTAAATTAAACACTAATTTAAAAGATCTGTTTGATAGCATAAAATTTAGCTTGCTTTTGTTCTGAAGTAGTAGTCTCAAGGCTTCTTTAAGTCTATTGAGAAAGTCTTCTTTCAAAACTAGTTTCTTTTGGGACCAGCAGTTAGCGTAATGGCTATGTTGCTGGACTCCCACGTAGTCACCTGCGGTTTGAGTCCCAGACCCGGTGGCTTAAACTTATGCTGGGCGTGTGTGCTTGCATGCCCAAGATCCTGAGAGGAGAATGGAGGAGAAGGGATTGCAGCGTGGCCATCTCCCCGGGGGGTGATTTCTCGCTTTCTTTCTCTCTGTCTCTCACTGTCTGTCTGGCGAGCGCATGTGCCCTATAGCAAAAACCTCTCCAAAAAAAGAAAAAAAAAAGTTTCTTTTTACATGGAAGTAAGTCAACATAAACTAATTTTTCAGCCCTTTTAAATTACTGCAGCATAATTTATGGCTCAGCATATGATCTGTCGTGGTGAATATGCCATATGGACTTGAAAAGAATGTGTAATCTTCAATTACAATAATGGATTTACTTACTCTTCCTTAAAATGTCTGCTAGTTTTTGCTTTATTTTTAAGGTCTAATTTTAGATGCATTCACATTTTTATGCTTTGATTAATTCTTTTATTATTGGGATTCTCTTTTATTTATTTATTTAATTTGCCAGAAGCACATATGCTTGGCAGAGAGTCAAAGAAAGAAGTAAAGGGAGAAAACAGTCCCCCACCATAGGGCATGGTCAGGCTGCAATCCCTTCTTCTCCCTTTCTCCCGCCTGTTGGGACTTTGGGCACACATGCGAACATGTGCCTGGCATGTTTTCAAGCTCACAGGTCTGAGAATTGAACCAGCAGCTGGCCATTTGGGATCTGACTCTCTTACCCACCACTGTGCTACAGGCCAGCCCACATTTTTTATTGTAAAGTCTACTTTATCTAATATTAATATAAACACTTCAGCTTTATGATTAGCATTCTCATGAAACAGGTTTTTCCATGAGTTTATTGTTAACCTATCTTTCTATTTGAAGTTTTTTTTGGAATACAGTGTATGTTTGGGTCTTATACTTCATCCATTTTGGCATATCTGCCTTTTAATTGAGATGTTTGGACCATTGATTTAATACTGGTGAACTACAGCTATTTCTTCCTCAGTTTGATGATATTTATAGTGAGTTTCCATTTCGTTGATTTTCTCTATTGTTTATATTTTACCAAATTTTTACATTTATTTTATTATTTTCTACCTACTTACTTAGGGTTTAATTTGATCTTACTTTTGTTGCATTTTAAAGTGAGTCTTAGATCATTGTTTTTTTAACCTTTCTTTTTCACTAATATAAACATTTAAAGATACACATTTTCTTTTAAGAACTGCCTAAATTGTGGGCTGACTCTATGGCCTGGTGGTTAAAGCAGCTCAATCTCACACGATTGACTGTGGTTGGAATCTTGGTCCCAGTATCTTGAGAAACATGCCAGGTCCAGGTGCATACAAGCATCCTTTCCAACATCTGGAAAGGAAGGAGAGGAAAGAGAAGGGATTGCCATGTGACCATTTCCCATGGAGGGTGCATTCTCCTCTCCCCTCTTTCTCTGTCTCTCTCTCTGATCAGCTCACGTGCCTCCAGGATTTGTGGAGGTGTAGGAGGTCTATACGCACACACAGTCTCACACACACACACACACACACACACACACACACATGCATGTATTCACTACCAATGTTGCAACACACAAAGTTTAAGTTTATTATGTATGCTTCTATTATTATTCAGGTAAAAATATTTTGTGTTTTCTTTTGTTTTATTTTTATTTCATTTATATTTTATTTATAATTGTATTATTTGATTTCCAAATATTGGGGATATTCCAAATATTTTTTGGTCAATGTTTTCTAATATAATTTATTTTTATATAGAAATGTATCCTGTATATTTTCAGCCCTTTGACATTAAGGCTTCATGTTTCATGTGTACTTTAAAAGAATGTAAATTCTGCAGTTGCTTCCAGTAGTGTTCAATAAATTTCAACCAGTATTCTTAAATTTGATAGTGTATTTTGAACCTTTTATTTTCATGACATGTTTTTCCTTGTCTTTACTATTATTTACTACAATAGTACTATTTGCTAGTATTCCTTTTTAAAATTTATTTATATTTATTTATTATCATCATAATCTTCTTTATATTACATTGAATCACATGTAACTTTATAGTGCTATTATTCCTTTTATTGAAGCATTCATTGTCTAATTTTAAAATATAAACTAGTATTTACTTGTATGATAGATCTTTTACTATCATTTTATATCCAAACTCTATGATTACATGTATCTTTTATGGAGAGCTTATGTTTTGCTTTGACTTTTTTGTCCAATCTGACAGTCTTTGCTTTTTAACCAGAAAGTTTAATCCTTT
This sequence comes from Tupaia belangeri chinensis, assembly GCF_000334495.1. NCBI lineage: Eukaryota > Metazoa > Chordata > Mammalia > Scandentia > Tupaiidae > Tupaia > Tupaia belangeri. The sequence continues at coordinate 698,260 of NW_006206032.1, read as the reverse complement.
TGCATTTAATGTTAAGGACTGTCATCTTACATTTTGTTTTTCATTCCTTCCCCTTTTCTTTGGTTTTCCTCTTTAAAATTTTTTTTTTTTCTGAATGACTTTTAGTGTTCTATCTTAAATTCTTCTCTATATCTCTTTAAAAATTTTTAGACCTTGATACAGAGATTAAAACCTTTAATTTACGGGAACCAGCAGTTAGCGTAATGGCTATGTTGCTGGACTCCCACGTAGTTGACCTGGTTTGTGTCCCGAACCCGGTGGCTTAAAACTCACACTGGGCATGTGTGCGTGCGTGCCCAAGATCCTGAGAGGAGAATGGAGGAGAAGGGATTGCGGCGTGACCATCTCCCCTGGGAGGTGATTTCTTGCTTTCTGTCTCTATGTCTCTCTCTGTCTGGCGAGCGCACACACTGTATAGCAAAAATCTCTCCAAAAAAAAAAACAAAAAACCAAACCTTTAATTTACCATACTCTATCTTGAATTAGTATTATATCCTGCCATGGATTGAATGCTGAATGTTTGTGTTCTTCCAAATTCATATGTTGAAGCTCTAATCTCTAATGTGATGGTATTTGGTAGTGAGGCTTCGGGGAGGTAACGAGGTCATCATGATGAGATTAGTACCATGATAAGAAAAGACATAAGAGAGCAGATCTCTGTCATGTGACAATAAAGCAAGAAGGTTTCTACTCACAAATCAAGATGAGGGCCCTCACCAAGAATTCAACTTGGATTTCCCAGTCTCCAGTTTATGAAAAATAAATGTTTATAATTTAAGCTGTTCAGTAGATGGTGTTTATAATAGTACCCTTAATTTTTTTTTCTTTTTTTTGAGAGCTTTTTGCTATAGGGCATGTGCACTCGCCAGAAGGACAGAGAGAGATAGGGAGACAGAAAGCGAGAAATCACCACCCAGGGGGGATGGCCACGCTGTAACCCCTTCTCCTCCATTCTCCTCTTGGGATCTTGGGCAAGCATGCACATGTGCCCGGCATGAGTTTAAGTCACTGGGTCTGGGACTTGAACCGCGGTCGACTACATGGGAGTGCACCGACATAGCTATTACGCTAATTGCTGGTCCCCAATAGTACCCTTAATTGACCACGACATATTCTTCATGTATAACCTAAGAGTCTGACTCTCTTGTATCTCACTTTACCCCCCTTCTTTAATTTCCTCTATTGTAGTATATTTTACTTCTACATATGTTTAGAACCTACAATTCATTGTCATTATTTTTCTTTAAACATTCTTTTAAAAATGAGAAGTCTTACACATATTTCTCTACATATTTATCATTTTCAGTGCTGTTCATTCTATACTCTTTTCCTGTAAAGGACTAGACTTTGTCAACAATACAACTCTATCTCAACTCTGCCTATGTAGAATAAAAGAGGTTCTAGCCAATTGGTCAACAATTTATTCTGATGAACTTTTATCTGTGAACATTAAAACTTGAATTTTAAATGACTTTTACCAAACTTTGAAGTTCATATAAGTATTCTTTTGATTTTTCTCTATCATTTAAGGTGTGAAAATCATTTTAATTCATCGACCATTAAAAAACTAGTAGTCGGATGGATTTGGCTCACAGTCCATAATTTGTGGACTTCTATTATAGATCCATGCTTATATCTGATGGTATTAAGCCTCAATCTAAATACTATACCATCCGGTTACATTTCTTGTAGTACAGGTTTTCTGATGACAAATTTTTTGTTTTTAGATTTATCTGACAATCCACTTATTTTTTTTTGTTCATTTTTGAACCGTATTTTCATAGAATATAGAATTTTATGTTGGCAGTTTTCACTTTCCAACACTTTAAAAATGTTATTTTGTTATTTTCTGGTTAATTGGATCCCTATTCTCTGTTTCTTCTGCCACAAAATGAAGTCTTTGGTATCCATAGCTGTCTCTTGGAAAGGTAGAATGATGAATCAAATGCAGGGCTCACCTCATCTGTTCTTATCTTAAGAAACAGAGCCTGGGGGTAGCAGATGGTCTAGCTGTTACATGGATGGACTCCCACATGGCTAACTGCAGTTCAAATCCTGGACCTGGTGGCTTGAAACTCATGCCAAGCACGTGTGTGTGCGTGCTCAAGATCCTGGGAGGAGAATGGAGGAGAAGAGATTGTCCCATGGCCATCCTCCCTGGGTGTGTGTGTGTGTTTGTGTGTGTGTGTGGGTGTGATTTCTCACTTTCCCTTTCATTGTCTCTATCTCTGGTGAGTACACATGTCCTAAGACAAAGACCTTTAAAAAAGAGAAACAACCTATATTGTCTAGTGCCTATAAACAGTTACTTCTCAGTTTTCTATTATTTTTACAGTGAGAATATATCTTCTACCTATAATTTTGTCATGGCAAGATTCAGAACCCTTTTTCTATATTCAAAATATATATAGTAACCAGTGCATACTATATTTATAGAAAGTCATTTGAGTCTGGAAAAACACTAATATTTAAAATTACTTTGTCTTTTTGAAAATTTTTTTCATGGGAGTTCTACTTTACCTTAGTCTGAGTACTATCTGTGTACCAGATGCTGGGAGGTCTCAGAACTTGTTACTCTTTCGAATTCAATGTTATGTAATTAATCTTGACGTCATAACATAAAATTTTGGGGAAAAAAGTTGAAGAACAATGTCACAGAAGCAAACAAGATTCCGTAATTCTGAAACACTGAGAGTGGAGCACTCTGATAAAAGAAGAAAAAAACTTACTGAGAACGGAACCTCATTTTAGTCTTAACTCTGTTGGATTTATATCGTGCAGTTCACATAATCCTTCTGGGCCTTACTTTTTTTTTTTTTTTTTTCATAGAATGAAGCTGTTGTACTCAATGATCTTTAAGTTCTTTTTCATATCTAGCATTCCTGATTCTCTGCATGTCCTTGAATATCTTGTGCGCTTTTCTTCTGCCTCATGCAATTAGGATAAAAATACAGGCGTGTGATGTTTTTGAGATTCTGCGTTCCAAAGGTGATTTTGATGATTTAAAATATGAGATGTTAGAGTGCACTTGAGTTGTAAAAAAATGGTTTTCTAAACATAATAGCTTGTTACCTTACATGTATACTTTTATATGTCCTCTGAGTCATATCTCCTCTCAGTAGGTGCTGACAAAACAAGATTTTACTGCTGAAAGAGCAGCAGATCTAATATTGCTGCAAAAGAGCAGGCTGAATTTTATTTTGCCTTGGGTCATCAATAAAATTCTAGTCATGCTCTGATCCTCCACTCTTTATTGTTTCCCATGACATATCACAGGTAAAAGAAAACTTTACTTTTTTTAAGCAAAACTTTAAATGAAGCATTGGAAAACACTTAAAAGTCCATGTATTAGACTAGGAGCTTGGAAAGCATTGTCCCTGATGTAGTGACATGTGCAAATGGGTGTATTTGTTAGGGTAATGTTTGCTGCTGTAACAAATATAGAATGGGTTGTAAGGATAGGAGCTTATTTCTCATGCATGTAGCCATCTCTGGCAAGTAAACGTGTCAGCAGTGAAGCTCCCTTCTTGTGGTCATTTAGGCACCTATGTTGATAGAGGCTTTGCTATTCAGGATTACAGCAGAACAGGACCCTGCCAGAACAACAGACTGTTTCCATGGCTGCTATAGTTATATCCTTTCCAGTATGTTGAGAGGTTCATGAGAGACTAGTATTCAAGTCCATTGACTTCATCTGTCTGGAAGAGAGATGGAGAAATTACAGCCCAGTCAGTCTGATTCCAGAGATCATGTTTTTTTTTTTTTCATTTTTAAAGCATTTTTCTTTTTTCCCCTAAGGGCATATGTGCTCTCCAGGAGAGAGAGAGGGAGGCAGGGACAGTGAGTGGGAAAGTGAGAAATTCCCCCCATGGGGGATGACCATGCCACAATCCTTTCTCCTCCATTCTTACCCTGGAATTTTGGGCACACACGCATGCAAGCCTAGCATGAGTGTGAAATCACCAGATCTGGGACTTGAACCATGGTTGGCCATGTAGGAGTCCAGTGATATTACTGATATGCTATCTGCTGATCCCCAGAGATCATATTTTTAACCACTCTTTCACTTTGTCTTTTGTGATCTTGAAGTATTTGTCCAACTCTGGAACTTTACAAAATAATCTGTTTATTAGGATTCAACTAGTTATGAAGTTCTACTAATTGAGAGAGGTGAAAATTTTATTTTATATTTCCCTATAATTTCCTCATGTTTTTCCACAAAATACTTATTTCTCTTTTTTTCCACTAGGCTTAATAAAGTAGGTATGAGTGGAGTTTCCTCCTTTTGATGACATGGAGCTCTTTCCATATCTGCCCTCACAAATGAAAGGAACAAAAATGGGCTCGCAATCTGAAATTAATAGCTGTTTCTGTTTTGGGCCAGAAGGTTCACATATTTCAAGTTAGGTGCTCTTTAGAACTAATATCCCTGGTATATGGAAAGAACATTTCACCTCTTTCTTCTAGATTAAGAAGTCTAAAAAAGTTTTCTTTAGTTACCATAATATTTACTAGCCAATAATATTTTTCATGTAAAACTCAACTGTGTATAAGAGTTTGCTTTGAGGTAATTTTTTCTCCTAAAATTTTTTAAAATTTAATTTTATTTATCATAATCTTTTTTTAGATAAAGTTTTTAATTTACATTTTTGTTTCATTTTCTTCTATGCATTTAATCATATTATTTAGCTTACAAAGTGAATATTTCAGCATGTGAATGTTTCTCCCTAATTCAGTTGAAAAAAATATAAAATATCTTCAAGAGTTAATACCACATTTCTTTGTCACATTACTGCTTTGCCTCCCTATTTTTCTTCTAAATGTCCTTCCTCAGACCCCACTATTTCACACACACACTATATCTGGTATTTACACCCATTTACTCTGTTTCTATATCCTTTAGTCAATCTGTTTCAGTCATAGAGTGTGGACACTTGGTATATATTACGTGGGGACATATAATGTCTCTCCTTCATAGCCTGGCTTGCTTCACTCAGCAGTAAATCTTTCATATATTTTTTTTATGGCTGAAGAGTATTCCATAGAGTATATGTACCACAGTTTTTGAATCCATTCATCTGTTCATGGGCATTTGGGTTGGTTCCATGTCTTAGCAATTGTGAATAGTGTCACAATAAGCATCGATTTGCAAGCACTTTTCCGATGAATTCTTCTGTCCTTTGGGTAGATATCAAGGAGCAATAATACTAATCATTTTTTTATATTACATTGAATCACATATGTCTTTACAGTGTATATTTCTTTTTCCAGCATGATTACCATGCAAATCAGTCAAGACAAAAACATTACTATCCACATCATCATCATCAAATAGCTTTTCATCATTTTTTCAGATTATTATTATAATTATTATTTATTCTCATTATATTTTTAAACATTCAATCACTATATTTCATTTGGCTTGTATAATTTACCCAACATTAAATACTTCTCAGACCAGTACAGTTGAGAATACTATACATGTTACCCTCAACAGGTAATAAACCATTTCTCTATTCCACTAATGTCATGCCTTGCTATTTGTCCTCTTGCTATTATTAAAGTTTTTAATATTGCTTTTCCATGTCCCGGTGTATTTTGGATTTTTCGGTGTAGGTGACTCGGTTTCCAGATGTACCCCTTGAGGCTCTTCTGCTTTTTGTTATTTTTCGAGCCAGCCATTTCATAATGCTGATGAACAGAATATGTAACTTCAACTATCTAGAGAATATACACCATTTAAATAGTATTAGTAAGATGAAGGACACTTCCACCTGCCAAAAGATTGAGGCATAACTCATCAAATATTTTTCTTTAAAAATATATTAATCCAAGAAAACTTTGATTTTCATGTTTACAGGTAGGAAATAAAGTTTTCACTCAGCTATTTAATCCCTAATTCTCCTGAGATATAATCATAGGAACCCTCTTGGAATTACCCTTTAACAAAAAATGGAATTGCCTCATGATACTTGTGACCACTGAAGAAAAAATTAATTGAGAATAGGAAGCTTGTACACTCATGTGGAAAAAGAAAAGCCCTACATCTGATGGAAAGGTCTGACCATGATGAATTGCTGCCAGAGTTAACTAATATATCAATGATATATAGAATATGGGATAGATGCCTGGTTATTTAACATGCTTTAGTTTTGTACAAATATTTTGGAAGTAGTTTAAACTATATGCTCAATGGGAGTGATTTTGCTATTTAAAAAATTTATTTTTTAATTTAGATTCCATCATTGTACATCTCTGTAGACTGCAGTCGGGTTTCTCGACATATGCACGTAATTCCTAACACTCAAATCAAGGATATTACTATATATATATTGAGAACTTCGCATTCTTTTTTCTGTTAAATGTTTCTTCCCTTTGCCCTAACCCTCACCATCTACCATTTACTCTCCCCTACTTGCAGTCTCTGGTATCCACACTTATCCTCCCTTCAAATCTTTCAATTTCTGCCATAGAGTCCTTCCATTTGGTATATATTGAGCAGGGATATACTGTGTGTGCCTTTTAGGGTCTGACTTATTTTACTTAGCATTAGGTCTTATTTATTCGTCTATTTTTGATTTAAATATTATGATCCCATTGTTTCTTATGGCTGAGTAGTGTTCCATAGTATATATGCATGTATATATACACACACAGTTTTTCAGACCAGTCATCAGTTCTTGTACACTTAGATTGTCTCCATGTCCTAGCAATTGTGAGTAATATTTGCCATATTTTTAAAGGGAGGCATCATTTCTGATGTAGTAGAAAGTATATCAGTTTAAAGACAAAATAAGTTGAATTTCAGTCCTGGCTCCTGCATAGTGCAATACATACAGAATATTCAGAAAAAGTTAAATTTAGTGCTCATAGTGATAATCTCATGATGAAGAACTCTGTTTTATACTGTAAACATAGGAATGGCAAAAGAAAAATCTCTGATTTACACAGCTGCACTCTAGCAAGCAACATGCTATGCCATGACTTATTCATTGGGAGGGATAATATTCTAAAGCCCAGAGAGTTATGTGTAGCCACTATACCTGACAGGTGGGTTTAAAGGACTCTGCTATTTAGTATCTGTATAAGCCAGGACAAGTTCCTAATGTTTCTGGGATTTACTTGTTCTACATTTATAAAATTGGGAGGATTGGATTAAATAATATTTAGGTGCTTTTTTAGGCACTCCGAGATCTCTGATTTTAGAATCTTTCCATGGTTGATCTAATGTGTTCTGGTTGTTAACTCATGTCAGTGTTCTTGAGCTCAAGTAAGGAGTGAGTCCAGAAACAACATGTTAAGAAAGTTTTTTCTATTCAATTTTATAATTAAATAGAATCTAGTTGTTGTACGTCTTTGTGGGGTAAAAAAGAACAAAGGATTAATATTTTTATATGTCCTTAAATGAAATAAAACAAAAGAAATGAAAATAAGTTAACATTAGAACTAGGAATAAGGGACCAGCAGGTGGCGTGGTGGTTAAGGCACTGGACACTCCCACATGGGCAACCACGGTTCAAATACCAGACCTGGTAACTTGCTTTTCTCACTTTTCCCCTCTCTCTGTGTAATTCTCTCTGGTCAAATTAAAAGAAATCAATGAATAAATAAACAAATAATAATTTTTTTAAAAAGAACTAGGAATAATTTCTACCAGTCACAAGCAAAATTTCTAAACCACAATAAGAGAATGACTGTAGTTGGAGAAGATCTGAAAAAAATTGTAGTGTTTGGAAGAACAATTTGGAATGAAAAGGTCATACTTATTAGTGAATGATTAATAAAAATATTGTAGTGCTCTAGAGCACTCCCATCCAATAGAATACTCTGTAATAATGGGAATATTCTGAATCTGCACCATCCTGTATGACAACCACTAGCCACTCTGTGGCTATTAGGAACTTGAGATAGGACTAGCAAGACTAAGGAACAGAGACTTTACAATGTTACTTGTTTACTTAAGTAACTGTATGTGGCTAGGGGAAAAAGTAATTATAGAGAACAGGATGAGCTCATTGAATTTTAAGCTGCTTTAGGGCAGAAAAACCTGTCTTACCCATCTTGCTATGTACTTACTAAAACCAATAGGAAGCACATATAGGAGCTCAATAACTAATTGTTGTGGCAATAAGGGATGTTCCTTGAAAAAGATTATCTGTGTTCAAGTTTATTTAGAAAACACTACATCCTGTTCACTTTTTGTAGATTCATAATGTATATTAACACATGCTTTGAGAAATATCCTAATAAATAGACTTATTATTTATTTATTTTTCCAGAGATTTTTGCTATAGGGTGTGTGCGCTCGCCAGAAAGACAGAGAGAAACAGAGAGATAGAAAGCGAGAAATCACCCCCCCCCAAGGGGGGAATGGCCACACCGCAATCCCTTCTCCTTCATTCTCCTCTCGGGATCTTGGGCACGCACATACACATGCCCGGCGTGAGTTTAAGCCACCAGGTCTGGGACTCGAACCGCAGTCAGCTACATGGGAGACCAGCGACATAGCCACTATGCTAACTGCTGGTCCCTAAATAGACTTATTATAAGCCTATATCTTTTAAACATTTTACTAGACTCAGTGTGTGTTTTCTGCACATGCATGAGAGAGCAAGGGAGAAAAGAAAGAAGGAAGGGAGAGACACACAGAATATAGTCCCATAGACTATAATGGGGGAAACATTGTTTATTTAGAGGTCTAATTTGGTTAGTATAATATAAGATCACCTACTGGAGGAATGAGCTCATCCTGGTCAGGTGCCTGGATTCTATTCTCCAACTTCAAATACTGATAAGTACTAAAGGAGTGAAGGACTGGAGCAGAAACCAGAAAATCAGAAGGTAAGCATCCATGTAACTTGGACAGGAGATATAATTAATTAATTAATATTTTTAAAAAATAATTAATTAATTTGGAGAGAGAGAGAGAGAGAGAGAGAGAGAGAGAGAGAGAGAGAGAGAGAGAGAAAGTGAGAAAGCAAACCACCAGGTCTGGGACTCAAACTGCAGTTGGCCATATAGGAGCATCCAGTGCCACTACCTGCTGGTCCCTGGACAGGAAATATTTAAAGATCCAGACTTCTGTGTAGAATTGAGAAAGGAGGCTTATAATTTGGAACTTTGTGTGAGACTGATGTACATAACGTCAATGACTTCTCCCTTGAGAAATCCCCACTCTTTCTGAATATGGAATGTAATGTGTGTTCATAATTTTTTGATGTAGCTTAGGGATTGTTTATTTAGAAGTCCTTTCTATTCCTTTCTGGAAGAACATCAACTTTAAATTTGAAGTGCTATTTAAAGTACCAGGATTTCCTCTCATAAAGAGTTTTGAAAATTATTTAAAAAAAAATAGAACAATACCTTTTCCCCCAACCCAAACCCTTACCTTTGGTTTTTCTATGCCAGATATTTTGGTTGATATTGAATCACATTTAACAAAAAGTTAGAAATGGTTAATATCTAATTCAAGGGGCAAAAGGAAGAAAAAAATCAGGACTTTTTGTTTATCTCACCTTGTATCTTCTTGAGAGTCAACACATAAAAATGTGAGTGAGAAGTGGAGCTGCTGGAAACTACCTGGTATAACACATTTTTTCCAGAGAGTAAAAATACTCAGTTACCTCTTGGTTTATGAGGCAATGAAGTATTTCAGCACATAAATATTGACGCTGAGACCCATGGGATGTAGGAGTGCTGAGCACATTTGCAAGACATAAAGACTGAAGCTAAATGAAGTTACATCTTTTCCTATAAAATGCAATCTGTCCTTCAATGAATTTTACCATCCTGTTGCTTTTATTTCCTCCATCTTTATAATTGGAGACATCCTCCCAGCCTGTTGAAAATACCACTAGTATTTCTTCTTGAAAGTTAGCCAACCTACTAATTATTCTTAAAATTCTGATTAGGTGTTTGCAGCTAAAATGAACACATCAGGGAAATGCCAAGATTTGAGCAGGAAGCTGAGAACAGGAAAATGGCTAAATAAAAAGACATTAAAAGAAACATTCTGTAGGAACAATATTCTAAGATAAAATAGATTTTAAAAAATTGAATGTATTTGTTGCCTTTTATTTGCTTTGTTACAGGAAGAATCTGAATTCTGCACATTGAATACGTTTCTCTAACATTTATTTCGTTCTTATCCACATTGATGGGGATAGGGCAGTACCCGTACCGTTAAACATTGCTATGGTTCTCTTTTAGAATATTGCATAAAACAAGTTCTGGCCATAATGTGTTGAATCTGAAGAATTTGTGAGAGAAGCATGCATCTCCTGACCCTGCTTTTCCATATCTTATAAGAATTCCCTGGTGAGCTGTGAAACTTTAGAAATCTTATGTCTGTTGTGTACATCTGTTCTACCAATCAGACCATTATGTACTTGAGAACAAAGAAAGCGAATAGATTAATTTACATATTTATTTGTTTAAATTTTAATTTATTTTATACATTCGATCTCTACACATCACTTAGCTTGTAAAGTGAATTTACCCAACATGAGTACACTTCACACCAGTCTAGTTGACGATACTATACACGTTATGAACAGATAATCATGCATCTGTGTTCCAGAAATGTCTTGCTTCTCTATTTTCCTCTTTCATTCCTTTCCTCACACTCTTCTTCTCCAACCTTCTTTCCACACTGCCTCCAGTATTCAAAACCATTTTCCATGCTTCTATATCCTCTCATCTCTCAGTTTCCACTATAGAGTGCAGACAGTTGGTATATATTAAGTGGAGACATACTATGTCTCTCCTTCATAGTCTGGCTTGCTTTACTCAGCAATAAAACCTCTATACTCATCCACTTTCTATCAAATGCCAGAGTCTTTTTTTTTTTTTTTTTAAATGATGGAATAGTATTCCACAGGGTATATGTGCCACACTTACTCAATCCATTTTTCTGTTCGTGGACATTTGGTTTGGTTCCATGTCTTAACAATTGTGAATAATGCCTCAATAAACACAGTTGTGCAAGTATTTTTCTGACTGAGTTTTCTTCTATCCTTTGAGTAGATACTAAGGAGTGAAATTGCTGGATAGTATGGTAGTTCTATTTCTACATCTTTGAGGAACCTCTATATTGTTCTCCACAGTGGCTAGACTAATTTATATTCCCACCAACAATGTAGGAGATTTTCCCTTTTGCCAGCACTTATCTCTCTCTCTCTCTCTCACTTTTTTTTTTTTTTTTAAAATCTCCACCATTCTGACTGAGGTTAGGTGATATCTCATTGTGGTTTTTAATCTTCATCTCCGTTATGGTGAGGAATGTTGAGCATTTTTTCATATGCTTTTGACTGTTCATATGTCTTTCTTAAAGAGTTGTTTGTTCAGTTCCTTTTCCCATCTTTTAATTGGATTGATCTTTTTTTTTCTTTTTTGTAAACTACTTGAGTTCCAGTGTATTCTGGTTATCAGTCCCTTTTCTGAGGCATAGTTTACAAACATATTCTCCCATTCCAAGGGGTACTGATTTACACTAATTACTGTGTCTTTTGCTGTGCAGAAACTTCTTATTCTGATGTAATCCCATCTGTCTATTTTGGGGATTATAGCCTGTGCTTTGGGGTCTTATTTAAGAACACTTTGCCTACTCTGATGTATCCCAGGGTTTCCCTAGTATTTTCCACCAGTAGTTTTATAGTTTGAGGTCTTAGGTTTAGATCTTTGATCCACTTTGACTTGATTTTTTGTTAATAGTGAGAGATAGGGGTCTACATTCATCTTTCTGCAGGTGGGTACCCAGCACAATTCCCAGCTCAATTTCCTAAACAGGTTTATTTCTTTTTCTCACTGGATTGACTGTTGCCCTTTGTCAAAAATCAGTTGATTGTATGTTATGCGGTTTATTTCTGGGATCGCAATTCTGTTCCATTGATCCACATGTTTGTCTTTATGTTAATACCATATTGTTTTGATTATCACAGCTTTGTAATATATTTTGGGGTCAGGGAGTGAGATGCCTCCTATTCCATTCTTCTTATGCAGAATTGCTTTGGCAATATGGGGTCTTTTATGATTCCAGACAAATTTTATGTTAATCTTTTCTAGATCTGTGAAGAATGTCTCTAGTATTTTCATTGAGATTACATTAACTATGTAGATTAATTTGAGTAGAATTCTTATTTTGATTGTATTAATTCTTCTAATTCCAGGGACATGAGATGTCCTTTCACTTTTTTGTGTCATTTTCAATTTTTTTCTTCTTTAGAATTTCATAGTTTTCTGTGAAGAGGCCTTTGACTTCTTTGGTTAGACTTATTCCTACGTATCTTGTACTTTTTGTGGATATGATGAATGAAATATCGTTAGCTCTGTGTCAGTCTGCTTGGTGTTCATATATAGAAATGCTATAGATTTTTGTATGTTGATTTTGTATCCTGTCACTTGACTGTATTCACTTTTTACTTCCAGGAATTTTTTCATGAACACCTTTGGGTCTTCTATGTATATAGTCATGTCATCTGCAAACAGATAATTTCACCCCCTCTTTCCATATTCGATTGCCTCTTATTTATTTATTTATTTTTGATTGTATTGGCTAGGACCTCAAGCACTATATTGAAAAGGAGTGGAGAAAGTGGACAGCTTTGTCTTGTAACAGTTTTTATTGGGATAGCTTTCAGCTTTCCCCTATTCAGTTTGATGTTAGCTATGGGTTTTTCATAGATGGCTTTTATTGTGTTGAGAAATGACCCTTCTATGCCAATTTTGCTGAGTTTTAATCATGAAAGGACATTTTACTTTATTGAACACTTTTTCTGCATTGATTTATATGATCGTACAGTTTTTTATCTTTTTTTCTGTTAATATGGTGTATTACATTTATGGTTTTGAATATGTTGAACTATTTTTGCATCCTTAGAATAAAACCTACATGGGAACCAGCAATTAGCGTAATGGCTATGTCGCTGGATTCCCACGTAGTCAACCACGGGTCGTGTCCCGGACCCGGTGGCTTAGCACTCACGCCGGGTGCGTGTGCGTGCGTGCCCAAGATCCCGAGAGGAGAATGGAGGAGAGGGGATTGCAGTGCGACCATCCCCCCCAGAGGGTGATTTCCCGCTTTCTGTCTCTATGTCTCTCTCTGTCTGTCCGGCGAGCGCACGCGCCCTATAGCACAAACCTCTAAAAAAAAAAAAAAAAGAGAGAATAAAACCTACATGGTAATCATGTATAATCTTTTTTTAATATGTTGTTGGATACAATTTGCAAGCATCTTGTTGATAATTTTTGCACCTATATTCATCAGGGATATTGGTCTATAGTTTTCCTTGTTTGTCATGCCCTTATCTGCTTTAGGGTTGAATGTGATGGAGACTTCATAAAATGAAGTGGGACAATTCCTTCCTTTTGGATCTTTAGAAATAATTTGAGTAGAATGGGGGTTACCTCTTCTTTGAAAGTTTAGTAGAATTCAGAAGTGAAGCCAACAGGACCTGGGCTTTTCTTGGTTGGGAAGTTTTTTTATTACTGATTCAATTTCATTACTTGATGTGAGTCTATTCAGCCTTTCTGTATTCTCCCAATTCAATCTTGGTAAATTATATGTGTCCAGGGATTTGTTCATCTCATCCTGGTTTACTTGTTTGTTGGAATATAGTTGCTCATAGTATCCTCTAACGATGTTTTGTACTTCTATTATGTCTGTTGTAATATTGCCTGTTTCATTGAGAATCTCATTTATCTGGTTCCTTTTTCTCTTCTTAATTAGTCCAGTTAATGGTGTGTCAATTTTCTTTATCCTTTCAAAGAACCAACTTTTGGTTTCGTTTATTTTCTGTATACTTTGTTTATTTTGTATTTCATTTATATATGCTCAGATCTGCATTATTTCTTTTCACCTGGCATTTAAAAAACTTTTGTTGTTTTTCTAATTCCCTGAGGAATGATGTTAGGTTGTCCATTTGCCACTTTTCCCTCTTGTTCTTATGTGCATTAGTTGCTGTGAACTTCCCTCTTATGACTGCTTTTATTATATCCCATAGATTATGGAAACTCATGTACTCATTATCATTGGTTTTAATGAGTCTTTTGATTTCATTCTTAATTTCGTCAGCAGTTGTGAAATCATTCAAGTGTAGGTTGTTTATTTTCCATATGTTTGTGCATTTTCAAGGCTTTTTTTTCTGAAATTAATATCAAGTTTAATCTATCATGGCCAGAGAAGATACTGGATATAATTTCTATGCCTTTGTATCTGTAAAAGCTTATTTTTAACCTATCATGTGGTCAGTCTTTGAAGAGGTTCTAAGCAAGGGTGAGGAAAATGTGTATTTTGTGTGTTTTGTTTGGAAGATTCCATAGATGTCTGTCAAGTCCATTTGAATTATGGTATCATTTAGATCCTGTATCTCTTTATATATATATATATATATAATTTTTGTGTAGGTGGTCTATCTAAAGGAGATAATGGAGTGTTGAGATCCCCAACAATTAGTGTGTTGTAATCTATCTCTCCTTTTAGATATAAGTCTTTCCTTCATGTATTTGGGTGCTCCTTAGTTGGGTGCATAGATATTTATAAGCATATGTCTTGATGAATTAGCCATTTTACTACTATATAATACCCTTCTTTGTCTCTTCCTATAATTTTTGTCTTAAAGTCTATTTTGTCTGAAAGCAGTATCACGATTCTAGCCCCTTTTTGGCTTCCAATTGCATGGAATACTTTTTTCCAACCCTTCACTTTTTAATCTATGTATGTCTATACATGAGGTGCATTTCTTGTAGACAACAGATAGAGGGTTTCTGTTTTTAATCCATTCAGTCAATCTGTGTCTCTTGATTGGAAAATTTATTTTGCTATCATTCAATGTTATTATCGATATTTCCATTCTTGTCCCTACCATTAAGTTGGCCATTTTCTTGGTTGTTTTCTATTGTCTTATTTCTATCTGTCTCTTCTCAGTTTTCCTGGTATAGCACTCCCTTCAGAACTTTTTGAAGAGCTGGTCTGTGTTGGTAAATTTTTTCAGGTTTTGTTTTTCTGAGAATGTTTTTATCTTTTCTTCCCATTTGGAAGATAATCTTGCCAGGATTTCAACAATCTTGGTTGAAATTGTTTTTCTTTTAACACTTTGAATATATCTTCCCATTCTTTCCTTGCTTGCATTGTTTCCAGTGAGAGGTTTGATGTTACCCTGATGGTATAACCTTTGTAAGTAACTTGATGTTTCTCTCTTGCCAAATTTAGTATCTTGTCTTTACCTGTAGTTTTGACCAATCTAGCTATGATGTGCTATGGAGAAGATTTTTTTTTTTTCAGTTGGTAACTTTTTCTGTTTTTTTTTTTTTTTTTCCAAGAGATGGAGGAGAGTTATTGTGTTCTTCTTATGGAGACATATTTCCTGATTTATTCAGATCTGAGGATCTTCTTTGATACTTCTAGTCATTGGAGATGTATTCACTTTTGGATACCTTTTTGAAGAATGTTTCTTCGACTGGGAACAACTGTGCTTCCCTTTTGCTGTGGACTGATGTGTGCCAAAGTCTCTTTTCTGCTGTGTTTCGTGATGTGGTCTCCACAGGAAGAATCTTCTATTCAGGTGTCTGAGAGAAATGTCTCCTTTTTCACAGGTGGTTCAGTAAAAGGGAGGATCCTAGGAAGCCTCACAATACTAGACCTGTCTAATCCCTCTTGGTGATTAAAGGATGAGGAGGAGATGATAATATAAGATGGAAGAAAAAATAGTATGAAAGAGATGAAAGAAAAAGTCGTGTGCTTTACTGGTGTGCTGGAGGTGGAAATGAGTTCTGCTGGAGAGCTGGGGGCTGTCCTGTGGGGTAAGGAGAAGTAGGAAATTAACAAAAGAAAGAAGAAGAGAAAAAAAAGCAGCCTATCTTTCTGACAAGGAGCAGGAAGGGCTCTGGGGCTGGGGAGCTGGCCTGTGGCCAGAGCTGGAGCTGGGGCCAGGGCCAGTGATTGGTCCTGTCTCAATGTCCCTTACTGGCCAGGGGGCTGGAGATGGAACTGGGTTCTGCTGGAGAGCTGGGGGATGTCCTCAACAATCACCTTTCTACTTTCCATCTCTATTAATTCATTGATTCTGGGTACTTCAGATAAGTAGAATCATACAGTAATTATCCTTTTGTGTCTAGCTTAATAGCAGCATTATTCACAGTAGTCAAAAGGCTTAAATCAACAGATAAGTGGATAAACAATATGTGGTGTATTCACATACTGGAATATTAAGCCTCAAAATGAATTAATTCTGATTCATGCTGCCTTATGGACAAACATTGAACAAAAAGCCTCTTTTTTCAACATCATTTTCTCACCAAAGGGGTCAAGAAAACCAACTTTGAGTTTCACAACAGATCAGTGGCCTCATGTTTTAGAGAAAGTCATTTACTGGTCTCTTTACTGCAATAGGTAAAACATATTGGCCTAGGACCAGCAGTTGGCATAATGGCTATGTCACTGGACTCCTATGTAGTTGACCATGGTTTGAGTCCTGGACCTGGTGGCTCAAACTCACGCTGGGTATGTGTGAATGCGTGCCCAAGATCCCAAGAGGAGAGTGGAGGAGAAGGGATTGCTGTGTGGCCATCTTTGGGGGGGGGGGGGGTGATTTCTCTAAAAAAAAAAAAAAAAAATTGGCTTAATCTCAGGGAGTGAATAAAATAAAATTATTCCTGTTTCATGAACTTAATCATTAGATAAGTTGAGTTTTTAAACTGGTGAAAAAACAAAAACAAACCAAACAACCTATTAAAAAAGGCATTAAAAAGTGTGTGTGCCAGGACTATCAGATGAAGTAATGTTTATGTCTGTGGACTCCTACATGGCTGACCATGGTTTGAATCCTAGACCTGGAGGTTTGAAACTCATGCTGAGTGAATGTGTGTGTGTGTGTGTGTGTGTGTGTGTGTGTGTCCCAAATCCTGAGAGGAGAATGAACGAGAATGTATTGCAATGTGGACATCCCCGCTGGGGGATGATTTCTCACTTTCTGTCTCTCCAGTGAGTCCACGTGCCCTATAGCAAAAATATCTCTTAAAGAAAGAAAAAAGTCTGTGCCAAGAAAAGTCTTTCCCTGCTTTATCTAAGCATCTGACCAATATCTGAAGGTCTGACATCTGGTTTGTTACTTGCGTAACACTGGTGGACATTTCAGCATTCATGGGGAGGTAAACCATTGAGTACTTTGGCACTCAGTCCCCAAATCGCAAGTTGGTAGTTTGGGCAGGAAGATTTTCCTTAATGCCACTGTCAGTCCTATCATCACATTTGGGACCTCATTATTACTAGTAATGACACCACTTCTTTTGAGCACATAGTATACATTTATTACTTAATCTTTCTCCCTATTCCGTCACTCTGATGCTGTCATATTTTCATCATAAATCTTTCACTACGTAGTCCCACTTAAATCTTCAGCCCAGGTTAGATTCCACAGCTCACCATTCTAATTATTACTTTTATACATCTTTGACTCTTGCTCCCCTCTATTATACTCTCCTGCAAGATTTCAGATTCTGTGAAATTCAACTCTCCATGAAGTCTAGGTTCGACCTGGACAAGCTGAACCTGGCTGGAGGTAAACATACAAATGTGTGGACTAATCTTATTCTAAATTAACACAAATCTAAGAGCCTTCAACAGCAAGCACTTGGACACAGTTCCTCATAAGAGCATACCTACTCTCCTCTCCAAGTAACTATTTCATACTTTCTTTTGTCTCCACTCCTGAGTCTCTTTCCATTCTCTTCATTCTCAATTGATGTGAGATAATAGAATTGGAGGAGTTAGAAGAGAACTTCCTCATCCTCTTATCTTCTTCCCTTTGTCCCTTCCTACCTTTCCTCAGAACTTGTTAGTGCTTATCTCAGGCCAGTCAATGCATTCTTTTCACCTATCAAAGTAAAGCCCCTCTTCAGTTTCTCTGACAGCATGCCTTAACCACTATGCCACCTTCTAGCCCCTTTGAATGTAGTAACTTTTTAAAAAATCACTTTGAGGATTTAACATTAATTAATATTCTTTATATCCTTTGCATTCTTATTTTTAAATTTTATTGTAAGTTTATTTTGTTCATTAGAGAGAGAGAGACAAAGGGTGACAATACTCTCAACAAGATCCTAATGCTGTGACTCCCTCCTTGTCTTAGCCAGTCTCTGTTCATGGGCACGTGTATACCTAGAGCCAGGGAGGTCTCTGGATGCAAACCATGATGCCTCTCATGTGGGTCAGTTTGCAGAGCATCACATTTTCCTGCTGCACCACAGTCAAGCTCCTTTTGCATTCTCTTATACTTTCTTGCCAGATGAGCCTTCACTTATTTGAGGCTAATATACCAATAAGGGTGTATAAGAAACTGTGTGTCATGAATGGAGTAGGCAACTGATGGAGATCACAGGTGAGGGTTTTTAGTTTCATTCATCTTTCTTTTTCCCTTTTTCAGTTTACTCCTTTTTCAGATGCAAAATCTGTTCCATATAGCTCAGTCGTGTTGCTTATGAAGGGCTCATAGGTAAAAGGCTAAGTGTTGCAGTTTTTGCCTAGACCTTGACTCTCACCATGTGAACATTGTTTTCTTGTATTCTAATGAGAGAGATACCATCATTGATAGGTGGACTTGGGAACAAATTATGTAAGATTGTGAACAGTGAGCAGAGTATGATATATACTTGGATTTCCAAGTTTGATAAAGAGGTTAATAGAGAGAGGTGGGTTGGAAAGAGATTTTGAGGGAGAAAGTCCTTAACCATTTTTTTCTTTCATTGCTCCTCCAATTTCAGGATATTACAATTTAGGTATCTTACTGAAATGGGATGTAGTAATGTAGAGTTGTAAAAATGTCACATAAAACATCTCCTTAGAAGATCCTACATCTTAAGTTTGGGCCATATATATCTTTTTTTTTTAATACCATAGGTGTCAACAGTGAATGTCTTCACTCCTTAAGAGACAAAATGGTGGCAGTGGCGGGCAAATAGATGTTATTTTGTGTCAGTCAGTCATAACCCGGCTTCTTGTTAATTTTTCTCATTTACAAATTGAGATCTTATAATTGTTTGTTTCAGAGAATTAGTCTGAAAATGGCTGGGAAGCATGAGCTTATATTCAGTAATATAAAGCAGATAGTCACATGAACCACTTAAGCAGTCTGGCCCGACCAGTGATTTCGGTTCCATTTTCACTATGTTTTATGTGACTGAATTAAGCCTCCCATTATGAAGGGATGAGACCTGGCACCCTTGTTCTCATTATTGCTGACAATAGAAAGCTCTGTTTCTCACCTGCATTAACTGGCACCAAAGAAATGCTTGTTAAAGGTATGGAGAATGAAAGTGAGGACTGATCATGTGTTGAACATTTTTGGGCCTTACAAAAGATGGCTATATTGTCTGTTTAGTTGTTCACCTTTCCTTGTATGGATCTTCATGTGAAAACTGGGACTTATAAATTGGGATCAATATTCATTGATCTCTTCTGAACACTTGTCAGAGACTTCTTTCTACTTTTTCCTGTATTTCCTCTGCCTTCTCCTTCTCCCGCTATTTCTGCAATTGCTATTGGAAAATTACATGTAAATTTATTTAAAAAGATACAATAACTGTAGGAGCCTAGGCATTTGTTAATTTGTATTTCTCAATCACTATATGGTTTAACTTCTTCTATTTTTATCCTAACATTCTTACTTTATATCTTTTATTGTAGTACCCTTAAGTCCTTTTCATGTAGGTAAAACATAATTTGTAAATCATTGTAGCTTAATAAACAAACCATCAGCAGTGGTAATAAACACGTTTTCAATCTTGTAATAAGAATTTCTCAATTTCTTTCTTTGAGTTTTGTAGTTTTATAACCCTAATTTTGATGGTCTTTGCATAAATTATTTGTTCTCTGCCCATATCACCTCAAATCCTTTGCCTGCCTTTCCCTTAGTTGTGTGAACTTTTTCTTCAAATGTCTTGTACTAGAGTCGGCAGGTGCACAGTGGTTAAGGGCACTGGACTTCCACATGACCAACCGTTTGAGTCCTGGATTTGGTGTCTTGCTTTCTCACTTTCTCTCTTTTTCTCTCCCTGTCTCATTCTATCCCTCTCAAGTCAAATTAAAATGAATAAATAAATGGATAAGTACAGTTAAATAAAATAATTATTTATAAAATATGTCTTATATCAGAGATTCTCTTGGAGGATTGTCCTCTGGCTATTTTGATAGCTCACATTGAACTGGAGGGTCTCAGAGTTTATTTCCCTCTGGAATGGCCCTTAGCCTATAGCTGATTAAGCCTAGCTCCTTTGCCTCCAATTGGGACAGACTGTGGTGTGTATTTTACAGTCCAGAGCTTCCTATGTCATAGGCTGAGTCTGGGGCTAGGCCTAGGCTTGAGCCTGGCAGTAAATGTTAGGTTGGGACTTTACCAGAAATCACACATTTCTATTTTTTTTCTCCTTTGTCCTGTTTTTCTCATCGTCTTACTAGTTACCCTTGGAAACCTTTCCTTGATAGAGTGTTGGCACATTAACCCTCCTCTCAAGGTTTGCTTCTAGTAAACTTACTTCAAGGTATCATTTGTTGAGTTTGGATCTTTATACACACACACACACACACACACACACACACACACTCACTGTAATGGCAAGTTTAAAAATCTACAAAGTAGGCCAGCAAACTGAACCCAGTAAAGAGTTGTACTTTAAGTCAGGAGGTGGTTTGTTAGCAGATTTCTTCTTCTTCTAGGGAAGTCAGTCTTTTTCTAGTAAGACCTTCAACTGATTGGATGAGGCCTATCTGTTATGGAGGGTAATATGCTTACTTATAATCTGATTTAAATGTTAATCTCATCTAAAGTTTGCCTACACAGAAACATCTGGAATAATGTTTGAGTAAATATTTGAGTACTTTGGCCCACACAGGTTGACACATAAAATTAGCCATCACAGAGGCATGATACAGTATGCATGTGTCATGTGCCATGGACTGAATTGTATTGTCCTAAGCTTCATAGTGTTCCTAAGCTGGAGTTGTTGAAATACCAAACCCCAGTACCTCAAAATGTATTTGTAGATACTGTCTTTAAAGAAGAATTTTGTTACTCCAACCCCCATCTCAAAATGTATTTAGAAATACTGTTTTTAAATATATAGTTATGTTAAAATGAGATATTTAGAATGAGTTCGAATACAGTCTGACTGATGTCATTAAAAAGTGGTTAGTAAGATCTCAAAATAGTGAAGGCAAGAAAATAAAAAGAATCATTCAACTACAAATTCTTTAGTTGCTGCTAATTAAAAGAAGGCAGGAAATTAAAATCAAAAGGGAAATGAGATGTATCTGTCTGTTTATTGTGGAATTTCTAATATTTAGCATAGTGCCTATCACACAGCAGGCTCTTCCTCTGAATCAGAATCTCATTGAATATTGCTCATAATTTGTTGTATATACATGCTCAAATTAACTGCACCATAAACTTTTCATTGCTCTTATTCCATGTAGGGACTCAGTCATTTCTAAACAACAAAACTGTAGTTACTACATAATTTATAAAGTGCTTATATATATAATTAATATGTATTATATGTCTATAATTAATGGAGCCTTTAAAATGTCACTTTGGTTAGTTATGTGGCTTGTGAGGACCTTAGCAGCTCATTGAAATAGGTTGGAATTTAGAATGGGTACAGCAGGTAACCAGAAACTTACTTAGAACATAATCTCAGCCAGGCTGACTTGTGTCTGGATGTGTTAATAGTTATAAAATAACATTAAATATGAGTGCTTAATTCAACTAATTTAGCTGTTCCAAACAACAGAACATTTACTTGCTTAAATCAGACTGAAGAAAGGGTATTAAAAGAAAAAAAAAATATGGCCAAAGAAATCTGTGAAAGATTCAAACTTGCTCATTTCTGAGTGGAATGATTGTTGAAAAGAATAATGGGAACTATGGTTATAAAATTAATAAGTCCAAAGTGACTATACATGATAAGTGAAGCTGTGAAACTCTGCCTAGGGGAAGAAAAAAATAAGATTTGTTAGGAGCATTCACTTCTAAGGATGGTTGGCTATGGTACTGGAGCAAAATAATGGTAAATTAGGTTCTGTACACAATTAATAGAAAAGACATTGATACCCACCATTCCCACTCACCATCCCAAGTGAAACAGATGGCTTTCCAGGGAAGGTATACTCCTGGAAAATATCATGGTATGAAATCACTGAAGACATAAACTGGAACATAATCAAATCTTTATCCCTCTCCCTTTCTTGGGTACATAGCATCATCCTTTTACTATATGATTGCTGCAAAATTTTAGAAAAAGTTTATGGTAATATGCCCAATTGAAAAGAAAAGTTATTCAGTTATTTTTTAATTAAAAAACTTAATTGACAGATAAAACTATGTGATGCAGTTCTCATACTTAAGAATAGTGAAATATTTAATATTAAGTACCAAATCTACAGAAAGAGTTGTAGGATAACTAAGATAGCCGGGAATTGTACTCGTGAATGATGCAATTGCTCTATTGGGAGATGTTTTCTTGAATGTTTGCTAATTGCACTAAAAATTAAGGGAATTGCTACAGTTCCCTTTAGAGCATTTCTGTCCAAACTAAGGAGAAGGAAGAGAAAGGTCTGTGATTTGGAAAGCCACACCATGGTTAAAAGAATAGAAATAGTTATGAGCGAGGATTCAATACAAATCAAAACTAAGTAAGATATGTAAGTATGTTTAGACACCATACCTTAGAAAATCAGCGTGGACAACTGGAGAAAATAGTTTAAAGTTTTCCTAGTTGAGAACAGATTCAGTTAAAGAGAAAAGTCAATGAGACTCATTAGTGCAGTTAGAAGGAAGAGCTTGTGTTTCTAATGCACAATATGAGATTAGACTTCATGCGTAAAATTGTGGGTATCATGAAATTCACTTTCTTTAATTATGTATATTCAGTGTTCATTAAGAATGAAAATTCTAACTTCTTCACACAAATGCATTTCTAATTTCTAATTGATTAATGTTAAAATGATCTTGTAGTTGAGTTTCAGGATGTTGAGACTATCATACTAGAAAATTTGATCTATATTTAAATAAATATCAAGAAACTGTTTTTAAATTAAACCTGTGAAGACCTTTAATTTTTGGCTTTTACTTTTGGAAATGCTTATATTGTGGAAAGAACCAATTCATCTAACTAGACAGAAAACATTCCACTACCCTTTACTAAATTCTACTTGAAAGAGCATCAGTTTATATTGTATATACTTTTCAGAGTAAAACTATTAATCTTGCACTACCATAAACCATTACAAAAATGAGCAATAAAACAAATGGATAAACATATTTTGATTGAGATGAAAAGGGATATAAATCCTTAATTTGACACTAGATTTGTGAGTGCAAAGCAAACAGAAGTTGGAAAAAATTTGTCATTTTCTTAACAAATAGTGCACAATGTTTAATATCCTTGTGATGAAAATAATTAATCTTCTGGTTATTGATCAGTTAAAATTTTCTGTCCCTCTAGAGTAAGATACTTCTGCACTTTAAACTGGAACTTAAAAAAAAAATCAGGTCTAGGATTCTCTTTGGAAAAGGGCAGGTCAATATTAAATTTTCTCAAGTAAATCATAAAAAATAAAATCAATGTTGTGAGTTTTTCATAATGGTAAACACATTTCATTAAAGAACTTTCTTCTTATTTTAAGATTAAATTCTATTTACTTAACATGTTTTTAAATTTCTTTTTTATTAAATGATGGTTATAATAAATAGTATTTACATTTTTGTTTTGACAATATCTTTGACAAAAGAAAAGTTGATAACAAATGTTAGTCCCCAGTTTAAAAAAATCACTAATATTGCAGGACTTATAAATAGTAATGAGCATCTAGAGTTGTACTGGCTGTGAAAATATGAAAATAAGTCTATAATTATTATTAAATAATTGTTTCCCAAGTACTTGCCCTCTCTCCCACTCTGGCTACTTTATCCTATTTGTTGAAAATGCCAATATTCTAAAATTTAAGTATCTAATGGTTTAATACCAATCACAGTTGGGGTTACCAGGATAATTTCTCATTGCTCATGATTTTCTGGATGTTAAATATGTATTTATTTTTAAATAATTATTTTAAAAATTTTATTTATTATTATTATTATTTTAAAAAGTTTGCTATAGGGCATGTGCACTCACCAAAAAGAGACTGGAGTATGGGAAGGTGGGTGAGAAAGCAAGCTGCCAGTTCCAGGAGTCAAACCATAGTTGACCATATAGGATTCCAGTGCCTTAACCACCATGCCATCTGCTGACCTAGATGTTAAATATTTTAAGTAGAACCCATGGTAGGATCCAGCTACCTGGGAGCCATTTATGTCGGATGAATGTTGTTACCTGTAAATTTAAGACCATGGTTAACAATACTGTATTGCATATTTCCAAATAGCTAAAAGAGAGGATTTTGAATGTCCTCATCACAAAGAAGTAATAAATGTATTAAATGATAGAGATGCTGAATACCCTGATTTGTATCTTACACAATTATATGCATGTCTCAAAATACCACACCATACCCCATAAATAGTTATTACGGATCAACCAATAAAAAAGTGATAAAAAAAGATACATTAAAGACACAAAAAACAGAAAGAAACAAATCATTCAGAGAGAAATAAAGAACAACAACAAAAAGACAAAAATGTTACAGGCTTTTAGACCATGTACAAGGGATCCTCACAAAGTTCATGGAAAATGCATACTAGTATAAAAAACTATGCATGGATTTCTATTTTTTTTTTTTTTGCACTGAAAATAATCTCCGACTTGAATACCATTTTTTCAGGAACTTTGGAACTCTCTTTGTAATCCTTTAGACACTGTTCAAGGCCCAGCCTGATGGAGCAGTCAGTGGGGCAAACTGACTGGCAGGGCTAGGAGCCACACATTAAGCTCAGATCTCCGTCTGCCTGAAAACTGTGGCCATGCCCCTACGTGCCCTGGATCCTGATGAGCTATAGAACTAGGAAACGGAGATTGAGATGTAGCAAGATCCTGCCAAGGGTGCTTCTGTTGATCTTTCTCTCACTTTCTATGTCTCTCATGAGCACATATTCTATCATGAGTAAAAACAAAGTTAAAAAAAGTGTTTAAGACTTTAGTAACTCCTACTTTGATAACTATAAGGATAGGGTTATTTTGTTCCTTCCTAAAAATTATAGTATAAAAAACATAGGACTTTATGTTTCTTAGGGATGAATAACCTATTAAACAAGAAAGAAAAACTATCCTGGTTGCAAAAAATACTGCAGTTTTGACAAATAGCAAGTTTTAAGTTCCCACAAATGAGGACAAATACCTGAAAAGATGTTGATCACAACATTAAACAAAGTGAGTAAAAATTTAGAATATCATTTTGAATTTGTTAGAGCACATTTACAGAAAATTCCTCTCTCTGTTCTTATCTAATTGTCTTCAAAGCAAAAGATAGGAAGAGCACAATGTGAGGTCAACTTGGCTTTAGTTTTGAACAGGTGCCAAATTAAACTTCAGAAAGAGTGCATCCCTGTTTCTGCAACCAAGAGACGATAGCTGGAACCGCCAATACACATTTAAGCTACAGAAGTACTTTAAAGAGGTGACTAACCCTCTTCAGCGTCTGAATCACCAAAATATGTGAGATGCTGTTACATGAATGATATTGTCATTTAAAAAATAAGCTTCATCTGTTTCTCTGTCTTCAAAAAATAAAAGCTAGTCATTTTGATTTTCCTTATATTTCTTGAAGCTCTCCCAACATTTTTGCAGAAGGATGCATTGAAAGTTCTTTTTTATAAGATGCATAAATAAAACATTTTGATGCTTTGTAGGGGCTTAAAGTATTGGGAATATGATTATTTGATTATGGTTTAAGATTTTACATTAATTGTCTTTAGAAGGAAGTTTGGGAGAGACAGGGTTAATAGGCACACTACAATGAGAAGAGAAAATGTCACTGCAGGTGTTTGCTTTAATAGGGTGTTGATGGCAAGCCAGGGGCACATAAATAGGGAAATGAGAGAAAGAGAGAAAGTGTTGAAGTAGCTAGTTTAAAACAGCAGGCTGTGACAATGTAAAGCTTTAATTCTTGAACTGTTCTGGCTTTTCTTGTTTGAGAATGCTTTTTATGTTAACTTTTATGCAATCTCAACTAGCTTTTTATTATCCAGAGTGAACCAAGCACTTAGAAAGATTTTAGAGAAAAGTTATTTAATCACATGCATTTCACAAACTTGACAGGTAAAACAAGTTACTTCTTTAGTTTTTCTGTGTCTGTTTTTTTTTTAAACTTTATATATTAGAACGTTTACAACATATACAAATATAATTATAGAGAGTAGTGTAATGAATTTCTGTTTTTCCAGCCTCAGAAGTTATCAAATTCTCCAACTTCCTGGCACCTTCCCTTTCTTATATTATTTTGAGTAAAGTCCAGGCATTTCATCAATACATATTGAGTGTTGCTAATATTTTAATATAATATAATATTTTATATAATAGGGATGTGCCCTTTCTGAAGTTTAATATTTTAATATAATATTTTGATCCATTATAGTAAACACTCTTTAAAAATATATACTCAACTGTTATACAAAAAAAACCTTCACATCATATTATTTCATAAATAAATATCAACAACACTATGTCCTTATAGGTTGGAAGAGATGAAAGTTCAAAAAGGGCCTACCTAGCTCCTTCCAGTCCTTTTATAAGGTTGGTAATCCCATACACGAGGGTTCTGCCCTCATGGTTTGATCACCTTCTACAAGGCCCGACTTTATGTTATTGCACTGGAGTTTATGCTCCAATGTAAGAATTTTGGGGGACACATTTAGGCCACTTTCTTCAGGATTTTCAAACTTGGTCATTGTGTATGTGACAGTAGCAGCTATTGAAAATCTTTTTCTAGATCTCTGTTTCTATCATTCTTTATCATCATCAAATATTTGGCCATGCTGAATGCAGTTCATAAAGTCAAGGTAGAATAATAACTTTGTTCTACCTTTTTAATTATTAGTTTTCCAAATAGCAAGTTATCTTCATAGCCTCCTCTAAAGAAGAAAAGTGATATTTTTAAAATTCTATTTTTAGCATCGTTACAAACTCATGGATTTAAACACACTTGATACATTTTGATCTTAGATATTTTCTTTTCTTTTTCACTGTGATTGAAAAATGGAGTCTTGTATTTTATCTTTTAGTTTTGAACAGACAGACAGAAAATATGTTTTGTAAATTAATAACATGCCACTTTATTAAATTATTTTATTTCCCTTTTTTTGGAGAGGTTTTTGCTATATGGTACGTGTGCTCTCCAGAAAGACAGAGACAGAGACACAGGAGGGGAGAAATCACCTCCTGGGGGGATGGCCATGTCACAATCCCTTCTCCTCCATTCTCCTCTTGGGATCTTGAGCATGCACACACACGTGCCCGGCATGAGCTTAACCCACCAGGTCCGGAACTCGAACTGTGGTCGACTACATGGGAATTCAGCGACATAGCCATTACGCTAACTGCCGGTCCCAAATTCTTTTATTTCTTATTGCAGTTTTCCCATGGATTCTTTATGGCTTATAAAATATAAATTATACTATCAGTTAAGAGAGATAGTTTTACCTCTTCTACTTCAATTTTTATTTTATATTTTTCTTGTGAACACTTACTGGCTAATACTGTCAAGATAATATTAATAATAATGGAGGGAACCAGCAGTTAGCGTAACGGCTATGTCGCTGGACTCCCACGTAGTCGACCACGGTTCACGTTCTGGACCCGATGACTTAAAACTCATGCCGGGCACGTGTGCGAGTGTGCCCAAGATCCTGAGAGGAGAATGGTGGGGGGTGATTTCTCGCTTTCTGTCTCTCTGTCTCTCTCTGTCTGTCTGGCAAGCACACGCGCCCTATAGAGAAAAACCTCTCAAAAAAAAAAAATGGAAATAGTAGACTTTTTCTTCTTGTCTCTAGATTTACTGTGAAAGCCTCTAGTGTCTTCCCATTAAGAAAAATCACTGGCTTTTAGGTTATGGACTATATATCCTATTTTATGGTGTTTTTAAAAAACATGAGTAGGAGTTGAATTTTACTAAATCTTTTATTTTTGATATCTGTATAGACATAATATGATTTTTCTCATTAGCTCTATTAATATTATGTATCAGCAATATGTTTCCTAATATAAATTGCTTTGCATTCTGGGAGTCACTGTACTTAATGATGTATTAATTTTTAATATGCTCTTGGATATGTTTACCATTTTTATTTATGATTCTTTTCATCAGTATTCATAAGTGAAAATCTTTTGCAGTCATATTTTGAGATGAAACTTATTTAGATTTTTAGATTGATGTCATATTTATTCTATAAAGCTGGTATTTTTAATACTTAGTTCTGCTTTCATTGGCTTTACTTTGTTTTTACTTTTTAGTAGTTTTGAGTTGATTATTTAATACATTTTTTTTTCAATTTTTAGTTTTTAATTAAAATAGACATTTAATGCTAGAAATTTTTTATTAGTGCTTTTAATATGTTCTCAATACATTGTTTTTATTATTGTAATTTTCAAGAAATTCTGTAATTTCATTTCGTATTTATTCTTTGATTCAATAGTTACAGTGTTTTTGTTTGTTTCTTTTGTTCTAATTCTTAGGCAAAAGGGCCTTTAACACTTTTTGTCATTTGTGTATAGGTCTATTGCCTTATGACAAAGTTTTTTTTTTAAAGAATTATCTAATTTTATTTATTATTATTATCTATTTTAATTTGACCAGAGAAAGACAGAGAGAGAGAGAGAGAGAGAAAGAGAGAGAAAGAGAATGTGAGAAAGCAAGCTCTCAGGTCCATGGTTCAGACCGTGGTCAGCCATGTGGGAGTCCAATGTCTTTAACCAGCACACCACCTGCCGGCCCCAAGATTTTTATTTGTATTTTCATTACTCCTGTTCTTTCGAATCTACGCTAGTAAGGCTTTCTTTGTGGACTATGTAATGAGTTTTCTCAAGTATTTCAAGTGCACTTTAAAATGTATATTCTAAACAGAAAATAGAAGATGTAGTGTACATATTATTTTATTTTTGTTTTTCTGTTTTCTACACTTCTCTCTCTTTATTTGTTTAAATTTAGATTTATGCTTCGTTATAGCACACCTTCAGAGGAGGTGTGCTATTTACTGAATATTTGTGTGTTCTCAAAATTCAAGTTGATATTCTAATTCCCATTGTGATGATGTTATAATCATCTCTTGGTGGTGATTTGGTTATAAAGACGGAGCCCTACTGAATGGAACTGATGTTCTTATAAAAGGGATCCTTGACAGCTTAGTTACCTCTACCATCTGAAGACATAATGAGAAGGATGTCTGTGAACCAAGAAGTACACCCTGAACAGATACTGAACCTGCTGGCACTTTTTCTTTTCTTTTTTTTTTTTGGAGAGTTTTTTTTTGCTATAGGGCGTGTGTGCTCGCCAGACAGAGACAGAGAGATAGAAAACGAGAAATCACCCCCCAGGGGGGATGGCCACGATGCAATCCCTTCTCCTCCATTCTTCTCTCGGGATCTTGGGCACGCATGCACACACACCCGGTGTGAGTTTAAGCCACTGGGTCTGGGACTCGAACTGCGGTCGACTATGTGGGAGTCCAGCGACATAGCCATTATGCTAACTGCTGGTCCCTGAACCTGCTGGCACTTTGATCTTGGATTTTCTGTCCTTCAAAACTGAGAAATAATGTGTGTTGTTCAAGTCAGCTAGTCTATGGAATTTTTGCTGTAGCAGCCTGAGCTAAGATGGGGTATTATTGCCCATGGGTTATGTACTATGAAAAATTAGAATTAGCTCTTTTGTCCAATCATTCCTCTCACCTAACATTTGATTTGAATTATTATATTTCCTACCAAGAGTTAACTAAACTGCAAAGTTCAAGGCACAGTCTCCAAGGTTGTGATGTCTGCTCAGACTTCTAATGCCAACTGCAAGAAGTTAGAGTCCAACCACAAATTTAAAGGGAAGAGTCCACACAATACCACCTTCACTTCCGATGACAAATTCAAGTCTCGGGGGGTGGGGGTGGCTCACAACATCAAACCTGACACGTTTAAGGTTTAATAATTGAGTACAAGGACCATAGAACTCACTGAAATTGATTATATTTGAAGTTACAGGCTGTGATAGGGAAAGGGTGCACATCAAAATCCGTTAATAGGGAAGGCACATAAGGTGGAGTCTGCAAAGGTTCCAAACATGATGTTTCCATTGTCCTTTGGGTGTGTTGCTTTTCTGACACTGATGTGTGGCAATATCCATGAAGTGTTGATAAACTGAAAAGCTCTACCAAACCTTGGTGTTCAGAACTTTTATTGGAGCTTTAGTGTTTAGACATGATTGGATGACTGATTGTCCAGGTGGTTGATTTTAACTGTCAGGTTGACTGGTAGTGTGAGACCCAAAGTGCCATCTTAAATTACATGGTTCATTTTTCTTGCATGGCCATACTCCATACTATGATTAACAGATGTGGCCAGCTCCCTCCTAAGATCAGATATGGCTGCACTACTTATAAATAATAGTACTCCAATCAGGTATAACATAGATTGCCTCTAAGAAGCTGAAGGCAAAGCTAGACTTCTTCTTCTTGGGCAAGACCAAATTCTTTTCTACATACTCTTATTTAATATCTAGAAGTCATCAGTGAGCTTCTATTTTTCATGTTTTTTCCTCATTCATTCTTCATTTTGATAGTACTTCTAGTCCTATATTGTCAAAGCATGTAACCATTACATGTTATGCTATCTCCCTTATAATAACTTTTTTAAACCTATAGATAAATATATATTTTATGCTCACCACAATTCCTTATAGTAATGGGAAAGTAAGGATGAGATCATATTTTTATCCAATGGAGATGAAGCTGCAGTGATATGGCTGGATTTACTATATCAACTATTAAGGAGAATCACTGTGATTATCACCTACAGTTAAGAGACCAAAGGTCTGGCAGCAGCCAAACAGACTCCCCAGGTATAATGCATAGGAAGACTGAGCACATAGCAAGAAATACCTACTAAATAGGAGCTGTTCTTGCTTTCTAACATAATTTAAACCTATAAATTTTCTCTACATGTCACTTTAGCTGTAACCTTTCAGTTTGATAATCTAACACATTATCATTTTTAATATTTTATAAATTTTGTTATAATTTCTTTTTTTGACTGGTGACTTATTAATTACCTGCTTTAAAAGTTCTCCATGTAAACTTTTTTTTTCAAAATGAACTTTTAAAATTATTTTGTGGATACTGTTTTCTAATTTAAGTAATTTTTTAAAAGAACTTAGTCTGCATAATACTGATTTTGGGGTATTTTTGTGGCTTTAAGTGTAGTGACGTTTTAGATATATCCCAAGTGTGTTGGATGCATTGTCCAACTGTCCTGTGCATTGCCGAACTGTTGATTATAAGATCCTAAATATGTTCAATAGACAGCATTTGTTAATGTTTGGAAGCAAAGAGTTAAAGACAGAGCTTTATTTCTCTGACAGATTTCTGGAATATCAAGCAGCAAAGGACTGAAAATAAGTGATGATCTTGCCCGAAGTGCTGTGATACTTTCTCTTTGATGTTGCACTATGATGTGTCTAAGTGTATATTTTTATTTACTTGGGCCCAATTTTTGTGTCAGGAATCTTGAGGTTTCTTGTTTTTCTTACAAGCTGGAAAATTATTAGCTTTATCATTTGGGATATTGCCTTTACGGCTTTCTCTTTTCCTTCTGCAACTCTGATGAGATTGACCCTATGCCTCTTCACTTTATTCTCTCTCCTAAGATGTCTTTTCATCTCTTTATCTCTCCATGCTACATTCTGCATTCTTTTTTTTTTTTGCCAAGTGAACCAAATAACACAGGTGTAAGACACCAATATGAAATAGTAGGTTTTTTGTTATAACATTAAAAAAATACTAATTTAATTTTATGTTTTATCACTATTATTATTATTATTTATTTTGCTACAGGGCATATGTGCTCATGTTAGAGAGAGAGGCAGAGTGAGAGAGAGACAGAAAGAAAATGAGAAAGCAAGTCACCAGGCCCAGTACTTGAAACACGGTCGGCCATGTGGAGAGTCCAGCACCTTAACCATCATGCCATCTGCTCGTCTCCTTGTTATAACATTTTAAGAGAAATATTCTTTCCCTCACTTGGATCTAAGTTTTTATACCCTCCTCCCCCCTGCATGGTGGGTTTATTTCTAGATCATGCTATTTTTATTTTCTTTTACTTTAATGCTTATTTCTTTTATAAGATGGAGGGGGTGGGGAGAGAGAGGCACTCTTAACAGGGTCCTGCAGCCCCGTTCCCTACCCTTAGCCTTCCCAGTTAGCTGAGATCATGGAAATGTTTCCTGGGTGTGTGCAAGCCGACCAGAGAATCAAACCCTTGATCTTCTATATTGATTTAACATTCCCTGAGCAGCATGTTTCCACTGTGTCACGTAGCCAGTCCATCCTATTTCTGTTTTCTGTATCTATTTCTAGTTTACACTGGTGTAGAGAATTTCCTGGTAGACTACTTACCATGACTAGGCTCTAGCTTTGTTCTCTTCTCCAGAAGACGTAGTATGGGTTTCAGAATAATATCTCAATGTCAGTGGATCATCATGTATCTCTCAGGTATTTACTTTCTACATTGGAAACCACTATATTGGAGAAGGCAGATTTGGTACCAAATTTTGTATAAAGGAAAGCCTTGATCCTGTTGTATTATATGTAAGCTATAATCTTTATGTAACAATCAAATTAAAATAGTATGAAAAGAAACAAACAAATAAACATCTTATTTCAGTGGATCATCTTGAAAGCCAGTTTGAATATGCTTACCTTGCTTTAGACAATGGAAGTTTAAGACAAATTTAAGTTAGTGGATATAATGATTAAATCAGTATTTCAGTGACACTCAGTGAGACAAGAAGGAGGTTGGATTAGAACAGCAAGTTTCACCCTCACTTGCTCATTAAGTTTATATTAGAAGCTTTGGTAAATTTTTTTTTTTTTTTGAGAGATTTTCGCTATAGGGTGCATGCGCTCGCCAGACAGACAGAGACATAGAGACAGAAAGCGAGAAATCACCTCCCCAGGGGGGATGGTCACACTGCAATCCCTTCTCCTCCATTCTCCTCTCGGGATCTTGGGCACGCACGCACACGCGCCCGGCGTGAGTTTTAAGCCACCGGGTCCAGGACGCGAACCGCGGTCGACGACGTGGGAGTCCAGCGACATAGCCATTACGCTAACTGCTGGTTCCCAAAATTTTGATACCCCAAAGATTTAATTTAATTGATCTGGCTAGGGGCCTTGAGGTTAGTACTTTTTTGTTTGTTTATTTATTTATTTATTTTTTAATACTATCCCAGGCGATCTGTTATCAGAATTAAGGCAGTATAAATGGATTGAAAGATTTAAATTTAAGAGATCATTGTAAAGGAGAACTGGATGACCAACTGGGCATTGGAGAGTGAGCAATAAAAGATAACTCTGGAAATTCTAGCTCGGATGACTGACAAATGCATAATAAGCCAACATTTGTGTTATTATGTGTTAGGTTAGGTTGTAGCCACGTGTTCATTTAATTTTTATAGCTGTGGCAGAGGCTGCTTAGCTGTTTACCAAACTCACGTTCCTTTTCTCCTGTGTGTAGAGTTGAACTACATTTCGCAACCTGTTTTGTATTAGGCCATATGACTGAGCTCTTTCACTCATAGGAATGTGGGCTGAAATGAAATTAAACCATTGTAAATTTGGCCCTTAAAACAATTGCTAGGAAATCATCCTTTTTGTCTTTTTAATTTTTTTTTTGTCTGCCACTTGAGGCTGATGTGCAGGTTGTGTTATAAATTGCGTATTTTCCTTCACTCTCAAGTCCCTGAATGAATGCATAGAGAAGAGAAGAGCATCATATCATTTTCCCCTTCTGCCGCTGAAATTGAGGTGAATCTGAGATAAATTTTTGTATGAAGTCACTAAGGTTTCTTTATTTATTACAGCAACTAGTGTTACTTTAATAATTCTGTCAGATCAGTACTGTTATTGGCCTTATTTTGAAAACAGTTGCAGAAAAATGAACTTTTGAGGGAAGATTTTTGAGTTGCCTATATTGCATTCAGGTGGAGTTGTGTATAGAGGTCTGAAGCTCAGGATAAGAGTCAATGTGATAGCTCTTCTGCCCCAGGCTCCTCCGCGGCCGTGGGTAATGGTGCAGACATGGCCAAGTCCAAGAACCATACCACACACAACCAGTCCTGAAAATGGCATAGAAATGGGATCAAGAAACCTCGATCACAAAGATATAAATCTCTCAAAGAGTTGGACCCCAGGTTCCTGAGGAACATGCACTTTGCCAAGAAGCACAACAGGAAGGGTCTGAAGAAGATACAGGCCAACAACGCCAAGGCCATGAGTGCGTGAGCACAGGCCATCAAGGCCCTGTAAAGCCCAAGGAGGTTCAGGAGGGTGTCTTGAAGGGCAGCAGCCGCAAGCTCAGTCATCTTGCCTACACTGCCCACCCTAAGCTCGGGAAACGTGCTCAAGCCCATATTGCCAAGGGCCTCAGGCTCTCTCGGCCAACGGCCAACAAGGCCAAGGCTCAGACCAAGACCCAAACCAAGGCCCAGGCCTCAGCTGCAGCTCTGTATTCAGTTCTGGCCCAGCTCAGGCTCCCAGAGGTGTCCAGGCTCCCACAAAATCCCCATAGTAGAGGCCTCTGCCAGTATAAGGACAGAAGGACTGGTGACCCCTGGGCTGCTCTCTGTGTGGGGCTGGTGTCCTCCTGTGCTGTGTGTACGAATAAACCTGAAACAGGGGGAGGGAAAAAAAGAGTCAATGTGATAAATACGTTTGTGAGTCGTCAGCATAAAGGTAGAAGGCATGGAAGTGAGTGATCTCTTGAAGGGACAAAACAAAACAAAAAAAGGGATGGGACTTATATTAAAACTTTAATACAATATTTATAAAGAGGAAACGGTATGAGAAACCAAGAAAAAAAGTCAGAAAGGTTTAAAAAAGAAAGCGAGATGAGGAATTGTTAAGAAAATCAAGGGAAGAGATAACTTTTAAAGGGAAAAGCCTGTCAGTGGTGCCCAAAGTGACAGAGTTAAGTGAGCTAAGACCAGAGAAAAGGGCACTTATCCAATTAGGTGGTGAAAGCTGATCTTTAAGAAAGCCATTTTAGGAGGTTGGTAGGATTGGAAGTCAGATTGAAATGGTTTGACATGTGACTGAAAAGTGAAAACTTGTGGGCAGTACCTGTAGAGTACCTTTTCAAGATAGTTGGCAATAAGGGGAATGTGCCATAGAATAAGCATTTTGATTCCTGGATCAGCTGAACACTAAAAAAGGCAAAATTGACAATGATAGTAAATGTGACAGGCCATTTCCTTTTTTTTTTTTTTTGAGAAATTCCTACATTTATGAGAAAATAAATGAATCATGATTATTATTTATCTGAATAATATTTAAAAGTGAATAGTTCATGTAAATGAGACCAAATTTGAAAAACTTAGCACCTTATAAAGCTAAATGATGATTTAAGGCTATTGTGTAAAATCAGAGGGGTAGGCTGGAACAAAGTGACTTTTTTTTTTTTTTTTAAGAGAGATTTTTTGCTATAGGGTGTGTGTGCTTGCCTTAGAGACAGACAGACAGAAAGCAAAACACCACTCCCCAGGGGGACAGCCCCCTTCCATTCTCCTCTTGTGATTTTGGGAATGCCCTCATATATGAATGGAGTGTTTCAAGCTGCCAAGCTGCTGTGTCTGGGACTCAAACCGCAGTTGACTATGTGGGAATCCAGTGATGTAGTCATTGTGCCATCTGCTGGTTCCTCTCTTTTTCTTTTGAAATACATCTTATGTGTGTGTGTTTTGTTTGTTTGGTCCTGGGCATATGAACTCAGGGCTGTACCGCTCCTCTTTAGATTAGAAGCTTCTTGAGAATTATTTCTTATTCAGAATTTAGCTACATTACTTATTCAGAATTTAGCTACATTACTTTACTGAAGCTCAGTCAATGTACAATAAATGCTATTCTTAGGCTTTCTAATAGTTCTACACTGAAACGTAATTGTAATTGTAAAAAATTTCCCTGGTGAGTCACAGGCATGCAAAAATATGAAATTTGAAATCTGAATGAGTTTGATACATCCCCATGATATCCTCACCTTACTTATATTTTAAACTCAGTTTTAAGCTGTTTGTGAAATGTATTTTACTTCTATAGGAGAATTTATCAAGATTAAAAGGAGACAGGGTCCAGCTGTAGTGATGCAGCAACAACACAACACTCTGCCATCCTATGCCCACTTGGGAAGGTCCCAGATGTGTGTCCCTGTGTTGTTCTGTACACGATGCACACCATGAGTGTATATACCTTTGATTTGGGCTGGCAGAGACTGATGTGGATAGCAGCAAGAAGACTTCATTGGAGGGACTTTCTCTCTCTTGTTCCTCCAAACTCTTTCTCTTTTACAGAAAAAAAAAAAAAAGAACTTAATAAATTAAATTACTTAAATCAATCTTCTTAAATTCTCAGGATGTGAGAAGAATGAAAATAACTATTTGACTTAAATATTTTGTTTGTAGGCTTAATTTATTCAGTCATTCACTCATTTATTCATCCAACAGATATTTTTAAGCATCAAAAATGTGCTTGGTTATATAGATTCACTGTGGGAACCACTGGTGGAAGACAGGGTTTGGTGGGGAAGATCACAAATTTGATCATGGAGATGTTGCATATGAGGAACTTCTAACATAACTAAAATATGTATCAAGTAAGCAGTGGATATATGAATTAGGAACTCAAAGGATACGTTGATGCTGGAGATGTGAATTTGTCTCAGGATACTTGCTTGTGAATGATACTTCTCAAATGAGCATGAGAAGAGAACATCTAGGAGCAAACCTTAAGAATTCAACATTTAACGATGGTTAGAAAATAATGAGTCAGTGGAGGAAAACTGAGATGTAGGGAGAATACACCAAGTGAGTGTTTTCCATGGAAACCAAGAAAGGTAGTATTTCTAGAGGTAATAACTGACACTGTCAAGTGTTGCTAAAAAGTCAGGTAGTATGAACAATAACAACATAAACTGATTTTAGTAAAATAAATCAAAAACTGTTTTTTGAATTTGCCAGAGAGAGACAGAGAGAGAGAGAGAGACAGAGAGAAAGCACCCCCCCCATATACAGACCCCCCCATTAATGGTTATGCCATAATCTCCCCTATTCCATTTCTCATTCCTTTTGGGATTTGGGGCATGCATACATACATACCTAGTGTGTCTTTTAAGTCAATGGGTCTGGGGACTCAAATGTGCAGTCAGCCATGGGATCCAGCCATCTTAACCACCATCAGCCGGCCCAATAAAGCTGTTTAAGTGAGGTAGCAATTTAGAGAGTAGTGAACTGGGTAGTAAATGAGAGATTAATAAAAAAGGAATTTTTTCTTTGTTTGTTTGTTTGTTTTTGAGGACATTTGGCTATCTAGAGAAGAGGATAACTAGGGCAGCAAAAGAAAGATGTAGATGTATGATGCAGTAGGGCCTTTTTGAATAGTGTCAATTGGAATCTTCTGTGTAATCAGTGGTTCAGAAATGTATGCTCTTTAGGCATGACTTGAAGAATAATTTTGGTGCTTAAATAATAATAGAAATTTATAGCCATGTTGTAATTTGCTTCCATGATATATTGCTGGTAATAGCTATTATTTGTTTATGCCAATGTCTTTCCATTAGAATAGTTTTTTACAATGAGAATATATGATCCACTTAGCAATGAAGCCATTGGTTTTATGAGACCATTTCAACTAAACGGAAGGTGGTGAAAAGCAGCGACTACCCATTCCTTGGTGATTTTTTGCTTCACAGTAAGAAAGGTTTGTGTACTGGAACTGGCTGGGTTTATACCCCACTGAAATGGACAGTGCTGGAGCAGCACACATGTAAGAGAAGTAAATATTAAAGATCATAAAATGTTAGGGGGAGAATTTCTGGAGAAGATCCTCTGGATTTAAACTTTGAGTTAGTAGCTAAAATATGACAGTGGAAAGAATTTTTTTTTTTTTTATTTGAGGACTGCTGTGTTTGGTGCAGAAATTTAACTTTTCTACTAGTTATAAAATTGTTCAATTGGTTTGCTCTCTTGTTTATGGAATCAGGTTACTAATTTCTTTTATCCTACTTTTTTCTCTGAGTACTTTTATGCGCTTGACCGCTGAAATACCATACACTGTGTTTTATGAGGGCTTTTCAAAAAGTTCATGAAAAATGTGTATTATGAAAAAAACTATGCCTGGGTTTCAAAAAGTCTTTAGTACCAAAACAAAGTCATACTTAAATTTTTTCTTCATATTTATCATGATGACCAATGAATACTATAGTATTTATTAAGAGAGAAAGGAGGGTATAAGTCTCATGATATGTTTATTCACATAATATTATGTACATAATACTGAATAAATTACAACCTCAAGAATGAAAATTTGTACTTCACATTAAAACTGTAAATGTACCCATGAGAAAGTAGTGGGATGTTAAAGCCTGTTGAAGACCACAGACTTTGAAATAAGATTTGCTGAGTTTACCATGAGTGGTTACCTTGGGAAAATTATTTTGTATTTTTGAGCCTCAGTTTCTTTATCTATTTTAGAAGTATATTAAAAACAATAAATATTAGATTCTTTCTTTTCAGGTAGTTATGAGAATTATATGAAGAGATGCATTGGTTCAAATGAGCAATTTTTATAAGGGCTTTTAAATCTCTTTACAAAGCACAGCTTCTCAAACTGTTACAACTTGGATTAGGTAGTGGTAGCTGGGG
Source organism: Tupaia belangeri chinensis (assembly GCF_000334495.1). Taxonomy (NCBI): domain Eukaryota; kingdom Metazoa; phylum Chordata; class Mammalia; order Scandentia; family Tupaiidae; genus Tupaia; species Tupaia belangeri. The sequence goes on along the minus strand of NW_006206032.1, from coordinate 659,391 downwards.
GGGGGTATTAAAAATTATAAGACAAATGCTTTTGAATTTTTAAATTTTCAACTATACTTTATTATATATATGTATATATATTATATAGACACACATATATACATATATATACACATATAAACACATACATATTTTATTTTGTGTATATATATATGTACACATACATGCACATACATAGAGTGTTTGACAAAAGAAAAAGACTTCAAAGAAATATGATGCTGGGCTGGCCCTGTTGCCTGGTGTTTAAGGAAGCTGGGTCCCAGGCAGCTGACTGTAGTGTGAATCTTGGCTCCAGGGGTTTGAAAAACATATGGGTGTATGATGTGTGCCTCAAATCCCAAATACAGAAGAAGGGGCTGTGGCATGACCTTGTTACATTGGGGGATGCTTTCTCTTGTTCATTGTCTCTCTCTCTGTCTCTCTTCTGGCAAACACATGTGCACTTTGCCAATTAAAAAATAAATAAATAAAAATAAAAAGAACTATATAGTCCTTGGAAGAGTGAGAGTGTGTTCAGACTGTAGCTCTGGAGTTTGAGAATGTGTGCCCACCCATTTCTGCAGCCTGGTATTCTTCGCTGGCAATGATTAAGAATTATTGGTGAAAAGACTTAGCTACTGTTAGAAAATGTACAAGTGAAGGCACTTTTTGTCTTTATCACCAATTTGGGCAGATTAAATGTCAAGAGGATTATATGGATTTATCTGCACAAATCCTAAAGTGATTTTCTGGATTTGGGATGAATCTTGGTGTATTTTAACTTAGCATTTTAACTGAGAGATTTTTCCAGCTTCTTGCTGTTTTAAGTAATTGGTAACAGTGTTAGCTGGGGTTGTTTCATAAAAAAAAAAAAAAAAAAAAAAAAGCAAACTAAGATGATTTTAGAGACATTGCATAATATGCCTTGCATTTATACGAGTACATACCTTGATTTTCTAATTTTCCATGACTAAAATAATTTGGTAAATTTCCTATTCTAGAAAACACAATTCTTAGAAAATTCTGTATGATTTCTCCCAATCAGTTTGCCAAAAGCTGAATATATACTTTCTTATTAGTATTTGGGTATTAGGTTAAAGGAAAAACTGGATTTAATTCAAACACAGGCATAAGGACAAATAGATAAATTCAAACAGCAGATTTTATGTCATCTTTTTTTTACATGTGCAGTTTCTATAGTGGAAGTTTTTTTGGTTTGCATTTTTATTCTTTTTCATTTTTTTAAGAGAGATTTTTGCTGTAAGGCATGTGCAGTTGCTAGACAGAGAGAGAAAGAGAGACAGCAAGAAATCACTCCCTAGGAGGGATGGGTATGTCGCAATCCCTTCTCATCCTTTCTCCCCTCGGGATTTTGGGCACACACGCACATGCATCTGGTGTGAATTTTAAGCCACTGGTCTGGGACTTGAATCGCAGTTGACTACGTGGGAGTCCAGCAACATAACCATTACGCTACCTGCTGGTCCCTAGCTTTTTCGTTCTTTTGAGAGAAAATTGAGGACCATCAGGTAAGTGTTGGAGGAGGAACTGTGATTCTTGTCTCTCCCTTGTCTTGCACATTCTTTTCTCTTGTTTGGGAGGATCTCTTTCTTTGTCTTCTAGGCCAATTCAAAGCTCACTTTGGATATTGCTTCCACTGTGATGCCTCTCAGATCATAGAATTGATTATATCTTCACCTGGACAACTTCTTCATATAGATTCCTCACCTTAAGCCATCTAATAGACTTAGGAACATCATGTGCTAATTGAGTAATATCTGTCTACTAATTGAAATTGACTCTAGAAAAGGCTGCTCACCAGAGGTAGCAGATAGAATTGAGAGTATAGATGTTCACAGAGGCCTTATAGAGGTATCAGAAGAGACAGTCATTACTAGATCATCTCACAGAGTACCCCTGAAACAAATACAGATGATAGAAATGTCCAGAGTTATATCAGAATATATCTGGACTCCCTAAAACTCTGTAAGGGAAAGCACTGGATCTAGGAGTATTGGCAAGACACCTTGGGAATGAATTAAGTTAACTTTTACCAGCCTTTAGGTTATGAGTCTGTAATAAAACGAGTAATTACATATATATTGTACTCAAGTAATTTGTTATTCAAGTAACCTGTTTTTATATTTTTTAAAGTTTATTTCATATGAGAGAAGAGAGAGAGAGAGAGAGAGAGAACGTGCATGAGAGAGACAGATAGGCTTGAAAGGGTCTCACCAGGCCATGATCATCCTTCCTAGTTTCCAAGCCAGTCAGGATCATGGGCATGCATGGCATGTTCAGGTCAACCCAGGATCCAAATCTGGGCCTCTCGTGTGGATCCAGTATTACATAGCCATGACTTACTGCTTACACCACACTGGCTGGGCCAATTAAGTAATTTATTAATCAAATCATCTATAAACCCTACAAGATGTGGTTCTGTAGTTTGACAAGTAGTTATATATTCATTAATTGGATAATTTGCATTCAGCCCTGTGGCAGTTGCTCAGAGTGAAATGGAGATGCAGAAGATCCCAGGGCCTGTTCTCTGACATAAAACAGCTTACAGTAGAATGTAACACTAGAGGATGATATAAGCCAGTTTAATAGGACGAGGAATAGGATGTATCTGTGGTTGGAAATTGAGTACTTGAAAATCGAGGCTATTAGTTGCTGAGCATGCTCAGATGCTGAAACAGAGCTGTTAGATGTTTCTGTAAGATTTAAAAAGATACTCCTTGCAGAGGAGTGCTTTCTTATTTTCCCTCTTCCTCTCTCTCTCTCTCCAGTGAATACATGTGCCCTCGAGTAAAATTAAAACAAAAAAATTTAAAAAGATGCAGAAAGTGGACAGTCAGCTGTGTACTCCCTGCTCTCATGTGGGGCCATAAGGAAAGGCTGAGAGAACATTCTTTGCAGAAACCTCATAGGATTGGAGAAGTCTGTGATCCTTCACTCAGTAGGCAGAATGGGGTTGCAAGAGAGAACACTAACATGTCGGGCAGAAGAAAGAGAACCCCTCTAAAAGATTAGAAAGTGTTTTCTAGAAATGGAATGTGGCATACAAATGTTCCTCAGATATTTGCTGAGCTGCTAAAACGGCAATAAGAATATTTTGTGCACCAGAACTACCCCACTGAAGTGGGCAGTTTGCAGCAGAAACAGATGGAAAGAAATGACCGACGGAAAAGGCTGTGAAACGGAGGGTAGTGTCTGGAGAAGGTAAACTGATGAATTTATCTAGAGAACTTGACATTGCGTCCTTTAGTTTGTGGGCAGAACAACTGTTGCTGGACTCTGGCCTGAAGATGTCTGAAGTCAGGAACTGGTTCAAGCTTTTTTTGGGGTCAAGGCAAGAAGGGAAGAATGCTTTTGGAGCCAGTAAGCTATATTAAAAATATTTGGTGGACAAGAGTGGCTGTGTGTCCATAAGGGATGGGGATGCTAGGGATAGACCCTGCCCATAGGGTTACCTGCAGGAAGGGGACCCAAACTGGATGAAGATATGTAGGGAATACTGCTGGAGGTTACAGCTGAATGCGTGCCAACACACATCAAGCAGAGAGCACAGGAGTGTTTTTAGACTAAGTAGCTTCAAAGAAGCTACAAAATGTGTCCCCAAAGAGAGAACTGGTATTATGCATACACATCCCAGAAGGCCTTAAAGTACACCAGCATTCCTTGCCTTAATTATGTTTTACCTACCACTCCCTGGATTGGTAAGAAACAGCAGAATTAGAGAGGAAGATATGGGTCAAGGAGAGAACAGAACAAAACAAAACAAAACAAAACAAAACAAAACAAAACAAACCTTTTAATGTTTGAAGGTAACCTGAAAAGCTGCAAGATTTGCCAAATATACTGCATACGACTCAAAAAGGGAGAGTCAAAAAGAGAAGGATAGAAAATGTTGGGAGAAAATAGTACTTTCTTTTTATTTTTTTTGAGGGATTTTTGTTATAGGGTGGGTGTACTTGCCAGAGAGACAGAAAGGGGCAGAGAGACAGAAAGTGAGAGATCACATCCCAGGGCGGATGGTTACACCACAATCCCTTCTCCTCTATTCTCCTCTTGAAATATTGGACATGCATGCACACGTGCCTGATGCGTTTCAAGCCAACGGGCCTGGGACTTGAACCATAGTCGACCATGTGGGAATCTAGTGCTTTAACCAGTATGCTACCTGATGGCCACAGAAAATAGCACTTTTTAAATTTTATCCTATTAAATTGAAACCACCCAAAAAGCTGCTTTTACATCTATAATTAAATTCCACGTCTTGTTGGAATGACATTAGTGCCATAGATGAAATTCACCATGGATGGATGGCGGGGAAGATCTTCAACCTCACTCAGCTCCCAAAGTGATGCATGAAGAATATTTTATTACCAACACTTGTTTCATATAAATATTCTATAAATATTCTTCTCCCCATTTTTTTTATACAAATGTCACTATACCATTCTAGTTCTAGTCTTGGTTTTTTTTTTTTTTTTAACTTAACAATGTATTTTCAAGTTTATTTCATACTTAAAAGATGTTTTATCATGGCTTTTTATACCTACACCTTATTCCATTGGAAGATTGTATTTATTAAACAATAAACTTTGATGGGCACCTAGGTTTCTCCAAACTTTCACTGTCACTAACAATGCTGTGAAAAATAACTTACATGAGTGTACAAGTGCAGAATACAGTCTTTGATATGGAATTGCTGCATTTAAGAAAAAATTAGATATTGCCAGATTGTCCTCTATGAAGGTTGTATTAGACATTTGAACAATATTAATTCTTCCAGTCCATGAACACAGACCATCTTTCCATTTATTTGTGTCTTTTTCAATTTCTTTCATCAGTTTTTTATAGTTTTCAGTTTGGAGATCTTTTGCATTCTTGGTTAAATTTACTCTGCAATATTTTATTTTTTATAGCTATTGTAAATGAGATTATTTTCTTCATTTCTTTTTTAGATAGTTTGCTGTTAGTATATAAAACTGCTACTGTCTGTTGATTTTGTAATCGTGCTACTTCGCTGAATTTATTACTTTGAACAGGTTCATCATTTGGTCTATCTTATCTATCTATCTATCATCTATCTATCTATCTATATCTGTTTATTCATTTATGAATGAGACAGAAAGAGAGAGGCATTTGACAAGATCTTGCCAGGTTATAGTCCTCCTGCCTGAGTTCCCCAGCATCCAGGCCCACAAGTACTTACCAGTATGTCCAGCTTGCCAGTGTGGAAGGGAACTGAATCTGGGCTTCCCTGTGGCCCCAGCAACCAGGCAACAGTATTCTTTCACATGCAACCATAGTTGGGCCTGTTCTGACAGTTTCTTGGTATAATCTTTTGGGTTTTTAAATTAGGATCATGCTATAATATGACAATCATGATTTTCCCCTTCATGTTTCTGTAGTAAGCAAATAGTTTAATTTGCTTACCAATTCATTTTCAAATTTTCCGAGCTAATGTTTTGGGTTTGAGTTACATTTATAGTATATCTTTTTGCTTTGTGATCAAATGTGGGAGACTTTTTCTTTCAATAGACAAGTTTAACTCTTTATTTCTTTGACTGTCAGAAGGCATGTGCTTGCCAGAGAGAGACAGAGACACAGACAGAAAGAGAGAGAAAGTAAGAGAAAGCCTTCCCTCCTCCCAATGGGGCACAGTCATACTGCAATCTGTTCCTTTCCATCTCTCCTTTCTGCTAGGATTTTGAACAGGCATGCACAGGCTGCTGGTGTGTTTTTTAAGCTGCCTAGGTGAACTTTGAATCATAGTGGGTCATGTAGGGTCCAGCTCCCTTAATCACCGGGCTACAGAGTCTGCCTAAGTTTACTTCTTTTATTCTTACTGAAATGACAAATATGTTTGGTCTTAATTTTGTCATATTCTTTTATTTTTTGCTTCATGTTCCTCTAGTTTAAAAAGCTATTTAATGGTCTGATTTGCTTTCTGTTTTACATTTGTGCTGCTTCTTTTAATTAGAAAGGTTTAGATTTTTGTTGTAGTAGTCTCCTATAAAACTATAACTTTTCTATGCTAGCATAACTTCTTTCTTTAGACAGTATTTAGTATTTTTTATTATAATAAAAAGATTGAAATTAATATGATTTCCTTTTTCTCATTCCTTTCTTGACTCTCTTCCCTTCCGTGCTGCTGCCTCCTACTTTATATAATATTTCTGAGAATTTAATTTTGTTATATAAAATAAATGCCTCCCTCTATTATTGGTTTTGGGGATTTAACTTTTTTTTTTTGAAGAGGTTTTCACTATAGGACGTGTGCACTCGCCAGATAGACAGAGAGAGACATAGAGACAGAAAACAAGAAATCACCCCCCAGGAGGGATGGTCACGCCGCAATCCCTTCTCCTCCATTCTCCTCTTGGGATCTTGGGCATGCACGCACACGCGCCCGGCGTGAGTTTTAAGCCACCGGGTCCAGGACGTGAACTGCAGTCGACTACGTGGGAGTCCAGCGACATAGCCATTACGCTAACTGCTGGTTCCCGGGATTTAACTATTTTTTGACCCCTGGGCTACAAAAGTGAGGAAGAGAGAGCACTTACATTACTTGCCAGCCGGATGTCACCTTCCTTCATAACATTTTGGTTAGAGCTGTTAAGAGCTATAGCATCCTCTTCTGTTGACAAAACTCCCACAGTTGTTTTAGTCTTAGTCCTACAGCTACATGGATGAAATGGTTATTGATATTGCTTCTGCCATTTTCTCCAGTCATCCTTTGGTGGGTTTCCAGGAGATTCATATAGAAAGTTTTATAGGAACAATGTTCTTCACATTCTAGGTATTCTCAATATATTATCAATTTGAGTTTTATGTTTTCAAACACACTCTTGGGCTAAAATACAATGAAGAAATATGAATGCTATATAGTGGACATCTTTTTTGTGTGTGTCTGTCCCTACCCGCCTCTTGTCATCTTTCTGGTTAAAAGGGCAGGAACTGTGGCAGCTTCATTACTGCAAAGTGACTGTGCATCTTTTGGCCATGGTTGTTTGGTTCAAGATAGGCACTAGACCTAAGTTTAGCTAACCCAAATTTCATATGTGGAGATGTAAGGAAGAGACATGAGAGAGAAAGATGGAAAGAAAGAGAGAGAGGGAGGGGAGGGGGGGAGAGATCACAGGAAACTGAGGGAGACTTTTTTGTTGTTGTTGTTGCCAAAATGGCTGGACCTGTATATAAGGCTGTTCATGGCTATGTTTTTTGCCAGTAAATAGGAAAAACAGAAAAGAATAAATGGGATGGGAGCACAAAGAGATGCAGAGGTAAATGAGTAGGAAAACCTCCTAGATTTCCTCTAGCTTCCAGTTTGTTCTGCAGAAATGGCTGCTTAGCTTGTTTGCATGTGCCGTTCTCATAACCCCATGATAGGTTCATCTATTTAACTTAAGTCAGTTTCTTTGCGAGTACAGTAAACCAACTCATAGGCTATATGCTATCACAGGCACAAGTCTCAATTAAAGAGAAAGAGAAAAATCAGATTAGATGATTCCTTCTTGTCCTGTAAATTTTTTTTAAAAAACTATAGAATGACCAAGTAAATTCAAACACAGACTTCTTTTATTAGCTAGCTTAATTACCATATTAAAGCTGGGTTAAGTACTAGACACATTGGCTATTTCCATACCATACAGTAGTGCAACATGGAAAGCCACTGAGAGGTTTAGTCATTTGGACTCCCAGTGGCTCCTTAAGGCAGTCCCAAGAGCTGCAGGCAGGTACATTTGTATTCCCTCAGCTTGCTAATCTTCCCTCAAGTACTGTCCTTTATGCTTGTAGCCCAGCCATTGTCTGGTCTTCTTAAAAACATTCTGGTCAAAAAACACACTTCCCCCAACTGTAGTGCTATTTTAAAAGTGCTCACACTCTAAAATCCAAGATTAATCAGCAGGATTGAAATGTTCCCAGACAATTGAATATTATCTTGGTGACTGGAAGAGCAATCTGAATTTCTTAATGTTTTCAAAGTTATTTTTGTTTGTTTTTAAAAATTATTTTGTGGATTGAGGTTGGGTGGCTAAAGGAGAATCTATAGTTCTAGGAATCTTTTCCCAATGCCAGGTATCTTGGGAATTTCATAGACCAGTTCAAAAAACAGCTCACAGGTGAGGAGAGTTTTCAAACAATTTATGGAAATGCATATGAGGAAAAAACTATGCAGAGATTCCACATTTTTTTTGCACCGAAATAAACTTGTTCTTTAATTCTACTTTTCTGCAAACTTTTTGAAGTCCCTGATACAATCTCTATACAAAAATACAAAGTTAAATTAGTCTTTACTATAAACTTGGTTGAAAACTGTATTAAAAATTTTCCTTTGTTTATGTGATATACCATTGCATATTTATAATTTTATATGTCTTTTGTTAGTCAAGAATTTTTTATATTACTATAAGTTTGTATAAATGCCTTCAAAGATTTCATAATAGTTCATGGTACAGATATTATATAGTTTACTAACAATAGTTTTAGGGCATTGATGTTTCTGATCTGTTGAGGCTTACCTGTTGCAATACTATCTTTTGCATCAAACTTTTTCTATGTGTAGAATTGTTTGAATATTCGATCCTGAGGCATTTCTGCTCCTATTCTGAATATTTTTATTTTGGCAGCACATGTTTGTCTACCACCTCTTCCCAGCTTCCTTTTAGAGTTGTGGGCACTAGTCCCAGGTCTGTGAAGTAAAAGAGGCTTGAGGCAGGTCTGGGAACATTGAATGTGAACTGCAAATTTGAATGAATTTGAAATCCGGGTTGATCCCTTTGTTTTCACCTCACTGATTCCCAAAGATGAGAACTGGCTGAGAATGTACCAGGATTTGGCTGTGCCAGCTGGCGAGGCGTTCCCGAATAATGAGAGATTACTATTAGAATCCTGCCCATCCCAGCGAGCTTTTATCCACGTTCATTTTTGTGTTGTGCCAATTAGGGATGGCACAGTGGTTTTCTTTGTGCACATCCTGGCAGTCCCATCCACGCAGATTTAAGAGGAAAATCTAGCAGAATGTGCACGTCACTTTGGCTTTCCATAATGAGGCACGACAACAGGATTTTGGGTCTCTCATCCTAAATTCATACGGAGCTATATGCCTGAAGAGATTATCTGTGGATGGTTTTATGCTCTGGCTTCTTTACACATAAAATGTCTTTTAGAGAGGAGGAGTAATCACACTGGACCAACGGTGGAGATCATTCATTGACTGAAGTTTATTTTTCAGTGATGACATTCTATCAGTCCATATAGGATCTATGGTGGGATACAGAAACAAGACAAAATTTGAGGCAAAGTGTAGGTTGGTAGACCTCATGCAGTTGCATGTAGTTATAATACCCAAAGTATTTTGCTGTAAGCTTTCTATCTATGGTTTCTCACTGGTCAACACCCATGGTCAGTATGTTAATGAATAACCAGGTTATGAAGAGCTAGATAGCAGCATTCCCACCCAGGGTCTTCATAGGAGTGTCTACTCAAACCCAGGTTCCTCCTCCTAGTCAACTACTGAAGTTCTAGGATAGGGTTTATCTTCTTTTCATATCTGAGGCATTGATTTTCCTCTTTATAGGTTTGATTAAAAAAAGTAATAATCCCAGCTACCTCTTAAAAAGAAAGGGGATTGTTTAATTTTAGCTAAAAAAAATACTTGTGCTAGCAGAGGGGTGGTAAGTGTAAGCTGAGCTAAGTTCTCAACCATTCAGATGCTGTGTGGAACTCCACAGACACTCATTTCTTTCATGACCACAGCACCTTACTGAGGTGAGCAATTGATGTGACACCAGAAAAGGGAATCAGAGATGGGCCTAGGATACAGGATTATTTGTCTTCTGATGTTCAGAAGAGAGAGTCGAGTGTATTCTCATGGGAGGTGTGCATGTGTGTGTGTGCTCATGTGTGTATGTGATACATGGCCTATTGTAACATAGTAAAGACCAGTAAATAGTTTCCTTTTCTATCAAAGGGAAGCTTATAGTATTTCATAGAATACTAGAATTTTAGAGCCAGAGGTATTATGGAAATCCTTTAATCCAACCATTATAATTTGTAGATTAAGAAAGAGATGCAGAGTGGTTTTAGGGATTTTTGCTGAAGTAATAAAGTTATCAATATAGCCAGCTCTATACAGTTGGTGTTCTGACCCCAGTCAAATGGTCTTTTCATCACACAGTGTCTATTTTTAAAAGGCAAGAGAAAATTTATTTTTGTTTTTTCTTTGTTTAGATAAAAATACTGTGAAGTAGGAGAAAAGCTAACACCAAAATATTCATTATTTTTATTATAACTGTTGTTATTTATTAATAATACAATGCTTTACGGTTTTTGTTTTTAAAATCACGTTATTTAGGTATGATTGACGTGCAAAAAACTGTACATATTTAATGTATACAACTTGATCAGTTTGGAGATAAGTATACACCTTTGAAACCATAATCACATCAGTCCCATAAGCGTAACCATCACCTCTGTAAACGTTGGCTCATCTTCTTTATTTTTTTTTTTTTTGTATGTGTCATAAGAATATTTAATGGAAGATCTACCCTCTTAGCAAATTTTAAAATATAAAATGCAGTAATGTTAACTTTAGGTATTTTGCAATATAGAAGCTGTCTTGGACTTATTCATCTGGTTTAACCAAAAATTTTTACATTTTCACTAATTTATTTCCCATTCTCTCTTGCCCTTGACCACCACCATCTCATTGACTGCCTCTGTGAGTTTGAATACTTTAAAATTCTTCAAATATATGGGACCATGTAGTGTTCCTCCTTCATGTATAGCTTATTTCATTGAGCAGGATATCCTGTTGAATGGTCCATGTTATTACAAATGACTTAGTTCCCTTCTTTATTTACTAAATGCTATCCCTTTGTGTATACAGTCATCTCTGGTATATACTGGGATTGGTTCCAGGATCCCTGCAGATACTAACATTTGCCGATGCTCAGGGACAGCAAGTGACATAGTGGTTAAAGCCCTGGATTTTCACATGGTCAACCATGGTTTGAGTCCTGGCCCTGGTGGCTTGAAAAATCATGGTGAGAGTATGTGTGTGCATGCCCATAATCTAGAGAGGAAAATGGAGGAAAAGAAACTGCAGCGTGGCCCTCCCCTAGGATGTGATTTCTCACTTTCTCACGCTGGAGACAGAGAGAGACAATTACTATTGGTATCCAGGGTTGATAACAAGGATGGTGTCAGTCCAAGACAGACAGTCTCTGAGCAGATGTCCTTGTAGTAGTTCTTAGGTCAGGTTGCAGCGGTCTTTGTGCAAGGTTGTGATTCTGGCAGATAATAGTTCTTGCTTTCAGACATGGGCTGAGAAGACACTTCCTCCATGAACTTCCTGGCTCTGTTTAGTTGGAGTTGACAGGAATTGACACAAATTACTTCATTTTGATTCTAAAAATATTTCAGGAGTGGTCTTTCTCTGCCCCACTTTCTCCTCTCTGGTGGTTTGTCCAAAGCACTGTAGCCATCTTCTTCACAGACTTTTAGCTCTGTCTTTTCAAGTCAGAGAGTCCTCTGTGTTCTGCTTAGCTTTCCTCTGCCTGTACCCAGATTTGAAACTCTTTTAAGATGTAGTAGAGCAATTGTAGGAATTGATGTATTTGTTTTCAGTTTTTCAGTGATTACTTTCTTCATTGCCTGAACCCAATATCATTAAAATGATTTTCAAAGAACATTAGTCATTTTTTTTTTTTTTAATGAGGCTGGAACACAAATCTGGCCAGGTGCAACAGTAGTCCTTAGTTGTACTGAAATCTCATTTAAATATTGTATGCATCGCTTAGCTTCTTTATGTTTATATCTCATCTCTTCAACAAGATGGTGAAACTTCTTTAGGAGAGAGGATTCACCTTAAACTTGTGCGTAGTCTCTAACATTGTGCAATTTGTTGTAAACTTAGAAATTTCCTGGTTCAGGGGTAAAGCCAGCATAGGTATTACTTGCAACACAGTGTCTACCATATGACATGTGATAATGTCATCTTTGGTTAACTTTATTGCTATCTGTTCCCTTCTAAAGAAAAAAGGAGGGCTTTACCCATCTGGCTTTGAGTGAAAATGAGAGTCATAGAGCCTTGGACTCTGGGGATTAAACTAAGTCAATAACCAGACAGGAGAGTTAAAGTGCAAAGTTGGGGGGAAAATCATGAGAAAGAAATACAGGAGAGTCGAGTAACTGGGATTCAGATCTCAGTGGGGAACCCAGATTGTGGAAGCTGGAAACAAGAGGAGAGAAAAACAAGTCTTCAAATATCTTGAGAACTACACTGGGTTTAGGTAGCCCTTCCCTTTGAAAATTAAAAAACAAAACATAACAAAACACAAAAAAAACTAAAAACCGTTTGTCATGGATATGGTGAGAAGGTGAATGAACATGGCATAAAAAGACAGAAGTGCACTGAAAAATCATTTAAGGCACATAATGATAACAGATTCCTTTCCTGATTCTGTTGGTATGGCTCTAATCACTATTCCATTAGCTGCATGAACACCACCATCCGCTTATTTACGGTGGTTTCCTGGCTTTGTTGCTTTATAACTAAGATATATGTAAACATAATAAACACTCACACAAAACATCTGTCTCAAAATTGGTTTCGTTTTTTCATAAAGAAGCCAGAAATTCTGATATGATCACAGTAAAAAGACTGTGTTGTTATACCAAGGGCTTTTCATTACCTTAGCAACTGTTTAAAATGAATAAGAAGTTTAAAATTCAAATAGAAGACATAAGGTAAGTAATACTTCAAAACATATCTCAGGTTTATTTGTTCTTTTCTTAGATACTGTAGCGCCTATGCATAGCAGCAACTCACAACCCTTATTCAAGATTGTCACACATTTCGATAGTTTCTGCCATCCATTAAATTTTATTAAAATGAGACAAAAATTCATAAGGATATTCTAAGATAATAATAGTGCTATGTCTTTGCACCATGCTGAAGGTTATGCAGTATGTTGTCTTACTTAATACAATAATGCTATTACTATTATCATTTCTAGAAGAAACTCCAGTTTAGAGAGCTTAATTTTCTTATTTAAAGTAGCAGTCATCAAGGAGATCAAATTCAGGTCTGGGTCCAACTGTGGTGGTACAGGCAACAGAGCATCATTATGAGGTACTAGCATCATATGGGAAGCCTCAGGTTTGGATCCCAGGACAACTCAAATATGCTGGTCTCTCTGACCATCCTGGCTGGTTGGAAGGTGAGATCCTTTCGATGGTAACTTTCTTTCTCTCTGTCAAGAAATAAATACATAAAAAGGCAGGTCTAGGGTCCAGCAGGTGGCATGATGATTAAGGTGTTGGACTCCCATATGGCCGATCATGGTTTGAATTCCAGATATGATGACCTGAGAATCCTACTGGGCACATGTGTGTGCATGCCCAAAATCCCAGGAGAAGGGATTGCAGCATGGCCATTCCCCCTGGGGATGATTTCTCACTTTACTTCTCTCTGTCTCTCAGTGGTGAGTGCACAGCCTTATGGCAAAAATAAAAGAACAAAAACCAAAAAAAAAATTCCCATAAAGTCAGGCCCATTTGACTTTAATTAAAGTTCCTAATCACTGTTTTGCCCTATTTTTTCTGCCTCTTGTTTGTGGAGACGAAGCTACAAATTCAACAGCCTTCACATTACCCCATCTTACTGTCATTTTACTTAGTCATCAGATCATTCAAAGATCTGTTCTTGCAATTTCTCATAGGCACTGCTTGCTTTCTGATGAAAAGGTTTGGATGAACCAGGAGTCCCTGTGCTCCTCACTGACATGATCTTAAAAACATACTCCAGGATAATATGACCCATATTCACATAACACAATAGATTCTTAATTTTTGCTACTGTAAAATTTAGATTAGTTCTGCATTTAGTAGAACCCAATGGAAACCAAATTTTCATCATTTATTGGGAGGAAGAGAACTTCCTGTAGAGGCTGTGGGCATTGCCTCACAGTGACTGATGGGGGCAGCAGAGGGCTTTTCAAATGAGCTTTGACTGGATCAGGTGAGAGCTTTCCTTGGGTATTTTGGGAGTGGATATGAGAAGGTTAAGAAGTGGTGTGACAGAGTATCAGGGTTCATGGAAAACAGGAGAAAGAGGAACCAAACCATAGCTATGGGTAAGCCAAATAAGAAAGAGCCCAAGAAACTGGCAAGATTAGAGTTGAGTGTAACAACCAGTCGAATAGACAAAACATGCTTAGGGAAGGCAGGAATTTCTGTTCAGCCCTGCTCAGCACTGGGCTACCAAGAAGTATAATTATTTGTAAGTTCTGAAAATTGTATAGTGCCAGTCATGATATTATATACTTTATATTTGTTTTATTATATTTGTTTATTATTGTTACTATATTTATTGTTACTATATTTGCTATTCAATTCTCATGAATTCTAGTAAAAATCTCACATGTTAGACCACACGATATTAATTCTATGGTAGGTATTTATTCAAATGTTACATATAAAACACTGAGTATGATCAGAACATTTGCGGTTAAATTTCAGGTAAAATTGAATCTCAAATCTCAGATTCCCAGGTTCTCAATACCTTGATGGCTTTCCTCGAGTAAAAGATTATTTCTGTATCCAGAAAATGTGAAGAAAATCAATTTAGTGATATTTTTAAAAGCCCAAATACCCTTTCTAAATCTATTTTTGTTTAAGCAATATTCTTTGGAATGCATTTACTGGAATGAAAATCTTTTCTTTGGAGATTTCTAAGTTTTCCTGTGTATGATTCAAATAATTCAATTATTGAATTATCTGTAGGTACTAAGAGACTAGTAAATATATCAGACTAGAAAGTCCCTGAGAGTCTCAGTTGCAGAGATGTACGTGACCTTGAGAGCTTCAGGTGCTAATGGATTTGTCACCTTGCTTAAGAAACTGGTACCCGTTACTGTATAAACATGACTTACATTAAGCTGAGACAGAATGTTGAAACAGCCTTTTATACAGGCTCACATTGTTTATAAAGTTGCAAAAGTATAAATATGTTGATTAGTATGTGGCAAGTCTATGCTAATTTAGAAAATAAAATGTATAAATTTGTTTTTTGGTATAATTCTAGAGAAGGGGTGTCAGCATTTATGGAACCCCAGTTCTCTCAGGACTGATTGAAATGATGAATTCAGCAAAACTCAAAAAGAGCAAAAAATCAAAGGTGATTTTAGTGCTGGAGCAGTCATAGAACACACCTTAGGATTCTCTGCCTAATCTGGACATAGCCTTTAGGAAAATATTTAAAATATATACATAAAAAGAATGTTTAAAACCACCAAATTTTGTATGGTTTGGTTATTTATGGGACAATCAACAATAGATTTTTTCCCCCTTAATTTGGCTGGAAATATCAGTTTTATGCATACATTATCAAACTTTGCTTAGGCTGGTGCATTTTAGATTAAGGCTATGTAAAATTAACAGAATATTTAAAACTAATATTTGGGCCAATTCTGTCAATTTTAAAATGTCACGTTAGGCAAACATGTTGTGTTTTTGTGTGTGTGTATCTGTGTTGTATGAAGATGTATTATGTGTCCCATTCGTTTTTGTATCCCTTGCCCAGTATTGATCTTGGCCAGCAGGCAGTTAACAGTTTAAAAAAAAAAAAAAAAAAACCTGCTCTTGCCACAAGGAAAGTATATATGATACCTATAAAATATAAACTATATAATACATATTTATAAAATGAACACAATATATATTAATATCCATATATTATAAAAGATGTAATTATATAATAATGTATTATATATCTCTATAAAAATACATTATATGTATATATATAATTTTCCTGTGGCAAGATTAATATGTAATACATAATATACTATTATATGTAATATTTGTATGTATGTGTATTTGTATGATATATATGTGTGTGTGTGTGTGTGTGTGTGTGTGTGTGTGTTTGCATTTATTTATTCTGGGAAAGAAACAGAGACAGATGGAGGGAGGAAGAGACCTAGAAAGTGAGGCACCCCCAGCAGTGTTCTCATGCCATGATTCACCCTCAGTCTCAGCTGACCTGAGTGATAGGCCTGAAGAAGAGTCAATGATGAGTCAACAAATCTGAATTCTAATGTACCATTTATTTACCGTACCATTTTGGTATATGTGCTGCCGAAGCAAGCACTTTACCGTACCATTTTGGGAGAGCCATTAACTTTTGCTTTTTCCTTTGTACAATGGGATATCCAGATTTCCAAGGATTGTTTAGTGCAAAAGGAGTTAGCATGTATAAATGTCAGATAAACTATAAATTCTATGTAAACAGAAGTATCTATTTTACTGGTTGGAAATCAAGTTTTCATTTCCAAACCTCACAATTCATAATGGACAGAGGTTTTGTTTCATGTGTGCTTGTTACCTATGTGCCTAGACGCTGGCAAGAAGATCACACTACATTCTGAGATAAATGTGGATAATTTCTCCTGTTGCTAATAACTAACTAACACAGAGTTAGTCATACAGGAGATAGACTCACAGTTTGACTAGTCATGGGGTGAGTTCTTTGTGCCAGTACTGTAGCAAAATGCTGAAGTGCGTTTAACTTGAATGGTAAAGACAAAACATTGCTGGAATGTTCAGATTGTGTTATATTCAAAAGCATCTTGGAATCTTGGACATGCATCAAATGGTGGTTAAAAGACAGATTCAAGATGGAGAGGAGCCAGTGAAATGAGTGAGTAAATGGTGGGGAAGATTCTTGTCTCTATTCTTCCTTGAGATATTGAAGCCATTTGAATCCTGATATATATGTTTTTGTTTTGTTTTGTTTTTGTCTTTTTTAAAACAAGTTTTAGATAGGGTTTCATTGTCATGATTCTCTTGGCCCAGTCTCCCAGGCTGGGACCCAGGCACCCCTTTTTTAGACAGTCTCATGATGTTTCCCAGGCTAGCCTTGAATTTGTGATTCCCCTGTCTCAGGCTTCCTCAGTTGCTGAGGTCATATGTGTACACTACTGTGCTGGGTTTCTCTGTTATTGTTGTTGTTTTGTCTCCATTTTTGTTTTATAAAGCCTCACACATTTATCAGCTAGGTAGCCAAATAATAGTAGAACTGAGTTGCATCATGTTCATTTTTACTGGGCTTTAATGTTTAATTTGGATAGTGCTTATGGCTCTGTGGGTTTTATCACCGTGGGTTTGAGCATATCATTCCTGCCTAGGGTTACCATAGAAGCAGCAAAATGGCTTTATATGAATTTATTCCATAGAGTGCTTGGTCAGAAACTCAAAAAGAAAATGATGTTAGTTTTTTGTTCAGCACTGAGCATAATGTCCGGCCATGGTGGGCAATGTAATACATGTTGGCTGGAAGAAATCATCAAAATACTCCTAAATTAAAATCTCAGCTCATTAGTAGGACTTTGTGGTGCCTACATGTTAACTCACATGCATGATCTGGTTCCTGTGTAATTCTCTTTTCTTTTCTCTTTCAGATCTGTCTCACTTGCTCTCCTTTATACTAGCCACCCTGGCCTGTTTTCCTTTGCCCCATCTGACCAGTCTTTCTCAATGTAGAAGCTATGCATATGCAGTTTCCTCGATTTATGATGCCCTTCCTTGTACCTTCCCACGTCTGGGCCCTTCAAGTCATCTAGACCTTACCTCTTTGATAAAGTCCTCCCTGAATACTGTGATGCACAAACTCTCTGGTGGCCTCCATGATCCATTCTAACTGGGGTTCTTACCTTTGTATAATCCCCTTATCTGAGTGCAGATGTACGTGTGACTTGCTTCTAACCAAGAGAATGTGGCAACAGTGATAACCAGTCATGTTAGGAAAGACCATATGTCAGGAGCTGTGGGCCACTTGCAGGAGCTGAGAATACCCTCTCACCCATGGTCAGCAAGAAGACTGACCCTGCAATTCTACAGCTGCAAGAAAGTAAATTCTGCCAACAACTTAAGTGAGTTTGGAAGGAGGTTCTGCCCTGTAAATCTTCACCAGCTGACACTTTGACTGCACTCTCATGGTAGTGGGCGACTAGACTTGTGTTTGGAGGTCACTTGTTCTGTGCTATTAGGCAAGAGTTGAGACTCAGAGTGAGATAGTTCTAACTTTTATGATGACTCATTTTGTATGCCCTAGATTTTGGTGCAGACTCAGTCCTAAAATCTTGCCTTATTCCCTGGTTTCATGACTTCTTGTCTATTTGGTATTCCAACTGAATAATGACACTTGTTTATCTTTGCCTGTTCTTTTTCAGTCCACGGACTGAGTTTATTAAACAAGAAAGATAATGGTAGCTACCAACCTACACAAATGAGACTTCTTTTATTTATTTTTATTTTTATTTTTATTTTTTTTGGAGAGGTTTTTGCTACAGGGCGCGTGCGCTCGCCAGACAGACAGAGAGAGACAGAGAGACAGAAAGCGAGAAATCACTCCCTAAGGGGATGGCCACGCTGCAGTCCCTTCTCCTCTATTCTCCTCTTGGGATCTTGGGCACGCATGCACACGCACCCGGCGTGAATTTAAGCTACCGGGTCCGGGACTCAAGCCGCGGTTGACTACATGGGAGTCCAGTGACATAGCTATTACACTAACTGCTGGCCCCCGACACAAATGAGACTTCTAAAGCTGGTATTTTGCTCAGCACTTTGGGGATTACAGAGTAGAATAGTCTTACCAGGCCAATTTCTTTTAACATTAAAAATTTATTTATTTTTATTTTTTAAGTATTAGTTTATTTTGGTACTAACATTTCTGAAATCCATGAATATTTTTTCATAATATACATTTACATTAACTTTTTAAATTTTTATTTTATTTATATATTTTTTATTATTATTCATACATTAAATCAGTATACAACATTTAGATTGTGACTTTACCCACATTAAATCAGTATACAACATTTAGATTGTGAAGAGACTTTACCCAGCATGATATACACCTCAGTCCAACCCAGTTGAGACCACCATACGCATCCTCATTAACAGGTAATTGACTTTATCTGTGTCCCACAAGTGTCTTACCTCTCCATTTCCCCCCCAAATTTTCTATGTTCTTCCCCTCTCACACTCTCTTTCCACTTTGTCTCTAGTGTCCATTATAATTTTTAATACTTTTATGTTCTCTAGTCTTAGCCATCTCCCCTCTTGATACACAGAATATACAGTTATCCTTCAAATACTCTTGAGTCCAAGGGGGAATATGTGAACATACTGAGCTTCTAAATGGATAGAGAACAAATTCTGAACCTGGTCTATTTAGAAGAGTTGAGATCAGATCCTCAAGATCTGTAAAATGGTAATAAGTTTCCAAGATAATTGTGGTGGTTTATCTGAGCCTGCGATCCCAAGGGTTCTAAAAAGCTATGTCTGCCTTTGGGACCTCAATAAACAAGTACCCAGCTTATAAGTCTGTATCTTTTGATAAAAATTCCATTCCTCTGACAAAATCTGATGTGGATGAAATGTCACAGAAATATAGAAATATGTTGGGAAAAGGAATTTAGCAACAATCTATTAACAATAGTGATAGCTAACACTTTTGAATATTTATTATGTGTCATGGATTGTGTAAAGTGATTGACATACCTTGCCTCAATGAATATAATCCAACTCATTCATTTTACAGAGGAAAAATATGATAATTTGGTTAACTGCTAATTTTCACTTATAGTATATGCTATACTTTATCATACATAGTGCTTAAATATAAACAATTAGTATGTAAACTACATTTATATTATATTTTAAAAGTAGGCAGTGTAGTACAGTGGTTGGCAAACTGCTTTTAGATGGATACAAATCTAGATTTGATGCAAATCTGAGTTTGAATCCTGGCTCTGATATTTGCCATCTGTGTGGTATTGAGTGAGTTTCTTTTATTTTTCTTTCTTTACTTTATTTTTAGTTTTTTGCCATATGGCATATGTGCTTGCCAGAGAGAGACAGAGAAAGGAAAAGTGAGAAATAATCTCTGGGGCAGTGGATATTTCACAATCTCTTCTCCATAATTCTCTTCTTGGGATTTTGGGCACACATGCACATGTGCCCAGAGTAATTTTCAAGCCACCAGGTCCAGGACTTAAACTGTGATAGGCCATGTAAGAATCTAGTCACCTTAACTATCACGCTACCTGCTGGCTCCTTGGGCAAATTTCTTAACCTCTCTGAATCACTATTTTCCCATCTGTATCATGGTTATTATAATGCTACATCCTGTTGTAAGAATTAAATAAAATCCAGAATGTAAAATTTATGCAAACTGCCATTCTAAGTGCACAGTAAATGGTAGCTAATGTTATAAAATGCTTTCATATCAGTTAAACTTCATACAAGTAATTATTATCATTATTGTTATTATAACAAACATATTATTTTAATATTATCTTATTATTGTACACATTGTGCAAATGAGGATGTGAAGTCACAGAAAAGAGTGGTGAAGACTGGTCACTTTGTGATGTTAGGCAAGAGCTAAGATTCAGATTGAGATGTGTGGGCTTCAGCTTTCAAGCTCTTTGCTATTCTGTAGTGCTGTTTCTTTGCACATTGCTTCTTTGTTCATTTATACAGTGAAAGTCTTCCTTCTATTCATCTGGGAACTTGCTTAAACTGCAACTCCTTGAGGACATGAACTTTGCATATGTGCTTATTTGATAACAACACACACTTTTAAAGAATATAAACCTGTAGTATAAGGTAAGTCAAGTTTCCTTCAAAGTGAATCTCAAAGGTAAAACAAAGAGAGGTATCACAGAAAGGCAAAATATAGCATGAAATACCCAGGAATCTGGTAGAGAGCACCACTGCTGGGTAATTTGGACCAGGTCTGGCTGGAGATTATACAGGCAAATTCATATATATTATTCCAAGGAAAGAAATATGCATGTATATTGGTCATATTTTTCTTCCTTGCTTTCTGCCTCCCTCAGCATTGTTTCAGAATTTTGTTCTCATGAAAATATGGGACTTTGGGCCAGCAGGTGAGGTAGAGGTTAAGATAGCTGGATTCCATATGGCTGACTTCGTGGTTCAGCCCCAGACCTAGAGGCTTGAAAAATATGCCAGACATATATGCATGCCTGCTGAAAATCCCAAGAGGAGAATGGAGGAGAAGGGATTGCAGTGTGGCCATATTTCAGGGGGTGATTTATCACTTTTCCTCCCTCTCTGTCTCTCTCCAGTGAGTGCACAAGCCCTATGACAACAATCTAAATAAAATAGGAAAAAAAAAAGAAAAAGAAAAAAGAAAAAGAATACGGGGCTTTATTTGTTAACTAATTTTATTTAGTGTGTGTGTATTGAGTTCCTGCATCAATGAGTACACACACACAAGTAAATTTTTAAAAAGGAAGTCTTTCCTATGAAACCAAAAAAAAAAAAAGAAAGGTGAGATGTTAAATATAAAAACACAATTATGATAATGTACTATTGAGATTGAGGTAGACTTAAGTTGCTCTTAGAACACGTAGCAGACTGACATGATTAGGACTGGGAGGATCATAGGAAACTGGAAGGGATGGTAAGTGAGCTAAACCTCTGAGGAGTTGATCAGGCAGATAATAGGAGTGAAAGATACCTATTAAGCACTGCATCCTCAAAGACATGGAGATTTGAATCATCAAGGACCATTCTGGGACATCCAAGTAACTCGATATAGCTGAAATCTATGGGGTGTGAGGTGGGGGTGGGGGAGAAAGAGCGTGAGAAAGTGCACCAGGGCAGTAAGTATAACTAATGAAGCAGTCATGAGCAGATCTCAAAGACACTCTTCAAGAAGGACTTGGGACTATACCTAAAGATACTGAGAAACATTGAAGGGGTTTAAGCAAGTGAGTGGCATAATTACGTTCAGTAAGACAACTCTTGTCATTTGTGGAGATGAGATGCAAGGGGCTAGTGCTGACCGTGAGGGAACCTTGAGGGGGTTGCTGTGGTGAGCGAACTGAGAAATGATAGCAAGAACTTGGCAACCAATAGTATAAGGTAGAAGGAAAGGAAGAAGCTTCAAATGACTCCTTGACTTTTGAGATCTGATTTCATTTCACTCGGTGACTGGGAAATGGTGGTATAATCCACTGAATTTAGAATGAAGAGATGCTAGTTTTAATAAAAATACGATAAATTCTGTTTTGAAGATAATCTGTGTGAATAATTTGCAAATGAAGATTTCTGGTAGGCAGATATGTATTCAGGTTGGGAGAGGGCTTACGGGTGGAGGTAAAATTTGGGAGTCATCAAAGTGAAGCCAAAGGAAAAGATAGAATAATTCAGGAGGGCTTGCATGGATAGACTTAAGGAGAAGGAATAGATAAGGAGATTGGAGGAAAGCAATTGGGGCTTGCTATAGTTAAAGCCAGAGAAAATGATGAGGCCAGGGAATAATTTAGAGCAGCAAATATTGTAACAAGAGGGAGAACAAGTGAAATAAGGACTGAAAATGTTCATTAGATTTAACTGCACACAGGTCACTAGTGACCATGGTAAGAACCATTTCTGAGAAGTGGTAGAAGTGAAAGAGGTAGTAATGGCAGCAAGGACAAACAATTCTTTAAGACAATTGTATATGAGAGGAAAGGAGATAGACAGGAAAGAGAGACAGAGCTTTGAGGTTGATTTGTTTGGTCTCTTGTGTGTGTGTTTTTGTGTGTGCATATATAGTTTTTGAAGATGGAAAAGACTTGAAAATATTCATAGTTGGAAGGTGAAGAACTTAAGGATGCCATGGAAATTGTATTCAATTTTACACCCTCTGGGCACATGGTATATAGGATTTCATTTTATCACACCTTTTGAAGTTAGAGCTGTGAGACTCGGCATTGCTAATGAAATATAAGCAGATGTGACATTGTCACTTTGGGTGGAAACTAGAGCTAGTGTTCAGTTTTCTACCTTTCCTTTTTCTATCTCAGTAATCAAAAAATATGTTTCAAGATAAATCTCCTGTTAGTCTGAGTCCCCAAAAGGATGCTGTGAAATGAACACAGCCTCCCAGGTAAGCCACACTGAGTATGTAACATAAACCAAAGGTCAAAACCTTAGTTAATGTTGATTTCTGCATTTCTTGCATTCTATATTGCATCTCAGCTCTGTGTCCGACAAACATTTGTTTCCCTTCAGAGTTATTTACTCTGTGCAGAGCAGAGTGTGGCCTAGATGACTGCTATATTGCAAGCATTTTAGGCTTTCTGGCTCAGAATAGAACTATCATAATTGGTTCCTGTCCCACAATGCTTTCCAGGCCTTCGGTGTTGGAATGAATTCTATCACTGGATTTACTGGGTCTTCAGCTTGCTGAGGCAGATCGTGAGACTTCTTGAGCTCTGTAATTATGTAATTCACTTCCTATTACACTGGGTCATAGGGAAAGTCATGATGCATTTTTTTTTTTGCATAGAATGACCATAGAAAAATGTGTCATGACTTTCCCAACGAGCTAATTTCTTTCTATCTATTAGTTTATCTATATATAACATTTCCTATTGGTTTTAGTTCTCTGGAGAACCTTGACTAATATGCTATTTATATTGTCTTCATAGGCTCATAATATTTAGATGATTGAGATAATTTCATTTCAGTACTTTATTTAATAGATAAGGAAACTGAGACCCAGAGAGGAGTGAAATTAAAGCCTGTATTTCCTTACTCCCATCTCAGTCCTGGAGTCTATACCCACACCTTGATTTCTAGTTTCTTTATCATCCCTGGTTACATGTCCAACCTTGATGCCTAACTCAGTCTTAATTTAGGGTGGAATCCCTGACCTTCCCTGACTTATATTTTTACTTTAAACCTGGCCTTTACCTTGATTCACCTGATTGAGATTTTTAGCTACCCTCTGCCTCTGCTGTGCCCAAGTTTAGTTTGACCCTGGAGACAGGCACATATCCTTAAGCGCTTATCTTAGAACGTACACACCCAAGGGCCTTAAACAAAGAGGATCAGAAGGGCTGCAGAGCAAGGTCAGAAGTGCTTTGCACCTGCCTGGGGTTGAGCAGATGGAATGGTGCCCAGAGAGGTTGCAAGGCTCAAGGGTACACCAGGCCCTATGGCTTCCTGAGAGTTATAACTTAAAAAAGTATTAGAAGCCCTGAGGCCAGCTGTCTGTTTTTAAAGTACTCCAGGGATACCTTTAGTATTTTAGAAGAAAGGAGGGTTTTCTAGGAGGGAATAAGTTTGCTACTCACAGATGGAAGCAATTCCCTAAACTAAACCTTGAAAAATAGTCTGGTGATTTGTCAGCTTAATAATAGCTTCTATCTATCAGCAGAATCCTGCAAAGCCAGATGAGACATTGACTACCAGTTTAGGGAATATGTACAATGTCTAGTTTTGATGAAGTAAAAAAAGGAATCATATATCCTCATTATTATTATTCATTGAGAAATATTTGAAGACTAGTTGCAAGAGTCATGTAAAACCAACATTTCAGTGAAAAAGAATAAAGTAATTTTAATATCCAAAGCTGACTTAATCTTATCCCCGAGCTGTCTTTAGTATCCATTTTCTAAAACCCTTGATGGCAGCCTCCCTAAAAAGCATTCATCTCTGTCAGAGGAGTTTATCAGATTAGCTAGCAGAGAGGTAGTTTGGCCTACTTCCTGCTGCTCAGGGGTGCCCAGAGGCAAAACTGAGACTGGTAGAAAACTACATATGCTTGATCATAAGGATAGAGTTTATGGAAGTTTCTTTGGTCAGGAAGGAGGGAAGGAATCCTTCTCTAAACACAAAAGGCAGGAGGTAGTTGGAGGGCCTGAACTCACTTGAACAGTTTCGTCCACTTGATTTATTTGTATTTTTTAATAAAAAGACATTTGTACATCCCTGAAAAAAAAAGGCTCAAATTGGTCAAACAGGTTTTAAATAACCAGTAAACATAGGCAAAAGAGTGTCCAATTAGTTGAGATGATATGAAACAACTGTTCATGAAGCCTGATTCTATCAAAATAACACAATGTAACTCATAGATGAAACCAGCAGTTAGCGTAATGGCTGTGTCGCTGGACTCCCATGTATTCAACGGAGGTTCGAGTCCTGGACCTGGTGGCTTAAACTCACGCCAGGCACGTGTGCGTGTGTGCCCAAGATCCCAAGAGGAGAATGGAGGAGAAGAGATTGTGGCGTGGCCATCCCCCTGGGGGGGGTGATTTTTCGCTTTCTGTCTCTCTGTCTCTCTCTGTCTTTCTGGTGAGCACACGCGCCATATAGCAAAAGAAAAACCAAAACCAAAACCAAAACCAAACAAAACAAAACTCTCCAGAAAAAAAATGTAACTCATAAATTATACACAGAGATCACCATCGATCTGCATTCATTCATTCCTGTGCCAGTTATTATTTATTTACCATTGGATTGGTGGTGGTGTGGAGGGGCAGCAACAGCAACTTGCAATTGTGGAAAGCATCCTAACTCTGATGCCAACCTCCAGGTGACATTCTGTTCAATCTTCAAGGACAGGGGAAGTTGGAACACAAAGCCACTGCTAGAGCTAGAGGTAGAATATAGTCAAGGGAGAGACCAGCAGTTGGTATAATGGCTATGCCACTGGACTCCCATGTAGTCGACTGCAGCTTGAGTCCCGAACCCAGCAGTTTAAGCTGGGCATGTGTATGTGCGTGCCCAAGATTCCAAGAGGAGAATGGAGGAGGAGGGATTGTGGCGTGGCCATCCCCCTGGGGGGGGTGATTTTTCGCTTTCTGTCTCTCTGTCTCTCTCTGTCTTTCTGGTGAGCACACGCGCCATATAGCAAAAGAAAAACCAAAACCAAAACCAAAACCAAACAAAACAAAACTCTCCAGAAAAAAAATGTAACTCATAAATTATACACAGAGATCACCATCGATCTGCATTCATTCATTCCTGTGCCAGTTATTATTTATTTACCATTGGATTGGTGGTGGTGTGGAGGGGCAGCAACAGCAACTTGCAATTGTGGAAAGCATCCTAGAATTTCTAAAAGTCATGCCTGTTAAATTCTCTCTATCTTCTCTCTCAGTAACTCCTTATCATCCTAATTTCATGGGTCAGATACTAGGATGAGCCAAAATTGCAGGTTCTGCCGAGATAGAAATGGCTAAGCGAAGAGTATTTTTTTACTGCTTCATATTTATTGAATACATCTATTTCTAATTACAATATTGTGTTTCATCTCCTCCAAGATTGCTTTTGCGTATGGAGTGAGATGACCTGTAACTTATGCTGCCATTATTATCAGGAGCTCCTTGTAGTAGTTATCATTGTTGATTTAAAATCTTTAGTGAACAACGGCATGCAGAAATATGAAATAAAATGAGCATCCAGTAACAATGTACCTTTCTACTCGATTAAAAAAGATCCTTATGAAATCATGAAATCCAGTGTAATTCTTCTCTGTACATACCTTCATTTGCTGCTAAACGGACTGACGCACAAAAACCACAATATATAACATTTTGAATGGTAGGAATGTGAACGGTTATGCATGTATTTTTTTATTTTTGGTGTGTGTATGTATGTGTGTGTATGTGTGTGTGTGTGTGTGTGTGTGTGTGTGTTTGTATTGGAACTTACTACTCTATGTATTATTTTTATTTTTTCCAAGAGGTTTTTGCTATTGGGCATGTGTGCTTGCTGGAGACACAGAGAGAGATAAGGAGAAAAAGTGAGAAATCACCTACCAAGGTGGATGGTCATACCATAGTCCCGTTTCTTCCATTTTCCTCTAAGGATTTTGGATGTGCATTCACATGTACCTGGCATGAGTTTTGACATGGTCAGCCATGTGGAATTCCTGTGTCTTAACCACTATACCACCTGCTGGCTCTTCTATGTGTTCTTGTAAGTAGATTTTTACTTTTAAATTGGGAAAGATGGGTGAGAATGATAATTTAGGTCCATAGAGTGGGCACGCAATATAGGCTTTCTGAGTTAATCAAATAACCTATATACCTGAAATAGAGTGGCAGAGTGACTATGTGAGGCCAAAGCCTGAGCTCTTTTGGGGAAGAATCTCAGAGGAGATGACTGGTTGCTTCTTAGTTCTCACATTCCCACTCTTTAACAACTGGGAGATTTCTGACCTCTAATACTGTTCCTTGTCTGCTGACACCTTGAGAAAGCTTCCTGCAAAGGGAGGATGAACCTCGAATTGGTACAAAGAGAAATTTTCCAAGAAAAAAAGGGGGGGAAGACAAGAGGAAATGTGACTAAATAAGATTTTTTTTCCTTTAATTTAACTCACTGAAGCACAGGAAAAAATTTAGTTGTAAAGGTCTTTTTGTTTTTGAAAAATAAAAGCTTTTTAGCCTACCATCTGTGGTGCAATTGATAAGAGTATCAGACTACAGAGCTGGAAGCCACATGCATACTGTGGTTTGAGTCTCTGGCCTGGTCAACTTGAAAACAAGCTATACTCACACATTTGTGCTCAGGATCCTGGAGGGTTGTAGGACTAGAGGAAGAGGACTGCGTGACTGAGTCCTCGCTTTCTCTCTCTCTTTCTCCCTCTGACTCATTATTGTGCGCCCACTTACACTCCCTCATGAATGGAAAAAAAAGCCTACATTTCTAAAGCAATAAAGACATATATCAAATTCTTCTTTTCCTTTATAGGAAACTACCTGAATTCTGATAGAGACATAATGACTGAAAGTGAATTTTCTCATTTTGGATAAATACATTAAAAATATATTTAGAGCTGTGTAGCACATTTATTTATTGATAAAATGGTAAAAAAGATGATCTCATGCTTATGTGTTTTGCTTGACATTTTAAAGCTTCTGTTTGTCCTGTTTTTCTCTATTTGATTTCTTTGAGGCCATAAATCATTTTAATTCTTAAGCACACACACACAATTTAATTATCATCTATAAGATTTTTTATGTGAAATTATTAGATACAGGGAGGCTAATATAGTTATTTTGTACCTTCTAGAATAAGTTAATTAAATTAAAATTGAGCTTCCTAAATGGAAGGTCAGTGTGACCTAGTGTTACAATTAGAGATAATGTCAAAAATATCCAGTATGTAAGAGCTTGCTCTAACCACTTGTGTCTTGTGGTTCTATGGTGAAAATATTGCTGAATCAGTAATAGCATATTTGTGCATAGATTTGTGTTTTATGAATTCATTGCCTAAAGGGTGATGGATCCCATTTTTGAATTTCTGGTCCAACATTTTCCTAAGTTCAAGAAAGGTGTTTCCAAATGCCAACTATATTACTATGCTGTCATCTAGGTTATAGAAATTTAGAGATGGACCATTTTAATGGTGCAGTGGCCCCTTGAACCATCATGCAATTGTCATTATTGAATGGATACATCTACATCTGTGTGGAGAGGAGACACAATTTATAAAAATGCATATATTTTATATAAGTGCTTCCCTTTTCTCTCTTCTTTCTCTTTGCATTTAACATGACATTTTGCATTGATTCTTTTAAACCTGAAGTTTGAACTCTGGACCATGAAGAGAAAGTAAGGTCTCCAAAAAAACTCACTGTATTTGGCTACTTCAGATTACACTCTGCTTTAGACTTGATTTAGAGGTGACTTTTATTTTAAACTCTTTTTTGGTCATATTTGAAATTAGGATATTGCAATACCTGTTAATATGTCTGGACCTTCCGTATTCTAATCTGAATTTCTTAGCTGTTTCAAAAATGATAGAGAGTAGCTTTCATGCCTTTGGTCATGTGCTAAGATTAAACACTTACTTTCTCAAGCCTTAGCAGGCAGTCCAAGTGAGGACACTGCAGAGGAGATGATGAACAGACCTGAGAAGCTGCAAACATCTATGACACCCCTGAAGGTGAAATTCAGCAAGCTCCTGCTGTTCTAGTTTCTAAAAGTGAATACAGGATTTGGCATTGCTGAAACTTACCTCTTCCCAAAGAAATCAAAGATTTGAGGGAAATGGGAAGACAGGGAGTTGAAACAGATGCCAAGGCAGCTGGAGACAGATCCTGAAATATATAATTGTACCCAATTTAGTTACTGAATGGGGGTGCTTATGTGCACCATTTTAAAAGAAGTAATAGACTTTTTATTGCTACTAAGCCTGAAATAAACAAGTGATTTGATCATTTTGTCTAAATTAATTGGTAATGAATCAATTAGCAATCATTAAATTCAGCCAATCACCTACTTACTAATTGGTTTAGAAATCCAGCACTTCTTAAAAATGGTCAAGTGTCTGCATAGGGCCTTCAGTATCTAAGAGAAAATGGTTTTAAACCCATCTTGGTCATATAGCTGCACATTCTTAGGTATATTATTTCTAGCCATAAGGAAATGCCATGTTCCTATAGTTCTTGAGGTGATTATGGTACAATAAACACATTTAAAGCTCTTATTTTTTCTCAATCCTTTCAAAAAGCTTTTACACAAAATGTACTGAGTCTTGTTCCTTACTTTTCTACATTGGAAGAATAATTTAACAGCCTATGTTTGGTACCTAATACAGTGCCATAAACTGCCTGGTAGCCATTACCAAAAATATAAATATGGACTAGAAATTTGGCTAGAAAATTCCTTGACAGTTCAGAATGAAATGTGAGGCCTAGAGCATGGACTCAGTCATTTACATGTCCTTTCTACCATCTCCAGACTATAGGTATTTAGGAGGTGGCATGGAAGAGGCTACCTTCTCCCCTTGTTAAACTTAGCAATTACTGAAACATTCAGTAGAAAAACGGAAGTATAGGTGCTTTGTTTGTGTCAGCAAACATATTTTGACAGTGGAATATTAAAAACTTCCAATTAAATTTAAGTCAACCTAAAGAATGCCTACAGTATTAAAATAAGCTAGACTGCGCGTCAGAAAGAACTAAATCTTGCCATCTCAGTGACAACATACAGAAATTTATTCCTTGCTCAAACAAAATGTACAAGAAGCTCTGGTCTTTCCACACATCTCCTTTCCAGATGGTGACTCAGGAGTCCTAAGTGCTTCCATTTGTAGTAGTTCCACTACTGAGAACAGAGCCCACAGGACTCTGCAGCCAGGGAAGAGGGTTTAGAAAGTAATTTGTGGACTTTTCACTGCTGCAGTTCCAAAGTGGCAGATGTTATGTACCAGCAGAGCTCCCCGGCCTAAGCTAGTCACTTGGTCATACTTAACTATAACGTCTCTGCAAGGCAGTACCTGTTTTAGGTCTCAGATACAGAGGAAAACCAAGTGTTAGTGAGCACTATTACAACCCCACCTATACCAGTGTGCCGCCCACTTTCCTAGGTAGTGAAGGTAACAACGATGAATGTGATAGAGTTCTTCCATTTAGGAAATTTATAATCCACTGGCTCAAGGTCAATTATTTAAAAAGGTGAATTTCACAGACAAGTAGTGGCTTTTAAGATCTGAAACTTAATGCCAAATTGCACATGTATTGAGACTTTAAATAAACTGTACATTGGCTACCCATAAAACTGACTTAGTGAAATTTAGTGGGATTGGAAAAGTGAAATAAAAGTGAACAAAAAAAATTGTTAATATTGAAAGAGGAGGAAAATCAATATATAGAGGAAATGTGCATAATTTGAGAGCACAAAACTGAGAACTATTTTTAGTAAAGGGTAGGAAGATAGAGATCCCCAAGAAGAACTGAGGACTCCTTGGAATTAAATAACCTACTGGGAAGAGGCCAATCGTCATTTCCACTATCCAGTAAATAGGTTTTACAAAGGAAAGTTCTTCGCCGGCTTTTCTCCCCATTTGAATTATGCATTGTCCAGAATTCCAAGTCTCTCAACAACTGTTCATTTCATTATTTATTTTTTTGATTTATTTTTTTCTTGCATGTGAAAGTTAAAATCCACTAATTGAAGAAAAATTTAAAAGTATAGGGGAGGAAGTTTAAAAAAAGGAAATTCACTCTTTAATGTCTTTGTTCAAGGACAATCTCCACTAACATTTTGGTAAACTTTAATTTGAATTTTTTGCATATGTTTTATTTTATGTAGTTGAAACCATGTCTTATAGGTTTTTATGTCATGTTTTGTTTATATAGATAACACCTCATACTTAAATGTAATGAATTTTTTTTAATTTTTAGTTTTTAACCGTAAGGTGTGTATACAAGAGAGAAAAAAGGAGAGAGAAAATGAGGAATCATCTCCCACCCC
This sequence comes from Tupaia belangeri chinensis, assembly GCF_000334495.1. NCBI lineage: Eukaryota > Metazoa > Chordata > Mammalia > Scandentia > Tupaiidae > Tupaia > Tupaia belangeri. Next base: position 628,318 of record NW_006206032.1, on the reverse strand, counting down.
CTGCAGGGGGAATGGCCATGCCACAGTCCCTTCTCCTTCATTCTCTTCTCAAGATTCTGGGCCCACATGCACATGCATCTGACATGATTTTCAAGCTGATAGGTCCAGGACCTGAACCACAAAGTCGATTAGGTGGGATCCAGCCTCTTTAACCTCTGTACCACTCAATGGCCCGTAAATATATTTTAAAAATGTGGGATAACAGTTTATTTAATGAAAATTCCAAATGTTACTTTAGCATTTCCTAATATTAGTCAGATAGGTTGGTTCTAAACTGAAGCTATTATAAATAACTGCTTGAGAACCGCCAGGTGGTGCAGTGGTTAAGGGCACTGGACTTCCACATGGCTGATGGCAGTTTGAGTCTGGACTTAGCAGCTTGCTTTCTCACTTTCTCTCTCTCTCTCTTTCTCCCTCTCTGGTCAAATGAAAATAAATAAATAAATAAATAAATAAATAAATAAATAAATAAAGTTAAATAA